>NW_003303727.1:800436-1011242 GCF_000142945.1 Phytophthora infestans T30-4
TCGCCGGTGATGCTCCTGTTCCTCGGGCGGTGTGGTCATTCGGGGACCTACCGTCACGTCCGCCGCCACCTCTATTGCTATTGTTGCCATTTTCGGCGCCACCGTTTCCATCGCTTCGTTGTCCACCTGCTCGGCTGGCATCGTCCTCTGCGTCGTCGTCGCTGCTGTCTCCACTTCCGTCATCACCAGCCGGCGCGATGGTAACACTGCTGCTCACCGCCACTTCATCGTTGCCGCCGTTCCCGTCACCCGTATTCAAGCGGATGCGAGCTCTAGGCTGGCGCGTCTTCCTCGGTGCTACTGGCGTAGTAGATGATCGTCGAGTCGTTGCACTGGTGGGCGTCGTGCTCGACGTCGGCGTGCTCGATCTCCTAGCTGCACGGGCTGCTCGCTTAGCCATTGTCGTCTTCTGCGTTGTCTTCCTCGTCAATTCAGCGTCTGCTTCTTTTCTTCTCTCTCTTCCTCTTCCTGCTCTCTCTCTCTCTCTCTTCCCCTCTCTTCCCCTTCCTCTCCCTCTTCCTCTTCCCCTTCCTCTTCCTCACTCACTCGTCTCTTTCTCTCTTCTCCCTCGTGGCGGGGTTCGTGCCACAGGGCCAAGCTTCAATAGAAGGCCCCTGTATGACCACCAAGTAAACTTCTCGAAATATGAACTTCGGGTCGTAGCTCACTGCGCGCCTTAACCAGTTGAGTCAATGATCACCGTGGTCTGTCAGTTGAGGTGGTCGTCCACGTCACGTAGCTGCCAGTCCTGTCCCTGATCAGAAGACGGTGTTCGGTGGCCACAGAAACCGCTGCCCTAAACTACACCTACAGCTATCCTAGCACACGCACAGCAAATGGTAACTGAGTTCCTAGGCCGCGTGCACGTAAGGGAATCCGTCGAGATCTATTGCCAGATCGCTCGCGCGTGATCCCGGGGGCTCTTAGTACCGGGGTCTAGCTCCACTGCCCTCTCTTTGGGGACACGTCACGACGTTGCGGGCTGCTGATACCGACAATCCTACGGGGCTACAATACCCGTCTCTCTAACACACTCTTGGGAAACCCTCACACTCAAGGACTAACACTGCGATGACACTGGCTAACTGGCTAACTGGTTGTTGTACTCGTCTTCTGCGCGAAACGTATCAGACCGATACGCTCGTGGCTCTCTCTGGAAGCACTTGCCTGCTTCTCTGCTAATCTCGAACTGAGGCTATCCCTCTACTACCACATGCACTTGGTCTCCCGCTCCCTCATTCAAGCAACAGCGACTCCTCGCGAAGATCGCCATTCGCCGCACACTTGCCTTGAGTATACCGGGTCGTCTGGATCTTCAACCGGTTGCTCCTTTAAGGTGGCAGCTGCTCGAAGGTGGATGTTGACTTATCCACTTCACTGTCTTGTCCTCCTGTCCGTTGATCTCCGTCGCTCCTCGCCTGCCGTCCATGTCTGGATAAGATGAGCCATTAAGAGGATTTCATCCGCTTACTGAGCTATCGAAGAAAGCGGATAAAGACAAGTACGGCGTGGGGTATTTCCAACCAGACGACTGCGACAATGAGAACACGACGTGTGAATTCACGGCGTATCCCGAGTACGACAACCTCAAGGAAGCTTACAAGACCACCAAAAATTCGACTGTCGAAAGGGATTCATTCACCCCCACGAGGACGTCCGCCCTCAAGTGTCCATCCGCACTCTCAATGGACCTGCCAGAGACGCCCGACGGTAAGCTTTGATAATACAGTGATACTCTGTGGTTCTGCCAGCTAAGTATTGCTGTTGTGCTGTGTTGCAGTTGAAACTTTGTCGTGTTCCGTTGCTCAGCCAGTGTGTGGCGGCCAGAAGTCCAACGACTTTGACTCCGGTACACTGGCCGATCTCAACGAGGGCAAAACTGCGTCATCGTCGACTGCAGGTGGTTCCTCAACGTCTGCAACGGACAAAGATAGCGCTGGTAGTCACCTCACCAGTTGAAACGTTGGCGTTGCTTCTAACAGCGGCCCTAACACTGCAATTGATGTAAAAGCAATGGAATGGTCTTTTTTGAAAAATTTGGATTCTAAATCAATTTGTTGGTCATACATAAATTCTTTTGTCCGAAACAGATTTTCGTCTCACGCCTCTCAGATTGATACTGTCCAGTGACGGTGTTCACTTATAGTGAATTGTATATGTGTTGGCTGAAGCGCGTTTATCGAGAGCAGCAGCTCCAGAGCAGGAAACACTTGCTGCTGCGCTGGCACTTACAAGCATCACGTCGATGCCGGATGCCATTCTCTTTCCGCCTCACGAGTAGTTTTAGATAAACTCTCTGCATAGGAATCACGCAATGCAAACACTACAACCGGATCGCTTTAGTTTTTGTTTTGTGTCGGGCGGTCGGTGTGGTGCCTTATTTCGCTTCCGTACGAGTGAACGTTTAGCTCGCTCTCGAATAGAATGGTATTTTCTCTGATAATTTAAAAATACAAACCTCGATAAAAGACCGTTTAAAATATTTATCAATCGGTATTAAATTTTAGTTTAAAAAATCGACCGATCTTTAGTAAAAGCAGATGTATTTATACCGTAGATTGTCTAAAGTCGGCATTTTCGACGATTTAGGAGTGGGATGACAAAAATACACTACGCTGTAAGCATTTTTCAGTTGTTGACGTCACATTTGACGATATTTTTGCGAGAGTCGAACGAAAATTCTAGCCTAATAACATCCAGTTATTTTATCTACTTTCTGCATTTTACATGTTACTTACTATATAGTACTGTAGTACAGGTTAATGATAACAACGCTGATCAATCCTTTTGCCGTATTCTAAGCTACAGTAGCTACGGTATTTAGTCTCACTCATACTAATTTATGTGAGGTGCTGCAGACTCTGCTCACCTAAATTAGTATGAGTGTGGTTAATTATGCACTCTGACTATTTAAGGTGTGGTAGAATTAGTCACACTTAGACTAATTAATGTCTCACCCTAATTAGTCACACTAGTTTACGATTGTTGAGAAGCTGGTCTGGTTATTCTTTTGTTTTTTTTTGTGTTTGTTTGCCATATCCAATGGAACCGCTTGTCCAGCAAATTGATCTGGAAACTTCTTGATGATTACTTGAAGGTGGCTGAATAGCTGTTCAGCTCTCCATACACCATCAACATCCAGCGAGAGTCCGCATCGAATCATGGCTTTCCGAGCGTAGTTCACATTATTCTTGTCCCTTTGAGAGTTGACTTGGCGTACTGCTTTAGCAGCCAGGGACAGAAAAAAATGCTTTCCTGGATTCTTAAGTTTTCCTGACCAGGTTCCATCGGACCTCTTTTTGTTTTGCCATGCCTCCTCCTCAATCAACTCGATCTTTTTCTCATTCCACATTCGACGCCACTCGTCCTTTATCTTTGCGATAACGAATGAGTCCGCCGGCTGACAGAGATCCGTTGCGTTTGCTGGAAAGAAGGCTAAAGAAGCGTTTAACTTCTGAAGCTCTTCAGTACACTCGTCTTCCTCGAGGTGACTTGAGCAGTTATCTAGGAATATAGTCTTCTTGCGACCTAAACGATCCGGCTTTTGAGCTCGAGGCTCTTTCAGATACTCGAGAAAGAGACGTTTGTCCATCCAGCCCTTCGGCCCCGTACGATAACACACTCCTTCCACGTCATCCTTAGCTCCACGAATTGGATAACTACGGTCTGCGTTCGTAAAAATCATCATCGGGGGCAAGATACGTGCACTTGGCCCACCGCTGATTCGCACGACCATTGTCATTCCATCCCCTCCGGATACAACATCCGCATATTTGACCTGGGTTTCGCCTCCAAAACCGAGAGTCTTGCCGTTGTCAAAATCTACAACGAAATGAGTTTCATCGATGTTTCAATCGCATTCTCGTCATACAAACCGCTCTCAAACCCACGCTTCAACTTGCCAAGGTGATAGGCCACTTGCTTCTCAATATCTTCAACCTTCTGAGGGCTCACCAGTCGTTTACCTGTTGCCGCACGAAGTACTATGTTGTTGTTCTCCATAAAGGTTTGCACCCAGCGTGAAGTGATCTTTGTTAACAGCTCAGCCCCGTTCTCATCAGCCTTTGGAGCTTGAGGATCTTGGAGGATACGCTTAGCTACTTGACGTAGCAAGGATGCGTCGAACTTCAACCCCAATTTACGTAATCGATCAAACTCGCTTAGCAACAAAGGATATATCCAGAGCACCCACTTGCTCCGAGGACGACCTCGGCCGGACAAAGCCTTAGAGTTCACTCGCTTTCTTCTATCTGATCGTAAACTCGACAGTGACACAGAACCCCGGAGTGGCGCTTGAAGTTGCTCTCGATTCTTCCACCAGGCCATCGCTTTGCTAAGGTTAGCATTGCGAGTAGACGAGTTAAAAATATCAGGAAATTGATCTACAGCTCTCGCGAACATGTTCTTCGCTCCCTTTGCTTTTTCATATTCTTCCATCCAGGAGATGACACGGCGGCGATGCTGGATGGTGGTAACCTGTTGTGACGCTCGAGATGATGTTGACGTTGGCAACTCAGTCACGACCACATTAAAAATAGAGATTATGTCGTCTTCAGAGCTCTCTTCTGAGTCGTCATCGTTGGCATCATCCTTCGAAGAGATCGAATCTTTTGCTCCCTGTAGCGCGAAAGCTTTTATGATAGGAGGAGCTGATATAGCTTGAGGTTTGCCTGAATCACAGTCTGGACAGAGAACATGCTGTCCAAAGCCCTCTTGTCCGACAGGCTTCCCACAAAATGGGTGCATATGAACAGAGCAGATTGGGCAGACGTGAATAGGACCAACGAGGTCACCACAGCCACCACACGGGGAAAGTTGAGCTGAGTTGGAGCTCATTAAAAGACAGTTCTTAGAGGGAGAAGAGGCGTTGGTGTGTTGGAAGAATTTCTGGAATGAGAATAGACCACATTAGCCTCCAAAAGGCATTGGTGTGTTGGAAGAATTTCTGGAATGAGAATAGACCACATTAGCCTCCAAGAGACGCAGTCACATTAAAATAACATTTCCAATTATAAAATATCAAATACTCTTCAAATAAACTTAAGGAAACTGCGTAGCTATTATTCTATTAAAAGTATAATTCATATCCTTAAAAAACATAACCCGCTGCTTCGTAGTGAGCCGCGTTGAGGGTAAGTGGGAAACCCACTTTTATTAAATGACCTGTTATTGCATCACCAGTAAAACGCGAGCACCGTCCGTTGCTGCGGAGGGACTCGAACTCACGCCAGGGGTGTAAACCGGGTCAGTCTTTTCCACTGCGCCAATTCGAATGCCCAAAATAAGGTGATACTAATTATGAACTCAGACTAATTTTGAACACGACATTTTCTTGCTCACAGTAATTAGTCTCACATTCGAACGGTGTGACTAATTTCGAACTGTGACTATTTATTCACACAGACTAATTACCGTGGGCACTGTAGTGAAAAGACCGGGAAACAGGAACATGCGTTTATAGCATTTTAATTCGAGGTGCTTTGGAAGAATTATTGAAAGTGTAAGCAACATTTTGGACACCACGCGGTGTGGTTTTCGAAATGCTGATTAAGCTTTTAATAATCGTGGTCCTTGCCACCATGCTAGTTGATGAGTCTCCAAAGCTTTTATCTGTTAAACGAGGATCGGCAGAAGCTGCATGAAGTTTGCCTCAACTAAAAAAAAACACTCACTGACGCAATTTGTTTTCACACAATGTTTCTTTTTGCTGTTTGCTCTAATTTGATTAAACAACCGAACGAAAAGCTGCCCTGGCAAAGTGGCATTTTCGGCTTTTCCACTTGACAAAATGTTGCTTTTAAGGATGAAAAAAGTCAAAAGATGGCAGCGTTTTCGATGATTCATGCGGGTATTTTTGGTTTGTCATCTACGGTAAAGTACAAAGTCTATTTGTACTGAGATTCCTTTGGCAACGATACACTTCAAAAGAATAATTTACGCCGTAAAATCAATAATTAGATTTTCCCAATCACTGGCAGTAACCTAAACAGATTTCCAATAATTGCTTCTCGTCGGACTCAAAACTGCTCCTGCTGGAATAGCTTGATTCGGCCAACGTGGATCTTCTCAGTGTAGTTGCCTTCGTCGATCACCAAGATCCCCTCGCTGCGGACGCTTGCAATCGTGAAGGGGCCGTTTAAACCTGCTGCATGGTCGGTGTGTTGGAGGTTGTTCTTTTGGTCACCACGCGTCTCCAAGGATAAGAGCGCAAAGATAGAGTGAGATTAGATCCAACCGCTACCTACTGACTATCACTCCCATCGGTCACAGCAGCCGGCGTACAGCAGATCCCGGTCTGAATCCTCCCTCTTCAGCACTCCTCCTCGTCGGCGCTGTCAAATTGATAAGCCGCTCTTTATCAGCTCGAACTTCGTTCGTCCACAGCGCCGCGCTCGGCTCTCTCAATGCAAACCAACTTCAGTTCGTAACTCCATCAACCTCGGAGCTTCCATCGCCTTTGTCATCAAGTCCGTGGGCATGTGCCCAGTCTCGCGATTATCGGGTTTCAGCACGCCTTTCTTAGTGTATCACCCTACGAACTAATACTTACGTCAATATGTTCCGCCTTAGCCGAGGAGTTCTCGCCGTCGAGGTGTTTGAGCGCAGTCTGATTGTCACATCTCAGCGTCATCGGTTTCACGCATTCGATCTTCAGGTCCCCAAACAACTCGCGGACCCCCAGTAGCTCTGTCGCCATCCCCGATGCCGCCATGAACTCGGCCTCCATCACCGACAGCGATATGCCTCCTTGTTTCCGGCACATTCAGGTGATCGGCATCTCGTCCACCGTCACTAAGCCGCTCGCCACCGACTTTCGGTCTTCCTTGTCAGACGCTTAGTCCGCGTCCGTGTACGCGACCATTTCGAACGACTATTCGGTCCTTGCGACCCACCCATGCTGAGCGCCGGCGCATGCCGGGGCATCCGAAACCCCGACACACGCCAGAAGCAACTGCAGATAAGGTCTATTGACGGCAAGGAGCTGTACGTAGGGCTGGGATCCGCTTTTTTGTTTGTGTGTGTGGGGGGGGGCGGATGCTCGAGCGGCAGGTCGCTTTAAGTGAGTTAGCCTGTTAGTTCCCGTGTTCGGGGGATGTGAATGTGGACCTGTTGGGTCACTACCTCTCGGGAACAGTTGAGCGCTATTATAACAAGCAGGTCGAGACCTGGTGGAACCAGCTTCCTACGCTTCAGTACGTGACGGGGCGCATGCTTCAGACGTTCAAAACGAATATCACGCCGGACCAAGCCATAAAGCTCTTCGCAGCAGCGAAGGACGGCAAAGGCTCATGGCCAGAGCGCTTCATATACCTGGCGGCCGTCCCGGAAGCGACATGCGGCGGGACTATTTGGTCCTGAACAACATCGCGCAATATTCGTCAGATAGCTTGCGGACTGTGCTGATGGCCAAGGGTGATGGCACTCGCACGGACTATCTGCAGCAGGCAGAGACGCTAGCGCAGTTCGCGCAGTTCTGGGAGCTGGAGCCTGCGAGGTACAGGAACCTGGGGAGAGAAGCTGTGAATGCGGTGACCGAGCCACGCAGGGAGACCAGGAAGTGTCACGAGTGTGGTGAGGTGGGTCACCTGCGTGCGGCGTGCCCTGACGTGAGAAACGGCGACGAGAAGGAGCCGACATCATCTTGGCGTTGAATGGGTCGCTGAAAGCCCGAAGACATGTGAATATTGGACATCGGCTTCAGTCGTCACCTTGTCAACGATGTGTCGTGGCTGGACAACGTGCAGGACTGTATCGGCGAGTGCGTGCAGCTGAAAGGAGACCAGCTGACCTTCACAAAGAAAGGATCAGTGACTCTACGCGACACTGCGTGTGGGGCTGAGCAGACGGTGAAACTCACCGAGGTGTACTACTCTGTGGGCGTAGTGCACAATTTAATCCTGTACGGTCTGTTCGACTAGAAGAGCTACACGCTTGGTCGCATGAGCGGACGGCGCGGTGTGGTCGAACGTAGCAACGGTCGTGTAGCCTTCGATGTCCTGCTGAACGAAATGTACTAGTGGTGTCTGGTACTGTAGATCAGAGACGTGACCTACCGTTGGAAGTGATACTGACTGCACTGGACTGCGACTGAGGACGAAAGCGTGCAGTAGGGATTATTAGGGGAGTTCCACAGGAGGCTCGGACACCAAAACTACCACGCGGTGGAAAAACTGGCCAAGGACGTGAGTGCGGGTGATCGTGCTGACGGACCATAAGCGGGCTAACTGCTTGACCTGTGCGAGGGGGAATCAGACAAAGAACCGTCAGTCACAGAAGGACACAGGAGCATACTCACCGATAGACAGAGTGGGTAGATTCATCTGCTCGGACTTGAAGGGGCCTATGACTCCGCGGGACAGACTAAACAACAGATGCATAGTGAACTTCGCTGACCATAAAGCAATACAGCCGTGTCTGTTTAGCAAAGACCAAAAAATCGGCAGCCAAGCAGATCAAGCACTTCCTGACGCTCTTCGAGAAGAGGTTCGACTGCCGCATCCACGTCATGCGTACGAATTCGGGTGCTGAGTATCAGAACGTCGACATGTTCTGCAAGAGGACCGGCGTCGCTCGGCAGCGAAGCGAAGCACAAAAGCAGGCCTCCAACGGGAAGGCAGAGAAGACGCATAGAACCATTATGGATATCGCGCTGCTTGGACTTCGCGTGTGAGCTACCGCTTAGGTTTCGGGGAGATGTGGCTCAGTACGCTGCGTACTTACTGAACCTGGCCCAACGAGCTTAAACCCAGGGAGTAATCAGGGTGCTGACGAAGCAGACACTGCAAATTTTGTGCAATTGTCGTGTTTGGCTCGCCCTGCACAGTCTTCAGGGACCCTAGAAAGAAGAACTTTGCGGAGCGCGCACAGGGGGGCATGATCGTTGGGATCGGGGAGGAGACAAAGGGGTCCCGCGTGTATCTGCCCAAGGACAAGGTGATCATCACTACGCAGCACGCTAGAAACATTGAGACGTTGGACAAGGAACAGAACGAGAGCGTATAAACGCTATCCATGCAGAATGACGTGGTGGAGGCCGCTGAGACGACCGGGAGCTGCCAGTAAACAAACAACTAGCGCAGAGAGTGCAGCCACGGCCGCAAGCGATTCTGAAAGGGCAGTTGAGGCTGTAGCTGGCCGCGACCGAAAGCCGAAAAAGAGAAAGAAGAAGGTCTGGACCAGGGAGCGACACGTGATGCGCTCAGCTGGCAGGCGTGACGCTGTAGAGGCGGGCGAGCCCGCGCAACAGGGGAAGGTCGCCGGAGGCGTCGTGAACGATGTGCTGGAAGTGGATCCGAGGGGTTACCGGGAGGCAATGCGTAGCAGGCATAGCATGGTTGTATAAAAGCCATGGCTGAAGAGGTGAGTGCACTGGAAGCGAACGGGTGTGGGGGATTGTATGAATGTCCAAGGGAGTACATGTACTCCACACGAAGTGGGTGCATAAAACTGAGCGAGATGTGGAAGGCATCATCGAATGTCTAACGGCGCGACTCGTTTGCCTGCGGAAACGAGCAAAGATTCAACGTGAATACCTGCATCACCTTTGCGTTTGACCAGCGTCAAACTGATATTGGCACTGGCAAGGAAGTGGAGAGTCCTGGTGAAGCACGGTGACGTACCCAATGCCTACGTGAAGGCGGACAAAGTGGCCGAGCTGGACATCTTCATCCGCTTGCCGCAAGGAATGGTGACCCCGGAGGGGGTCAGAACGAAGCTCGGTGTCACGAGTGACGGAGAGCCGGTTCTGAAGATGAAGAAGTCCTTATTCGGCCTCAAACAGGCCGGTCGTCTATGGAGCAAGCTACTGCACAAGAAGTTGACGCAGATCGGTCTCGAGCAGTGTCTATTCGACATGTGCGTCTACGTTAGAAGATGAGGAGGCGTTATATTGGTCGTAGGCGTCTACGTAAACGATCGGTTGGTCACAGGGACTGAGCAAGACGCTGTGGATGCGTTCTTTAAGATTTTTTCCGTGCTGTTTGTGAAGGAACTTGGAGAAGCAAGCAAGTTTTTGGGAATGAGGGTGAGCTACTTCGAGGCCGAGGGCTACGACCTGGACCAGGAATGACGATCGTCGACACGTTGAAGGGGCACGGCATGGAGCGTGTGCACGGCGTACGCACGCCAATTGGAGCGGAGTGGAACGAGTTGCAAGCATCTGAAGGTGAGTGCTGCCTGCCTTAGGAGGAGACGGTGTGGTGACGGTGAAGAAGTTCCAGTCTCTAGTTGGTAGTCTGATGTGGATCACACGGCGCACGCGGCAGGACGTGGCCTTTGCCGTGCACAAGGTCTCTCCTCGCACGCATAAACCAACCGTCGTTGACTGGAAGTTAGCGAAAAGGATCGCGCGGTATTTGGCCGACACGAAGGAGCTACGGCCGGAAACATCCCGGCACCAGCCTGTGGTTGGGCAGCTTGTGCTTTTTGGGTCGCTGTATAGAGACGTTGCAGATGAGACATTGGCTTCCCATATCCAGGCTGCTGTCGTTGCGCTTGCTGACTGAAGTACTGTGTGATGGCAGCCGGTCGGCGTGATCGTGAGTGGCGTCTGTGGCGAATCCCCCAGGAAGTCGATGTGCATTGGGTTGCCACGTCCAAGTCCCGAGTCAAACAAACTGGCGCTCATGTTGGCTGGTTGGCGTTGCGCGCGCGCTTTGCCTCGTAGACCTCAAGCTTCTTCTCGAGTTTCATCTGCGACTTCTCGAGCCGTTCTTCCTGCTGCGTTGCCCTCAGCGTCCTTTTGATGTCCGCCGGGGTTGTTGTCGTCGCCCCTTTCATGGATAACGGCAGTGCTCTTTACTTCGGCGTCGCTCGCCATACCGGTCCGTGCGTCACCAGCAACGGGTGTTGGTGTTGGCGCTGACGCTGACGCACCGTCACGAGCAGCTTCGTCAATGGCTGTGTTCATTGGGCTCAAAACCTGTCGGAAGTTGGATTCTGGTCAGCCGCACCACGCGCCTCCGATGGTAAGAACGCAAAGGATAGAGTGAGATCCTTCCACTGACAACCGCTGACTACTAACTATCACTCCAACAGGTCGCAGCTGCCGGCGAACAGATCCTGGTCTGGATCCTCCCTCTTTAACAGTGCACGCTGGTAACCCCGCGCGATCATCACCTTCCTTTCTGGGTCAAATTCGTATTCAGTGGGTTTCCACCTCGGCCGTCGGTATATGCTGTCGATTTTCCACCCTCGTGATCGCTCTAGCTTTCATTCCTTCTTACTTGAGGAACTTTTCTTCAATGGCTTATGCTGAGCACCGGAAAATCGCTTAGCTAGTTAATTCATTGAAGTCCTCGTTGATGCCATTGTTCTGGTAGACGCGCCAGTAGGCGAGCGAGCGCATCCATGAATTTTACATATTTATGTTTGGCAAAGCAATCCTTTCTTCAAGCTCCATGGAAACGGTATACCCTCGAAGTTAAGCTTTGTGATATTATCTCAGAGCTTGTCTTCGTCGTCTGAATCATCGGCGTATTTTTGCTTTTACATTCGTTAGACATTCGTTGTCCTCGCGCTCTATCCGCCATCTCCAGCGTCACCTGCTTGATTGTATGGTCCATCACGCGCTGCTCCAGGAGCAGGGTCTATCGTAAATTATCTGTGCCCCTTACCCGAAAATATAATTTATATCAATTTCAAAGAAAATCGAGAAATACATAACGTGCGGCAACCTAAGAGCTCAGCAAATAAATAATTGGAGCGGGGGCATTGCAATCGTAGATTATTAGTAAAATAAACTACCAAGCCTGGGTGAAGCCGCCTAAATGCAAGCATCCACGGTGGTGAAAGAAGAGAGTTGGTTTTGTTGGGGTGTTCCTGGGAAGTTGCAGAATGAGCTAGAATATAGGGGCCCCAAACCAACCACAAACTGTTGGTTGTTGCTGTCCGCAAAACTAAATTTTGGGTCGGGGTACACCAACTTCGTAAATACATATCTTGCTGAAGCATTTTTCGTAAATAAATTATTGAGAGAAACAGTAAGCAGTAATTGGCAATAAATATATTTATCGGGTTCTCAAAAATTAAAGGTCGCTTCGAAATCTTTCTAGATTAGCGAACACTTTTAGACAATTATTCATGAGAGTGTGTCGTGCGCCCAACTCGGGCGAATAAAAGAGACGCTCGGTTTTTCACCTACCCCGCAATTTATCCGGCCATAGTATAGCGTATACTCCGGTGTGTACCCGCCACCCCGCCACTCATTTCCCTCAAAAAGGGGGGCAAAATGCCGGAAGATCGTCGGGTGAAGACTGCGGTGAGACGTCCCCAGCGCCGCAACTTGTGTGTCGAGACCGACGCCGACGCTTACGAGGCGTCTGCTGTGTCAACGGGAGCGCTCAGCGACGAGGAATGGGTGGATTCCGCTACGGATACTGGCAGCAACACGAGCGGTCAGTCCAAGCAGGGCCGATCTGGGGGGATGGATCATCCACGCCGCCTTCAAGACGACAATGAAGACACCCGAGGACTGGAGGTGCTCGTTGCCCCGTTAAAGCGTTTTGAGTTTGACTCATGGGAGGATTTAGAGAGCTACTTGGCTGAGTACACCAAGGGGACACACCATGTACAATAGTGCTATACTTTCTATTCATTAGGCATTTCTTACCTGACTGTTGTACTTTGTTGAATCCGTAGAGCTTCCGTATCCGCACGAAGAACACAGCGACTGCACGCAATGCCAAGATTCGCTCAACGGGGTCAAAGAAGCCGTTGTTGCCGGACGAGTGGGTGAGCTACGGCAAGACCTACATATGTACACACTCAGGGACGTACAAGTCGAGGGGGAAGGGGAAGAGGAAGCGTCTGCAGTCGCGGGCTACGGAGGGTGAGGCGCAGGTACGCTTGCACCTCAGCTGGTCTTAGTTGGGTTCAGTTGGGCTTGGTTGGGCAATAGCACCACGAGTTGGGGGTGAGTTGGGTCGAGTTGGGACTAACTGTGTACGTGGTTCTGTGATTTCTTACTGCAGATCAATGCGTGTGTCCAAGTTGACGACGCTAAGGTCCCGACATTCATCTCGAGAATCACTTCCTCACGATTAGTGCACAACCACCCTGTGATCAAGCTGACGTACAACCAGTATCCACACGTGCGAACCGCGTTGGCGTCGGATCTTGTGGGTACAGCGAATGAGCTTCGGAAGGCCGGAGCAAAGAAGAAGCGTATTCTGAAGTACATTCACGACAACACTTACCTTAACCCGTCAGCGCAAGACGTGTCTAATCTGATCCGAAGATTGAAAGCCAAAGCGAGCACGGCCTTGACCAGCGCCACACGGCTGAAGAAATGGATGAAGGAGTTCGTAGAGGAGTCTAGTAATGTTGGGAGGATCTTTGTGGATTCAGTGGGAGAAATGGTATGAATTCGCATGTTTGCTACGCCATGTTTTGCTACGTTCTAACGTTTTACATGTCGTAGACGGTTGCAACTTGCATTACATTGCAGAGTTGACATATGCGTGAGCTCTTTGACCGGTTTCCCGAGGTCTTGATGATTGACGCCACCCATGGCACCAATGCGTCCAAGTATAAGGTTTTCTCACTTATGGCACATGACGCCTTTGGGAAAGGACAGCTCGTTCATCACGCAGTCATTCAAAACGAGCGTCGTCCGACTCTAATGACGGCATTGGAGGAGTTCAAGCGTAAAAACCCAAGTTGGACCAAGATCAAGTGCGTCTTAATCGGCAAAGATTTCACGGAGATGTCAGTACTCAAGATGGCATTTCCGGGTGCCATTCTATTACTCTGTCAGTTTCATGTCTTGAAATATTTACGGGAAGAGATAGCAAGCGCAGACTACAGATTCACGACTTGGCAGAAGCACCAGTTGAATGGGGTCGTGAACTTGTTGGTGTACGCGCAGAATGAGCAGAAATACCTGAAGTATCGTAAGCACATGAGGCGCATCATGGCTATGGGACGCGGTGACGAAGCTCTCCGATCAGGACTGGGAACTCGTTCGACTGGGTTGGGCACTTGTAGTTACGAGTTGGGTGAAGTTGGTACTGGGTTGAGAACTGGAATTCATTTGGGCGTGGGTACTGGAGAAATGGGGGATACAGCTGAGGACGACAACTCTTGGACAAGAAGACACTGCAATGCCTTCGCTACCGGTACCTTCGTAAGAGTATGGAAGAATAAACGAGAGATAGTTTATTGGATCAATTGGCTCAATACATAAGTTCATCCTAAGTGCGTGTCTGTTGTCATAAGAATCTTCTTCAAAGACAAACTTGGGTAGATTATGCAAGTTATTTTGATTGACTGAGTCCTGCAGGGAGATCTCACACCACACATCATGCAGACTATAAACTGCAGAAAAGTAACGATTTTTGACATCCGGATATACGTCTTATGCGTATAGTTTCCGAACTGGCTTCTTTCAAATGGGCACCCAACTGGGCTCCGTAAGGGCACGGTATGGGCACAGATGGTTGCAGGAGGCTCGTCTCAGATTTTTGAGTTGGGCGCAGGTCATTCATCGGCCCTTTTCTCAGACTTATCTAACTGACAGTTAGCCAACCATCACTCAATTATCAATGCAGGACGCAATTCACGCCATATATTAGTCGTTAAAAATGAATTGAAAAGGAAAAACAAAACAGCAAAAGACAGCTCAACTGTCTAGGGAAAATTGGACTCCATCTCCCCGTTGCTAAGAGGAGCTTCACGACGTTCACCGAAGACGTAGTGGCCCGCCACATAGCCGGCAACCACCCACAGCAGCAGCGTAAAGTCGTACGTCATGGACACCAGCATGAGCATGTAGGCCACAAAGAGCGTGACGCCGTGCAACAAACTGTGCACACCATGTTGCGTCTCTGGAGACAGTGTACGGAACCACGTGGGCCCACAAGAGTCAGCTAATGGCATACCTTGAGCCGTCGATCGCAGTAGTTGCGCACTCTCCGTCGCTTGTGGCGCGTTGCTGCTCATCAATCGCTTCACGCTGCTCTCCTTACGCAACACGCGGCGCAACTGCAACAGATACTCGTTGAAAACCGCCACTAGTGCCACTAGGATGCCCCCAAAAATGTAGCGCATACGCGAATCTAAGACCCACCCAGGGAACCACAGCAAGATGCACGGCGTGGAGGTGCCAGTGAGCGAGAAACCGTTCAGCATGGTCGTGCCAGGTCCAGAGCAGAATCCGCGCTCTTCTTGCGCAGTATTTCCCTCCGTGGGGGCTTGGAACGACAAAATATCCTCGAACACTTCCCGTGCATGTGTCATACTGCACGTATGGACCGCCTGGTCCCCATGCTTCATCACTACTTCCGGTCCACCGAAGACAGACGACGCCATGCCACACACCGGACAGAGAACGCTCTTCTCTTCCTCGTCGTCGTGGTGCGTGGACGGAGCAGACGCTACATGGACACCTTTTAGGCCCATTTGCTGCAATGGGAATGGCGTCGTTAGTCTCCGCTGGAAAGCTACAAAGACTGATAATGTCGTACCGGGTCTTTTAGAAAAGCGTCAAACGTGTCTTGAGCGGCGAAGCGCAGTCGCTGACCGTTATTAAGCTCCACGTTGTACGCTTTACTCATTACCATCTCGCCGCTAACAGGATCGTCCTGAACAATGAAATTCGTGAGCTGCGGGGAGATACAAAAGTGGTGGAGGACGGAGCATAGTACCGGCATATCGTCCATGTCCATGGCATTGGCGACGTTGGAGAGAGCGAACAGCGTCGCGCACAGCACGAGAAGCGCTTGGATGCGGGGGCTCACGCTGGTCATGGGTACGTGAGAGACAGCAGGCGCGTCTGGTACTGGCAGAGAAAGTCTTGAGGTTGCCGTTCACGTACTGACGTGGTGAATGTAATCCCGTCTAAATCGATGATTGTTAGCGACTGGTTTACCTGTAATATTGTATAAACGTACTAAAAATGAGATTGTGTGATTTCGCGTACTACCGAAATGTACTTGTGAAAACGAATCCACTGTATCTTGGCGGGCTGAGCACTATTAATACACAGGTCACTAGTCAGCCATACACCACCAGCACCCCTCACGAGGGCACTGTTGGACCAAAAGTGCTGGTCGCTGTCGACGCAGGGCAAAATGTGCAGTTTTGCCAGGAACAGTAGGCTGCTGTCCGGCTTGATAAGGCGACGTTTTCAATCAACAATATATTGTTGAAAAGACAGCAAGTGGACTAAAACTAAAAATGTGAACCAATTTGATACACCCAAAAGCCAAAGTCTGAGTCAGAGTTGCAATTCAGAAACATCGACAACAGTGATGGAGCGCGGCGACTTCTGTATGGGACCAGGCTCGCTCATGGGCACGGCTGGGTTCAAATGGGCAGGACGTGACCCGATGGACGACTGCTCTATGCTGTGGCTCGAAGGCTGGGGACTGACAAGCTTTTCACGCGCCGTTCTGGCGTGTCTGTTCGTCTTCCTGCTTGCCGCGTTGTCCCAGTACTTGACGACGGCGAACGGCTGCCAGCTGCAGCAGTCGAAGGACTTCGCCAAGCGCCGCCTCGCCGCAGCCTTGGCGCAGAGAAGCAGAGGCTCGAGCTTCTACGATCCAGAGCTTGGAACTGGCTGCGATAAGAGCAGCAAGACATGCAAACACGCCCAAGCGGCGGAAGAGTCGGCAGTGCATCCTGAGAGACCGGAGCTACTGCAGGCTCTGGAGGCCAAGGCCGTGACGCGGTCAACGACAGAGCGCGCGCACCCAACGTCAGCCTCGTTGACGTTGAGGTGGACACCGACAACGTCCGTGAAGGTCGGCAACTGGGCGCACCTGTGTGACTCGCTGATGCGCGGCGTAAGGATTCTGCTCGCGTACCTGCTCATGCTGGTAGTCATGACTTACGACCTGACGCTCATTTCCAGTATCGTTGTGGGCTTCGTGGTCAGTTTCTTCGTGTTCGGCAAAGACACGGCCAAGGTGCCCGTGTCGGCCGACCCGTGTTGCTCTTAAGTGGCAAAGTCGACAATGGTGTCTGGCAATCTCCATATTGCACGTTTCTAAGATATTTCTATCGTAATTTACTTGTCTTCGTGATGAAAAAAAAAAGAGTTCGTGTATTATGCGTGAGTAGATGACCGCGAAAGCAAGTCATCCTTCTGTCCGCAGAAGCCATTGACAACTGGACCCAACGCACACTGGCCTCCACCCTCTTACTGCTTCTTGGCCGCGCTGGCGTCGAAGTCCTTAGGGAGGATGCCATCACTGATGCCACGTGCCACAATGTCCTTGAACAGTGCGGCTGCGTTCGGGATGTCGAGCGCGACGTCGTCCAGTACGAATTTGAAGCGCTCGAAGCCCTTCACCAACTGACCCGTTGACACCACCTCGTTGGAGACCAGATAGGCCAATAGCGACGCCATAGCCGCACTGTTGGCCTCTCCGCCTTCTTCAAGCGAATTCGTGATGCCGCGCTTGACCACTTCGTGATGGAAGTGCGGCACGTTCAGCTCGCGAACACAACGCGCAGCTTCCTCAAGATCACGCGACAGCAAATACTCCTTGGTAAGCTGGTCAATAGCCACCTTGAGTTCCTCAACGGGGCGACCATCACCAGGTCCCCAGGCCTTCTCCATTCGTGCTGTAGCGTGGTTGATACTCAGCTTCTTAATCGCCTCCCCCGCGATCTCGGGGGCGTATCGCGTGATGAACGGATCCTCCAGGAAGCTGGGAGGCAGGATCTCGTCCACTACGGCACGAGCGCAGAAGATGGCCAGCATATTTTTGGCCGTGGGGATGTCGATCTGCAAGTCTCCAGCCAGTAGCAGCACACGACGGAAGCCCATAAGCACCTGTCCAGCCGTAAGTCCGTCCAGGTACAGCGTCGAGAGCAGACGCGACGCCAGCTCGCGCTCCTTGTCGTTCTTGTCCATAGCCATGGTGATCGCACGCTTGACCACTTCGTAGTTGAACTCGGGCTCGTCCAGGTCATTGAGTGAGCTCAGCACTTCGTCGGCGTCTCCACTGGTGAAATATTCCTCCAGGATCTCGATGATGCGCTTTTTAATCTCCGGTGGCGGGTTCAATGCCAGTTCCTTTGCCGCTAGCTCATCAGGCTCCAACGTCGTCGTCGTCTTTGTGGGTGAGCCGGCCACTGTCGACACGAGCACCACGTTCTCCTCCGCTTCACTGTCGTAGTTAGGGTCGTGCGCATCCGTAGGCACGGCCCTCGGGATCTCCGTCACATTCCAGGATGCCTTCTGGCCGCCGCCCATGCGCTTGCCTGCATCACGCGACTTGCTGCGCTCCTTACGGGGTGGCAACGGCTTGTCACCACCGCTGCCAGAGCCACCACTACAACTGCTCGAGGTAGTGGGGACTGGGGATGGTTGCGCCAGAACTTCCTCCATGGCAGTCACGGGCTCTACATTAAAAAATTATAAATAGATTAGAAATGGTGAAAGGAATTGTCAGGACTGACGTGTCGTCTTCACCTTCGGGAGCGGCCGACATGGCGAAGGGAAAGTGAAGGAGAGAGGGGAGAGGAGAGGACGAGTGGAAGGGAGAGAAGACGACGACAGATAGTTGGCTGGCGTCGGGCTGCTCTGCTTCCGGGTGTCCTTTGCTGTTTGCTTGGTTTGCTTCTTGAGCTTTTGGATACTGTCCCCCTTTTGGCGGCGACAAAAATAGTGTTGACTTTGTCTTTGTAAGAGGTCACTTCAATAGTCACTGTACTCACTCGAGACAGTGACTTTGTGGACGGCAACATACACCAAGATGCGACACGATGTCTTTGCATGCAACTTGCTGTTTTGCCAGAGGAATTTTGCTCACTCGTTGGCTCGATTGATGACGAGCTGATGGAATGTTTTTTGGTTGCACGAGGCTGATTGCAGAACCGCTGTCGTTGTCATTCAATACTGGTGGTGTTTGGCTTTGGTAAAATTGGCTTTTTGTTTGGCATGTCATTCTCCCCATGATTCCGCTCTGTATTTCTCCCCCGCAACGCTGTCATTTGCTTCGACGGTCACGCGGTAGTACCGAGCGGCCCGCTTTCACGTAAAAAAAAACACTCAACGCACACACCAACACGCACACACAACACGCACGAGACGCAACATGCAACGAACATCTAGCTCCTCTCTCCTCTTTTCGTCGGTCTGGTCCCTTAGATCGCTCGTATGTGTAGTGCGCGCCCGATGCAGTATAGCGGGAATCAGGACATGTAGAACGTCGAACGGTCTACTTCCGGCAATGATTCCTTGCAGCCGTGGCAGCTCGCAGCAAACGAATCATTTGCTGTAAAGCAACTGGAAAAAAGGTAGCAACAAACACGAAGTTAGAGCAACGCTACAGGGAGAGCTGAACGTCCACAGTTAACGACTCACAGCGAACACAGCCAGGATTCAGCTCCAATCTTGATGTTGCTAGGCCCATACACACGCGTCCGCCCGCACTTGTCACACTTGGCATTCCAAATGCTCACATCCGCGCGGCATTTAGTCCCCGTACACTTCCACGTATCACGTGCCGTTTGAAACTGCACTGTGAGAATGCGCTGCGTACGGACATCCATTCGTCGCACGCGAATCATCGAGTTCTTGACATTTTTCGCTGTCCAAACAGGCAATCCGTTCTACACGTGAGTTCATGCAACCGACAGGAAAAGGACAAGAAACAGCTTACAGTTGAGTTCCTCCACTGCTTCGAGCGCCCCCCTCTCCGTGTCAAACGTCACACAAGCATCGCCACGACCCAAATGAGTCCGCTGGCAGGAAAAAATGTCAATTGCAGGAAATCCAGTCTCCCTGTCCACCTGCAGTCCAAAGTCAGTCAGACACACGCCCACTCAACGACAGCAGAGCTCACTCACCGCAACACCAAAGCGCGCAAAGTCCTCCCCGATCTGCTCGGCAACCACTGTCGGGTTTACACCCGTCACATACACCTGCCTTGCCATCAGAGCTTCATCCGCGGATATGCTGTCCAGGTCGAAACGAATATCTTCAGCTTCCTTTAGCATAGCATTTCCATCATCGTCCGAATCCGAGATGAACATATTGTCGCCATCGTCATCAAACGAGGTCAAGGCACCTGGTAACGGAGATGATTCAGTGGAGTGAGAAGTCTTCTGCTTCTTCGCGGGTCGATCAGTATCTCCGATTTTACCGTTCTGGCAAACCTCATCCAACTCTGCCCGATCAGTCGCCTCTTTCTTCTTGCTGGAGTCACGGAGATCTGGAGAGCGCGATCGCCGAGTCCCATTAGTCTGGCGGTCCCGATCGCGGCTGGTTGAAGCCGACCTGTGATGATCACGTTCAGTCGATTTCTCTCGTGACCAAGACCTCGAGCGTGAACGGCGGCGATGCCGACTGCTGTAATCCCGACTTCGAGGACTGGAAGAGCGAGACCTGGAGCGAGATGACCCTCGACGCCTACGATCGTCACGCCAGTCGTAGCGATCACGGTCTCTAGAATGAGGTGACGGTGATCGCTTTCTCCGACGACCATCATCGCGTCGATAGCTGCTGTGCTCTCGGCCACGTCGTCTACGCGACGGTGAGTCATACTTGTCCGACTTTGCTGACTGTGAACCTTGAGGTCCATAGTAGCTCGATCCAGAAGTTTTCTTCGCTGATCCCGAGTTCTTCTTGCGACGCTTGTTGTGCGCCTTCCCTGCATGCTTCGAATCATTGCTACTTCTTTTTGACGTAGTTGCATCCGGTGTAGACTTGTCCACCTGAGGTGCTTGTTTTTTCTTCTTTGGAATGGGAACCTTGTCCCAATCTGTGTCCTGCAGCCGGCTCTTAACCATAGGGGTGCCATTTCGTGCTGCTTCCTCCTGCATTTTCTTAAAGCGACTGGGACGTTTGTAGCCGGCCCCATCGCGAATATCGCTTACACTCTCTTGGCCGTCCACGTGTAGTGCGTCATAAATACTTATTTGAGGCTCCCGCCTGTATCCGCCTTTACCGTTCCCTTGTGAATGCTGTTCTTTTAAAAAAAATTGTGTTGCCGACGAGCTCGAATTGAGCCCTCCCCCGCCAAACCGAGACTTTGGAGCAATTCGGGGCGTCTCCGCTGCATACGTGGGAGCATCCTCTATCTTCTTAATCCCTGCGTACGAAAGATATCTAGCTTGGGGCTTATCTTCCGATTTGTTGGCCATTTCCTTTGCTAGAATAGTCAGCGGTACGTCGTCAAGGTCCTGTGCGACGTTGTTGTTGGGCCCTTTGGTCGGCACCATTGTGAATTGGCTTTTCGGCAGGCGCTTGGCTCCGGGGGCATCCTCAGGATTCAACAGCTTAGTGCTTCGCCTTGTCACCGCATATTTGCCTTTCATCGTAGTTGTCGTAGCGACAGGCGTTTTGAAAGATGTCGGACGAAGTCCATTGGAGCCAGCCGTAGACTTTGTAGCCATGTCGGAGGGCTTCTTTTGGTCATCTGTAGCTTTTTTAGCATCCGGGCCTCCCTTCTTCGAGTGAGTTTCAGCGTAGGTGTGCACTGGCAACGGCTTCGGGGCAGTAGAAGTCGTGGATTTGGTCTTGGGTTTCAGCTTCAGCGGCGTGAAATCGAAGAACTGCTGCACTCCAGCTCTCGAAGCGTCTATCTCAGCATTTTTGTCTTCAGTTGCTGCATTTCTCTTTAAATCACTGTCACCACTGCTTTCAGATGATGACTTTCCCTTGGATGCCATGTTGCGTGTGGCACCATTCTGTGCACCCGTCTTTTTCTTCTCGTTGCTCGCAGGTTTATCTCCAGAGTCACTGTCATCGCTGTAGTCAAGTCCGAGGTCGTCCGTATCTGGCTCGTCGTCATCCAATATTTCCGTCTCGGCTTCTGAAACATCGTTATCTTCCGGTCCTGCACGGGACTGCGCCTCAGCAGGAGCTTTCGCTGCCTTCTTCTGCTCCTCGCCTGTTATTGCTTCTGGGCCCTCGGGCTCTACATCAGCACTACTATCAGCCATCACTTCCGTCGCAGTATTATCTTCTCGATAAACATCTTTCTCAATCTCAACCGACAAATCCTCTCCCTCGAAATCAACAGTCCCCGTGTCCGAAGGATCAGAGTCGTCATCATTGTAACCAGAAATGTGCTCCGCAGTATCCGTAATACGTGTCGAGTCATATCGCGCATCGCTTTCCCGTGGTCGTCCAACATCCACCGCTTCGGAGGAAACTAATCCCAAAGAAATACTGCCATCTGCAGACTTATCCGCTGTGCCAGTAGCTGTAGAACCAGCATGTACAGGGTCGTTTACCTGATGAGCTTCTTCCAGTACTCGATCTTGAGGACTCTTAAAGTTTTTAAATATCTTCAATCGCAAGATTGTCGACTCTCTCGCACCGTGATTGCTCTTCGTATGCTCCCCAATTGCAAGTGGAATACTGCTCTTACCGCTATCCCCTGTCTCATCTCCACCGGACAAAAGCTCGATCGGGTGATTCGACTTCCCGTCGTCAAAATCTTCTATCAGTGCAGTTTCGGTCGCAGCTAGCACGTGACCACGTTCGCTCTCTGCAGGGCTACTTAATGGGCGTGCTTCCAGCACGTCGACTGGCGAAGGTTTTGAGCTCTTCTGCGTCACTTTTCGAGTGACGGCAGGTTTCCGCGAATGAGTCGTTTTCTTCTTCGTCGCAGTCTCCGCCTGACGCAGTCGCTTCCTCTTTCGCTTCGCAGGTTGTTTGTCCTCGTCACTATCCAGGTAATCGTCGCTGAGTAGATCCACCACATCGGGCTCGTCTGGTTCCGGGATCTCTTCATCTTCCGCTGGTGAATAGTCACTGCTCATGTCGCTTTCGCTTTCGCTGTCACTCTCACGTGTAATTGTCTTAACCTGCAACAAAACCTGCCTTTGTTCCTCCTCCGAAGTCACACCGTAGCGGTGCGTATTCTTCCGTTTCCTGCGCATATTCTCCTTGCGTCGAATCACCTCCGGGTCGCGGTATCCTGTTACCCAACTCAGCATTTCAGCAGTGACATCATCCTCCGGCTTCCTCGCTGCGGTAGCAGGCGCAGCAGCTACCTTCTTTTTGTGTGGATCTTGTGGACTTTTGGACGACACGTGCTGCATATACTTATCCTTACCAACCTGCACTTGGATTCCATTACTCCCCGGCTTATTGTTCCGTCCGAAATTCTTCAATAAATGGGGCGGCGTGCTCTCCTCCGTTTTCGTCTCTTCAGTATCAGATTGATGCACTTGCACATGCAGCTCTTGCATCAACGCGTTGACCGTCGAATCACTCCCTAGCGTTGCGCTAGCAGTCACGCTCGCCGTCGTTGAAGTCGCCAGGGCCTTTGGATCCAATTGCGACATCGGCACAGCCTTGGTCTTAGGCTTCAGTTTAGGCGACACTAAGTTATTTGGCATCTCCAGAGGCTTCATGATGTCTCCAGCACCCGACACGGTATCAACGGGAGACACGAAGGTAGCTGCCTTGGCCGCTTCAGCCTGCAGCAGCGCACTCATGTCTGCCGCATCCACGTCGCCCAGGAAGTCCAGAGCTCCGTCATCCTCGTCCTCACTAGCTGTCACTTCACTCTGTAGCGAGAGCTGATGGTCTTTGAAGCCAATGTGCGCCTTCACACGCTGAAAGAGCAGATCGCGCTCCTGCTGCTTGTCCCTGCGAGTGGCCGCGAGCCATTGGCGTGCACGCAGCAGCTCGCTGTCCCAGAGAGCGGCAGCGCTGTCGCCCATGGAGCAATCCTCGATCCGCAGCGTACAAGTTTCCGTTGACGTCGAGTGCGCGTGCGAGTGCGGAATAAAGAGTGAAGGTCGCGAAGATGCCTCGGGTGCGCACTCCACCGTTGCCCTTCACCTGCGCTTTTGATGCGGCTGATTCCCGTTGAAAATAATCTTGGCGATTGTAAGGGCAAAAGCAGCTCGTCGGTGATTGGCTACTATGTTGTAGCTCGAAGTTGTGTGCACCACACAAGCACTGAGACGGCCAATCACGCGCAGAATTATCAAATGGCAGAGCAACAACTGACGGACATGGTGAAGCTGCGTGGCTACGACTTCTACCGCGCTATCGGCTCGCCCAAACGCATTGTGGCACCCATGGTGAGATTTATCATACATTTTTTATTCTTATTCAAGGTGGAACAGGTCGAATACTTTGCGAAGTGCCGTCGCAATAGGCTGTACGTGTTCATTGACACAGTATGGATGATTTCTTTTTGTTGCAGGTAGACCAGTCAGAGCTGGCCTTCCGCATGCTTTGCCGTAAGCTCGGTGCCGACTGCTGCTACACTCCCATGCTCCATAGCCGTCTGTTTGCCGAGAGCGCGGAGTACCGCGAGAAGATGTTCGAGCACCACATCCAAGACAGGCCACTGGTCGTACAGGTCCGCTGCCTTCTTCTATCGGGCTTTACGAAGATGTGGGCATCTGCGATTGACAATATATGTATGTTGCTGTATGCCAGTTCTGCGGCAATGACCCGAAGACAGTGTTGGCAGCGGCCAAGATGGTGGAGGGCCATTGCGACGCGGTGGACTTGAACTTGGGCTGTCCACAGGGCATCGCTCGAAAGGGCCACTACGGATCCTTCTTGATGCACGACAAGGAAACAGTCAAAGCCACTGTGAAGACACTGAGTGCCGGACTGAACATCCCGGTTACTGTCAAGATCCGCGTGTTTCCGGACGACAACGAGACGCTGGAGTTCGCAGACATGTTGCAGGAGGCTGGATGTGATCTGCTGACGGTGCACGGTCGTACAAAAGAAATGAACAAGACTGCGGTGCGCGAGGTAAACTGGGACATTATCCGTCGCATTAAGGAACGGCTGACGATCCCAGTGATTGCGAACGGAGGCATTGAGACACACGAGGACATTGCTCGCTGTCTGGAGGCCACGGGCTGTGACGGCGTCATGAGCTCCGAAGGGCTACTGGAGAACCCGGCGCTGTTCGCTGACACGAACAACACACCAGGCGAAGATACATCTTTCCTGGAGCTAGCCAGACAATACCTCGAATGCGCGACACTGTACCCACCTGCAAGCGACAAGATCGTGCGTGCACACTTATTCAAGATCCTGTTCCAGGACCTGCGTGTCCACTCGGACTTGCGCGACGCACTAGCAGCCGCCAAGTCGCAACAAGAAATGGTGGAGATTGTCGACGAACTGGCCGTGCGATTGAAGGAAGCGGAAAGCGAAAACGCCGGACCCGAGATAAAGAAAGTGGCGTATGCAGCCAAGGCGAGCTGGTACCGTCGCCACCGACAGGGACAGGAGAAGCTCCGACGTCGTGACTCGTACGAGAAATGCCTTGACACAGGCTTCGGCAATCTGTTCGCATAGTTCCTACGCAACATCGCTAACAGATAGAGTCTATTGATCCTTTGGGGTTACTTGTTGTCTATGGCGTCTCACGGTTGCCCCATCGTTATGCTACCGAGTTGAGCCCCATACCCCAGCCCAGCTTGGCACGTTTTTCTCGAGGAGGTAAACTATCATCCGTCGGCCGTGAGGGGGAAGATCCAGCAGCGGCTGTGAAACTCGCCGGCAACGGGACGTACTCGCTGACGTCCTGCATCTCTGCGTCCTCGGCATCTGCCTGCTTGACTTCTCGACGTGAAGTCGACAACGACCTGGATTTCCGCTTGTCGCTTCGGGACTTGTGTCGGTCATGTTGACTCGGTTTCTCCCCTACTCCATCCTGTGTCGATGATGCTGATCGCTTGTGCCGATGCTGTTCACTGCTTTGTTTGTGGTGATGAGACGATCGCGATGACGTAGTGCGACTGCCAGCACTGCGGTGTTTCTTGACTTTCGCCTTTAGTAAATGCTGCACGAGCTTCTTCTTCTGCACCGGGAAAGTCGAGGGCAAGTCACCAAAGTCGAACGCTCTCTCGCTGCCACGAACGCTGTCAAAGTAGCGCATCTCAAGGAGCCTCTTAGCCGTGCTGCGTTTCGCAGGATCCAACTGCAGCATCGCTTCCAACACCTCGACGGCATCTTCCGGGAAGTCTGGGAACTTGGATCGCTGCTCCAGTAGAGTCTTTCGCAGACGCATCTTGTACTCGTGTTTGGGCCGGAACGAGTTGTACAGCGGGAGTTTATGTGCGCCGTCCCACGACATGCTGGGCGTGCCGCACAAGCGATAGATGAGATCCAGCTGCACCTTGACGTCTTGTCCTTGGAGGAATGGGATCTTCTCGAGCAGTATGGCAAGCACGACACACCCAGCCGACCACACGTCCGAGCGCCACGTGTACTTGGTCTCTCCCAGCAGAACTTCGGGGGCAGTCACGTACAGCCACGCGCCATAGCAGTGCTCTTTACGCTCGCTGTCGCTCAGTTCGTAGCCAGCGACAGTCGGCCCTTCTCCGTCCTTCGACTTGATGTTGGCGATCTTACGCATCGCGTGGAACCCTCCCAGCTTGACGCCGTTCTGGAACACCAACAGATGCGACGGGGCGATGAAGCGATGCACGTAGCCTTGGTCATGCACAGCTGACAAACTCTGAAGCATGTCAAAGATAACCTTCTTACGCAACTCCGGAGCGAGAGAGACGTGGGCCTCAAAAATCCCCGAGAACATGTGCAAGGGCTGCTCGAACGCCAGGTAATGTTTCTGGCGTGTCAGGCGGTCGATGCCTTCTGGCAGCGGGTTCCCGTCATCGTCAATAGTGGCGGCAAGTAAGTCCAGCTCGTCAACGTCAGAGTTGCCAGTCTTCGACTCGCTTGTTTGACGGTCTTTTCGATCGGCAGGGAAGATGATTCCATGGAGATTCATAAAGCGGTCGGGCAAGAGCGACGAGAGCGTCGTCGCTGCTGACAGTTCGCGTAAACATGCATCGTTGAGGCCCTTTTCTTCCGTGAAGAACGTCTCCTGCTCCAGATACGGCCATGACTGCAAATACACGGGCTTCCCAGCCAAGTCGAACCCCACGTCGCTCGAGATGACGCCCAAGAAAGCTCGTTTCCGGATAGACTCGACCTTCACGATCTCGTCTGTGTGGATGCGAACCTCCCCCACATTCGAGTCGGTTGTACCAGCTGCAGCCTTTTTAGGCGAGATCGACAACGCCGAGACAATCCCCACGTGGCCACTACCGGTACTTAATGTTGAGCTGGGCACTGGTACTGCACTTCCCATCGCCTTGAACGTGATAAACCTCTTTCCTGTACTGTACGAGGGTGCTGCAGTCGAATAACCCTTCATTCCCGATGCCACAGACACGGCAGAAACCGCACCTAGAGCGGATAAACCAGCTGACACGCTGGGAGCAGGCAGGTTAACCCATTGCTTGAGCAATTGCGCTATCCTTTCCGATATCTCGACATCCTTTTTGTCCTTCGAGACGTCGAACTGGGTCATATCGAAGTCGGCCGCGTTCGCATCCTTGGGTTTTGTCTGCTGTGCGGACTTAGACTGTTTCTCCAGACGCGCCCACCGGTCTTTCAGCTGCGTGCAGATGGATAGCGAGCAGTCCAACAACATGCGCGCTTCGCTGGCGTTTCCCTGCAAGTCCAGTTGAGGCAAAAAGTCGGGGAGTTTGCTGATCGGAGGCGCTTGACGAGAGCTCAGAGCTTCCGTTACTGCCGCACTCACGTAGACCACACTGAGCATCACACATTCCACCGGCGTGTGCGTCCAAATGGGCAACGGTAAGGCCTCTGCCACCAAGTGTTTCGCTTCCTTTTGGACCTCTGGCGGGGGCAACGACGTGAGAAATGGAGTCACGTGGTGGCCATAGCCGTTTTGAGACAGCGCTACCAGCTTCTTGGAGCTCTTGCGCGTCGTCAAAAGGTCCAGCAGCGCGTACGGGTCCTCTCCTGTCACGTCGTAGTGCAGACCTTCCAGCAGTTCGCTTTCCGCCTTCACTAGATGGCGCTTGAGCACTCCAAGCTCCGGAGACGCAGCTGTGAGACGTTCAGCAGCAGCAGAACCGTGCTTGGCCTTGTAGACTTCCTTCACAAAGGCTGTCCAGGGTACTTTCCGAGCGTGGGCCTTTAGAAACAAGTGCAGCATCGTCGCCGCAAATATATCGACTTTCATCGGCATCGTGTGGAACGTGAAATATCGATTCAGCGCGATGATGGCACTGGTGGCGTCTTCTCGATCCAGCCGCAGGCCTTTGGCGATGTGGAAAATGCTCTTGACGTACTTGACTCGCAGCGTTTCTTCCAGTGACGCGGACAAAACTTGCTGGACCGACAAACTCTTGAGCTCCTCCTCAGTGACGAGCCAGTTGAGCTTCCTGCCGAAGCAATACGGGTCCGTTCTCTTCTCTTGCACGTTCTCCTTGCCTTCGGAAGACAGAGAGCTGCTCGTTATCCCCGCTTGACGCATCATTAGCACCTTGGATTTCTGATGACGAAAGTTCTCCAACTCCTTCGTGCCTGCCTGATACACTCGCAGCATCTTGTTAAGCAGGTTACGGCGGTCCAGAGTGCGACGAAACGAAGACGCAAGCTCGTAGCTTTCCAACTCCACGAGAGCCCAGCCAGTGCCATCCAGGAAGTTAAATACGTCTGCACTCACCAGTGCGTGGGGGTGTTTCCGACTGACAAACAGGCTGCGTAGCCCTCGCTCAGCGTATTCCTTGGGTAAGAACTTGACCAGCAGCTTATTGGACACAACTTTGCCCTCGCGGTCCAGCAACTCGCCGTATTCGTTCTTCTTCTGCGTATTCAAGCCGCTTTCCAGTCTCGCCATCGCTACAGGGGACGGAGTGCGTACAGGCGACTGGGACGTCGTTTCCTGCTTCGGTGACGGGTCTCTGCTATCGCTCGCGACTGGGAGTCGTCTCTTGGGGATGGCAAACACCTGGCCACCCTCTTTATCTCCGGGCGGACAGTAAAGTTGCCATCCATTCTCCTTAAGTTGCACAAACTGTTTCTCCTGCTCCTCCTCTTCCGTGTCGTTCTCGTCCGTCTCGTAGCCTCCAGGCTCCAGCAAATCCTCCACTTGGTAGCGATCCTGCTGCTCGTCGTACGCCTTCACAAGCTGCACGTCGTACTCGGTCTTGTCCTCTGGGGACAGGAAGACACGCACGCGTCGTCCTACGAGTGCGTCGCCAGTCTCCTGCTTCTCCGGGTCTCGGAAGTACCCTGTCTGCGCCTCGGCGTTCTGCAGCGTCTCGTTCTGCGTGCCGATCACCCCCTTACAGCTCGGAGCGCCGCAGCAACACGTGATCTGTCTGGACCCCAGCGCCTTCCACTTGTAATCGAACGTCAGCTCCTCGCCCACTTCGATGTCCCTCAACGCACTCACGGCGATCCTCGTCTCCCCTTTGACTGTCCACTTTTCCGTCTTGCAATTGGGTTCGCAGCTGTGGTTGACGAACCGAGTGAAGCTGCCTTTGTTCCGGGCGTCAATGTACACGCCAGGGGCCAGTAATAAGTAGTAAAAGTTCAGTTCGTGTCTCGGGACGCTCTTCAGTCGCCTCGCCAGCTCCTTCTGGTCGATAATCTCGCCCACGTACTCCCCCACGATGCTTAATTGAGGGATATGCTGTCTCGTTCGCACGCCGTAGCCCTTCTGCTCCGTTTTAAAAGGTTCTAGCAGCGGATATCGCTCGGGATGTTGCAGGCGCTGGTTCCTACAGTACTGAGCGGCTGGACACGACGCGGAGCACTCGACATACGTGGCAAAGTTGAGGCACGACACGTCGTCGCAGCGCCGCAGCTGCTCGCCCTTTTGCTCGGCGTCCTCGCGCTCCATTGCATCCGGGTACGTGCAGAAGCACAACGCGCCTTCGTCGTCTTCGTCATCTTCGTCTCGACGACTACGACGTCGCACTTTCTCCTGCGCTAGGTGCTTCAGAGGGTACTCGTTGCGCTCGATGAGCTGCACGTTGCGGAGCGCCTGCAGATGGTCGAAGCTCGTCGTCTCTGGCTGCGTGTCGGGGCTACTACTCGACGGCGACGAGCTGCTCGTCATGGCGATTTAAGAAAAACTCAAAGGTGCAAATTAGTGGCGAGTTGGGGCGGATGCCTTCTCCAGTGCCTTTGAGTGTTTGACTGCAGCGTCCGCTCACCCAGTTTGCGCGGGCAACATTTGTCAGCTGTATTCACTAGTATACTGTACGAAAACAAGTCCGATTGGCTGAGGACTGTATAAGCGACGTGTTATCCGGATTATCCTGAAAAAGTAGGCTACATGTTGAACAGAGTGATTGTCGTCATTGTCAAAAGTGAAAAGGCAACTGTAATCGGTGAAGTTGCCGTCGTGGCTGCAGACTTGGTGTTGCCACTTCTTGACGAGGTTTGAGCCGAGGCGCCACTGCCGTTCGACGGCGTACGCTTGTCGCCGACCGACGTACTGGCATCCGTGTGCTCGTACGCGTTGGCGGTGGTGCCCTTGCACACAGGCTGCAACGCGGTGCACTCGAGGATTTCCACTGTAATTCATCAATCAGAACGGTGATCAGTTTAGCATCAACAACTGCAGACGAACAAGTTGCCAATGACAAAACAGATAGACGGTACCATTTGGCATGGGCGGGAGATCGGTGGACATGGACTTGGGGCAAGACAAGATCTTCTTGCGACTCGGAGTGTAGCTGTCGTACGTGACGGTTGAGTTCTTGGTGGTCGTGTACGCCTTCTTGAGGTTGTCGTACTCTGGGTAGGGCGTGAACACGCACGGAACGGTGTCGTGGTCGCAGTCGTCCGGTTGGAAATACCCCACTCCATACTTGCCTGCATCGGCGGGCTTGAGCAGGGCTATTAAGCAATCGAACGGTTAGACCTTGCGGTTGCTATGAGAAATAGAATCGTTGCGTACCGGACTTGTCGACCAAATTGGCGACTTCCGTAGTGAACTCGAACACGTTGCCACCTACGATCTCCGCTGTCATCTCGGGCTCCTCATTCATCCATTTTGCCTACAACAAGAGGAAGGCAATCAGACCAATTTGAGACCAACGCTGGATACTCAATAGCTCGACGCACATCGTAGAACTCGCGTTGGTTCTTGTATCCGTCGATGGTGTTTGGGCCCTTGTTGCAGCCGAACTCGCCGAACATCAGAGGACGAGTGTATTTCACCTCTGCGTACTCGTCCATCAGCGTCTTCAACCCACTGGACTGCGAGTATTTCGTGTTCGTGGCTGGGTCACACTCGACGTAGGGGTTAAACCCCATCCTATCGAGAGGAGAAGAAAAAATACTGGTTAGTAAACTGCTATAATCTGATGAATGAACAGTGCCGTACCATTCAGCGCGGGTGTTCTCGTCGTTGTCGACCGCGCAATCGTAGTAGGAAATCCACTGCCAGCGTGGAGGAATATCAGCAATGTCCAGCCCCATAGGGACCTGGCGTACGGCTCCTGAACAGCTAGCAGCATAACTTCTCATATCACGAAGGAAAGCCTTGACACACGGAGCTGTCGTGGTTCCATCGGCTCCATTCTCGACCTGCAAATTGTTCTCGTTGCCGACGCTGAAGCCCAGAGTGTTGTCGTACACAGCAAACGTGTTGTAGACCATTTGCCCTCGCGTGAACAACTCGGCCGGATAGCAGGTTGGAGGGACATGATCCTGCACGGAGCAATTATGGCAACTACTCGAACATTGCGTGAGTTATGATAGCAGCAATATCTCGTGTCACTAGTGTGAAAATACGTACGGTGCAGTGACGCCTACAAGGACGTAGATTCCGGCTTCCGAGCACGCACACATGAACTTGTCGTGCGAAACACTGGGGTCGATAGAATAGAGGCGAATCGTGTTGACCCCGAGGTCCTTCATCACCTCCAAATGAGGCTTCCACACGTCTTCATGCTCATCCGCACCCCAGTCGTAGTTACCGACGTCAGCCATCTCTCCACTGTTGGGTCGGGGGTAGTAGGCCATTCCTCTCATACGGAATTCAAGTCCCGTTTTGGAACTAAAGAACTTGTTGCCCTTGGTGATGATAGGAGGAAGCCATGCACTAGTCGAGGAGAAGAGAACGAGCGAGAGCAAAGCTATAGCTGCGCTAACGTTGCGACCGAGCATTATTCTTTAAGGTGGTTTGTACTTTGCGCTGCTTCGTTGTCTAGCGGCAAGTTGAGGAGTGAACAAGGATTCCTCGGCCTCGCCATGGCTGTCACCTCCCATATAACGTTCTGGGATTTTGTAGTGTTAGCAGTTGCATTTCCAAGTCATTCGCTGGTTGTGTGTAGATTCTGAAGGTCGTGAGTATTATCTCGCAACTGTCTTACGAAACGAACGGTGCGGGAGATTCTTGAACCGCCGCTACTGCGATTGTGAGACTTGAAACCTTTCACCATCCGCTAAAAAAACCAATTCTTTTATTTTCAAATACTGAAGTATGGGTTTAGCGTAGTGCTGGATGTTGGTGTTCTCCACTCATTACTTTAGAAGGAGACGAAGAGTGCAGTGATTGCGACCATCGTCACTGGAATCATAAGCGTCGTCAACGATACGGTCGAGGCCGCTGAGCTTATGTTGTCGGAAGAGTTGAGGGGGGATGCTTGACCGCTTTCGTCGTTTGTAGGCGGCACCTTGTCACCGACCTTGGTACTCGACGAAAAGTGCATGTACGAGTTGGCCTTCTTTCCCTTACACACTGGTTGAGCCGCGGAACACTCCAAAATGGTCACTGATCATGCAGCAACAACATTAGTTTCCAGCAGTGGGGAACCGGTTGGATACTAGGCTCTCTCACCTTCGGGTGTCGAGGGCAAGTCGATCGACATGTTCTTGGGACAAGTCAGCATTGAGTCTCGTTCCGGAGTATAGCTTTCGTACTCCATCGTCGACGCATTGGTGGTCGTGTATGCCATCTTGAGATTGTCGTACTCTGGATACGGCGTGAAGACGCACTCGATCTTGTCATTGTCACAGTCATCCGGCTGGAAATATCCAACGCCGTATTTGCCTGCGTCTGCTGTCCTTACGAGAGCTGCAAAGCAGAAATCGGACAACCAATGATGAAACAATTCTAAAACCGAAAAGAATAAACACGGACCTGATCGGTTCAGCAGATTCGCCTTCTCCGTCGAGAATTCGAAGACGTTACCGCCCACAATCTCATCCATCATATCCTTCTCCTCGTTCATCCACTTGGCCTACACCATAGCAAATTGTCAGACCTGGGCTATTAGCAACGAGGCTCATACTACCGCAAACTCACATCGTAGAACGATCGTTGGTTGTCGAAGCCGTCAATCGTGTTCCTCCCCTTGATGCATCCGAATTCGCCAAACATCAGCGGTCGAGCGTATCCCACTTGAGCGTACTCGGCCATAAGTTTTGTTAGTCCTGTAGACTGCTGGTATACCTTGTGAGTGGCTGGATCACATTCCACGTACGGATTGAATCCCATCCTGTCCAAAGGGAGTGGTTCAGCTAAAGTTTGGTAATTGTCCTCAAATAACACTTACCACTCTGCTCGAGTGTTCTCGTCGTCGTCAACCGGACAGTCGTAGTACGAGATCCATTGCTCACGAGGAGGAATGTCGGCGATATCAAGGCCAATAGGAACCTGACGCACTGACCCAGTGCAGCTAGCAGCGTAACTCCTCATATCTCTTAGAAACGCCTTAACACACGGGGCCGTTGTGGTTCCATCGCGTCCATGTTTGACTTGGAGATTGTTTTCGTTGCCAACACTGAATCCGAGCGTGTTGTCATAGACTGCGAAGGCGTTGTAGACCATTTGACCTCGACTGAACAAGACGTCGGGGTAGCATTTAGGCGGTTCGTAGTCCATTATGGAGCAGTTCTCACATCTGTCAGCACGAAAGCATCAGTAAAATGATTGAACCTTTAGATACCCATACACGTGTTACTTACGGGGCTGAAACTCCAACAAGCACGTAGATACCAGCATCTGAACATGCACACATGAACTTATCGTGAGGTACACTTGGGTCTACAGAGTACAGTCGAATCGTGTTCACGCCTAGATCCTTCATAACTTTCAAGTGAGGTTTCCACACTGCTTCATGGTCGTCGGCAGCCCAGTCGTAGTTGCTGACATAGGCCATGTCACCACTGTTGGGTCGGGGGTAGTAGGCCATTCCTTTCAGCCGAAATTCGATCCCCGAGTCCGAGTCGAAGAGCTTATTGCCCTTAGTGACAATAGGTGGGAGCCATGCAGCTGCTAGATACACACTCGAAGCTATGCACAGCGCGGCAACAACACAAAGAGAACGAACTCGCGAACCGAGCGGCATTGTGTGGAGCTGAATGGACAGCGAGAAATGGCCACATCTAGTCTGTCAATTACATGAGCGATCGCCTTCCATCCTTGGCATTAGTCAGATTGCCTTTGTCTAACACTTTCAGCAGCTTCGAAGCGAAGTCTCTTAAGTCAGATACTTTGATCGATAGCATCGCACTCCCTTGACTACCATTAGTGCCACGCTTGTCGAAGTAAATATTGTGAGCAAAATTACGTGTTAGGGAGATATGATCGAGATCCACTCAAACTACGTTTAAATCATCGACAAAATGAATGCTACTGCTGCAGAAGCAGCGAGCGCTGGTAATGTGGACATGCGGTTGGCCGCATCGGTAATCGCCGCAGCTTCCTCGTTTGAGGGTTTCCGTTTGTCACCGACCGCCGTAGTTGAGTCCGCGTGCTGGTACGAGTTCGCCTTCTGCCCGTTGCAGACTGGTTGTGCATCTGAACACTTCACTACCACACGGTGACAAAGCGAGTTAGTCCACGACAAATAGTAGCACTTAATATCATCTTAAGCTCACCTTGAGGAGTTGGTGGCAAGTCAATTGACATGTTCTTCGGACAACTCAGGATGGCGTCACGTGGGGGGGTGTAGCTATCGTGCTCTACAGCTGAAGCCTTCGTGGTTGTGAACGCCTCTTTTAGGTTTTCGTACTCTGGATACGGTGTAAACTCACACAAAACCTTTTCGTTGTCGCAATTGTCCGGTTGGAAGTACCCGACCCCGTATTTACCGGCATCCCCAGCCTTAATCACAGCTGAGCTGTCCACTAGGTTGACGATCTCCGTGGAGAACTCAAACACGTTTCCACCAACGATTTCGTCCGTCATTTCCTTTTCCTCATTCATCCACTTTGCCTATCGTCATAAGTAATAAATATGTGTCAATCTTACGTGAGAAAACGCGAATTTGTAGAAACTTACATCGTAGAAAGAGCGCTGGTTTTCGTAGCCATCGATGGTGTTTTCTCCAATGTTGCACCCAAACTCACCGAACATCAGAGGACGAGCGTATCCCACTTCAGCGTATTCGGCCATCAACTTCCTAAGCCCCGTAGATTGCGTGTATTCCGTATGGGCGGTGGGATCGCATTCCACGTACGGATTGAATCCCATCCTGCCCAAAGGGAGTGGTTCAGTGCTAAAGTTTGGTACTTGTCCTCAAATAACACTTACCATTCTGCTCGAGTGTTCTCATCGTCATCAACCGGACAATCGTAGTACGAGATCCATTGCCCACGAGGAGGAATGTCAGCGATATCAAGGCCAATAGAAACCTGGCGCACTGATCCAGTGCAGCTAGCAGCGTAACTCCTCATATCTCGTAGAAACGCCTTAACACACGGAGCGGTTGTGGTTCCATCGGCGCCATTTTCGACTTGTAAGTTGTTTTCGTTACCAACGCTGAATCCGAGCGTGTTATCGTACACTGCTAATGCGTTGTAGACCATTTGACCTCGACTGAACAAGTCATCGGGGTAGCATTTAGGCGGTTCGTAGTCCAAGATGGAGCAGTTCTCGCAGCTGTAGAAAGGTACATGTACATGTAGATTACACCGTTAAAACACGATTTTTTAGCAACAAAGCGCGTTACTTACGGGGCAGTTAGACCAACCAGCACGTAGATACCTGCCTCCGAACACGCACACATGAACTCGTCGTGCGATAGACTCGGGTCAATCGAGTACAGACGAACTGTGTTTACACCCAAATCTTTCATCACCTTGAGGTGAGGCTTCCACACTGCTTCGTGTTCATCTACAGCCCAGTCGTAATTACCGACGTCTGCTAAATCTCCACTGTTAGGTCGGGGGTAGTAGGCCATTCCCTTCATTCGGAATTCAAGTCCAGACGTCGAATCGAAGAGCTTGTTGCCCTTGGTGATGATCGGAGGAAGCCATGCATCAGCTGGAGAGCTGGCAGTGTAAAGTGCTACAGCAGCACAAAGGGCACGGATACGAGAGCTGTACGTCATATTCGGTAGCTCTATCACTTAGTTTTATGGTGATCTGAGTCAATCTGTCTGCATTTCTCTTATTGAAGTGGGGGGACAGGCGATGGCCTTAGACTTTTTTTTTCGACATGTCGTTTGTTAAATTGAAGTTTCAACCACGTTATGAACATTAAAATGGGTGATGATCTCTCTTAACGAAAGGCGCTCACGTGCCTGGCCGACCGCTCTAGAAGACGGACAGGGCAGTGACGGCAACCGTAACCACAGACAAGACGAGCGCAGCCGCAGAAGCCGTCGCACTTGCGCCGCTGCTACCGGCCGCGGCATCCGTGACGGCAGTGTCGGGGTTCTCCTCGTTCGTCGGTTTCCGCTTCGCACCCACCGCGGTGCTGGGAGAGAAGTGCTCGTAGCTGTTGGCCTTGACGCCGTTGCACACTGGCTGCGTGATGGTGCACTCGAGGACGGGAACCTTGGGCGTAGGCGGCAGCTCGCTCGAGATGTTCTTGGGACACGTCATGATGGTGTCACGCGTAGGCTCGTAGCTGTCGTGCTCAACCGTCGAGTTCTTGGTGCTCGTGTACGCCTTCTTGAGGTTGTCGTACTCCGGGTAGGGCGTGAAGACGCACTCCGTCTGGTTGTTGTCGCAGTCTTCCGGCAGGAAGTACCCCACACCGTATTTGCCGGCGTCTCCAGTCTTGGTTAGAGCTGGTCGTACAAAAAATGTAGAAGTTAGTTCACCATCGTACAGAAAATCAAGCAGCTACTACTGTAGCACTCACTTTTGCTCTCAACCAAGTTGGCAATCTCCGTAGTAAATTCGAACACGTTGCCACCCACAATTTCGTCGGTCATTTCCTTCTCCTCGTTCATCCACTGAGCCTGTTGAGTCGTACAAAAAACGTCAATACTCGTACGAAATATGAACCCACACTAAAACTCATACGTACATCCAGGAACGAGCGCTGGTTCTCGAAGCCGTCGACCGTGTTGATTCCCTTGTTGCAGCCGAACTCGCCAAACATCAGTGGACGTGCGTAGCCAACCTTGGCGTACTCCGACATGAGTTTCTTCAGCCCCGTGGACTGCGAGTACTTGAGGTGAGTAGCAGGGTCGCACTCGACGTACGGGTTGAATCCCATCCACTCGGCACGCGAGTTCTCGTCGTCGTCGATAGCGCAGTCGTAGTACGAGATCCACTGCTCACGAGGAGGGATATCGGCAATGTCCAGACCGATCGGCACCTGGCGGACCGAGCCCGAGCAGCTCGCAGCGTAACTACGAGTATCACGCAGAAAGGCCTTGACACACGGGGCCGTGGTCGTTCCGTGCGCTCCGTTCTCGACCTGCAAGTTGTTCTCGTTACCGACACTAAAGCCCAGAGTGTTGTCGTACACGGCGAAGGCATTGTACACCATCTGTGCGCGGGTGAACAAGTCATCAGGGTAGCACTTTGGCGGCTTGTAGTCCAGCACGGAGCAGTTCTCGCACGGCGCCGTGATACCGACGAGCACGTAGATGCCAAGATTGGAACACGCACACATGAACTTGTCGTGCGCCTTGCCCGGGTCTACGGAGTACAGACGAATCGTGTTGACACCGAGGTCCTTCATCACCTCCAAGTGCGGTTTCCACACGTCTTCGTGCTCATCCGCAGCCCAGTCGTAGTTACCGACATCGGCCATTTCTCCGCTGTTGGGTCGGGGGTAGTAGGCCATTCCCTTCATACGGAATTCGAGTCCCGTCTTCGAGTCGAAGAACTTGTTGCCTTTGGTGATGATCGGAGGGACCCAAGCATCGGTGGGGGACACGGCGATCGCAGTGCACAGAGCAGCAGCGACACAGAGGCCGCGGACACGGGAGCCGAAAGCCATTTTTAAAGTTGAAGAGAGATGAAAGTACTGAGGTCCAGAGGAAGTCAGTATCCGGTAGCTTCTCGTTAGATGCGAGCAGCAAAATGGAGAATGAACTGGAGAACTGTGTGGGAGAGCTCCATCATATGAAACTGAGGCCACGATTTGAATTCAGTTGCACTCTGTACGCACAGGCGAAATTGTGGGAAGGCTCTGGATATTTCGTTCGGTTGCACGTTTCGTTTTGCTGTTTGTGAGACCTGATTAATCCCATGTGGTCGACATAACCTGGTCAGCACTTGCGCGTGCAGACGACGTCAGTGAATTGAGACTCGTAGCGAAGCCAGGTCTCCGTATTGTGAATCACAATTTGTGATAAATTGGGTATGTACTGTACTGTAGAGAGCACCAGTCAAACTGACGGCCTTGAATCTCGTCTTGTCGCTCCCTACAACGTTGACATCGAACCGCCTCTTTGTTGGACAATTCGACTCCTCGTCCTCGAAGTGACACCGGCAAATTTCATTGTATCCGAAGCACGCACGAATCAGACTCTTGTCCAGTGTGCGTGCGTGGCACCACCTTCAACACGGGAAAACTTACACCGAGATCACAATCGGTGCCAACTATTTGTACCTGGTACGTTTGGGAGAAAAGCAAAAGTGATACACGTAGAATCGACGTCCGTCCAGTGATCTGTGATTGCAAACCCGTTGCTACGTGCAGCAAACTACGCACCAGCACTATTAATATTGTACAGTGTATTCGAAACAGTAGAGTGGTTTAGCAGCAGGAACTTGTGTGAGTTGTAGACCAGCGCCAATCACACAACCCTAATCACACTGCCGCTTGCCAGCGAAGCATTTTGCAGAGCGAACGCGAGCTCTTATCCGTCCTTGGTGTATACTACATTTGCAAAGCACACAAGCCAGTCAAGATGCTCGAGGAGAGCTCTCGCAGCGACCGCCCTGAACCTCGTCCTCGTCGAGGACGCCGCTGTGCTCTTCGCCAGATCTCCTATTCCACGACCAGTCCTCACACTGAAGGGCAACTTCAATTTCAACGCATTAAGCGACGGAGACTGTCGTTTTAATTTCCGATTCTGGAAGCGTGACGTAATTCGGCTGCACAAGGCGCTGCGGCTTGAGGAATACTACAAGCTACCGAGCCGCCTTCGCGTTGGTGAAGTCGAGGGGCTCTGTGTGTTGCTGCGCCGGCTCGCGTACCCTGGACGGTACGGGGATCTTGCTGTGATGTTCGGCAGGTCGCCCAGTGCGCTGTGCCTGATCTTTCGCTTCATGGTGGACCTAATCTACGCTAAGTGCAGCAAGCTTCTTGCACGCGGCAGTCCTATCGACAGGTGTATCGGCTTCATTGATAGCACGGTGCGTGGCATCGCCCGACCAGTGCGCAACCAACGACAGTGCTATAATGGGCACAAAATGCACTCAAGTATACAGTATTCGGATGTTAAAGTGCATAGATATACATTTGTATACGACTTGTAGAAAGCTTATCAGTCGTAGCTACATCACTTGAACGAACGTGTGACGCTCGTCTCTGGCAATCCTCACAGAAAAAACCGGGCGTCACACGTTCGTAGCTTTCTGCTGAGCCACTCTAGTGTATTTGATTCAAACGTTTTAATGGACAAGCGCGGACATGGCCAGCTAATTAGTGCTGATGAGATAAGATAGCGCAGACAAGATTGTCCTTACTGGGAATTCGTCCCATACCGTCATCTTGGCAGTCGTACAAAACACATTTCGAAGGACAACTCTTGCACCCCCCCATGCTTCCGCAAAAGTATGGCAATATTTGTCATTTTCGCTTAAAAGTGAAATCGAAACATACGATTAATTAATAAAAAACAATGTCGGACGGCCTGCTATAATGAATAAGTGTTGCTTATCGTAGGACGTTTACACCCCACAACTTTTGCATAACCTGGTGCTGTGTTGAGGTATTCGTCCACGATCAGGTTGCCCTCCGGGTTGATGCGTGCTTGCTGGAATAGAAGCGAAACGTCCTCCAAATTTCCCAGCAATTTTAGCAATGGCGACACCATATCCGCTTGGGTGATCCGACTCAAACCGCGACTGGAAGTACTATCCCACTTGAAGTGCACTGACCCGTGCATGACAAGACGTTTATCCGCGAGTTTGGCAGCAACACGAGACAGCTTGCTCTCCTGATCACGACCGAGATTTTGCCTTGCCAGGTGAGGGAACAAGTTGGTCAGTGAGTTTCTGGTGATGGTGATACTCGTCGTAGTGGTGGCAGCAAGCAAGTTTTCTGAGGCCTGGACCAATCGGCCCAAACGAAGCCGAACATCTTGAAAGTGCATTGTATAGAGTATCCAGCTCCTTGTCAGCGCCTTCACCCCGCGCACCGTTCCGGCGTCCAAGTCTTGTGCCATCGTAGCTTTTAGGAATTCCATCGCGATTAAACACGCCTCCCTTGATGCAGGTAGTCCGCATCGAAACACGCGGAAGTACTCTACCGCGACGCACCAAACGGTATCTCTCGATGTGACTCCATGTGTAAGGACTCCGTGTATCCGGCTTAGTTTTTCAATCTCCTGCTGTAGTTCGTCATTACCCACGGCCAGTTTGCGTTGCTTTGCCCTGTAGCGCATTTGGGCTTGTCGGCGACGTTCTCGATCATACTCTCCGATGATGGCCCTCAATTGATTAGCGTAGGGAAGTGTTTCCGCATCTTGCTGGGGCGAAGGCACCAAGTCGAAGTCAACGGCGATGGACGCTGACGTAGAGGTAGATGCCGGCGAAGGTCCTTGCGCAGTTTTGCCTTGGTGTTGACCCAGGATGGATCCTCGAGATCTCGCTGTATGAACGTGATGCGCTCGTGAGCGCTGCACGACGCTCGCAATGACATTTTCACTGAGCAAGTGTTTGTTGGGCGGGGCCAAAGTGTTGGATAGCATGGTACGTCAACAGAAAAACGAGAGCTGACTTGGTCTGGGCTAATTCAATACGCGATGCAGACGCTGAGCGCCAGCGAAGTTTGTTTGAGTAAAAAATGCAATCAACGTGGCAGAGCTATTACAATTGTCGCGAGTGATCTGCTAACATGTGTAAAGGTGTAATCAATCTGGCAAGGATACACATTCATCAACGTGAGTGACTCACCGCCGTTGAATTAAGTCCAGCAGCTTACTGAGCGCTGGTACCACCTTTTGGCACCAGCGATTCTAGAACTCATAGCAGCTACTTTTCGAAGTAGAAATATGTAGTCTCCTCTGCGGTTTCGAGGACGTGTATTTGACCCGTTTGGACAAACATTAAGTATTTAATGCATGTGCTGTAGCATGTGTTTATAGTATTACGTGTAGTATGAAACTCGAGATAAAAAGCAGTGCCGTAGTACAGCGAGGGGATAGACGCTTTATCCATCTGCAGCGGTGGTTTGGCAAGAAAGAGGGGATGTTTACGCTCACCAAAGATGCAGCATTATTAATAAAGTTCAACAGGCTCACACTGTGAGCCTGTGAGTCACAGCGCTGCAAAATTTAGCCAGATAAACAGGGTTCAAGGAGAGAAACACATGCTGTGTACTGTAAGAAAAATCTCTTTCCAAATGCCGCAACTGTAATTACATTAATTATTTGCATATCATTGGTTTCTAATTCATTTATGGCAAAACTTTTAAAACGATTTATAATACGTTAATCTAAAAACGCACACAAATGGTCGGTTTAAATCCGCTTATACAGGTGAATGGCTAGCTCTTCGAGTTTCATCATTGCCGGTCGGCAAATTGTGGATAAGACAGCAGAGCAAATAAGTTACTGATAGTTTGAGAGTAGTTTTCCACAGCTGACAGCAACATACTAATTTCGATACCAGCAAATGAATTCCCGGACAAAAGCAAATTGGCTGACATGTTTATATGTATGCTGCCGCATTTGCAGATTGGCAACGTCCAGAATAATAAGCACTTAATGAAACCAAGTGTAGCAACCAAACAAGGGTCCCATCAGCAATGCACGAAGCGGTTCGGGGGGATTTGCGCCGTGGAGTTTTAATAATAAGGGAGTGAGTGCTGCACCCACCTCGTGCACATGGGACAGTGCTGGAGGGCTTGAGATCCGCATCCGGCTTGCGGGTATACCTCGTGTAGCGTATACTTTCCCCCCCCCACACATTTTTGCAGCGGGGGCAAATCAGCAGCAGCCAGGAAGCCATGGCGCCCGACCTGCACGTCAAAGCGGCGGTGCGACCGCCGCGCCACGGAGGAGGGGCGAGTGATAGTGAAGAGGGGGTCGACAGCGACGAGGAGTGGTTCGACTCGTCAGCGGAGTCGTCGGGTACCGGCAGCTCCACGTCCAAGCAGCGTCGATCGGATGTTTCCGACAGTCTCCAGACAATCCAGAGCGGTGAGCAGCCAGTGGTGATAGCTCCGCCACTCGAGAAGAAAGAGTTTAATTCCTGGGGCGCCTTAGACGCGTATCTAAAAGTCTATTCAGCCGAGACATACCAGGTAACGTTTGATGCACTGCATATGGTAGCAGGAGCCGTATCGCATTATCTAACTGGTTTGTGCGTATAATTGCTGCGTACAGAGCTTCCGCGTTCGCACTAACAACAAGGTCGTGACGAGAAATAAGAAGATTCGAGACTCCGGGTCTACGAAGCCGCTTGTGCCCGAGGGGTGGACTCATTATTCGAAGACTTTCGTCTGCACCCACGCAGGGAAGTACAAGCCGCGTGGACAAGGCAAGAGAAAGCGGCAAGAGTCGAGAGCTCTCGAGTGTGACGCGCAGGTGTGTGACGCTCAGTCGGGCTCAGTCGGGCTCAGTTGGGCTCAGTTGGGCTCAGTTGGGCTCAGTTGGGCTCAGTTGGGCTCAGTTGTGCTCAGTTGGGCTCGGATGAACTGAAATGGATTTGAATGGTGCTGTTGGTTAACCATGCATGTGCTCACGTACAATTGTATCGCTACGTAGATCAATGCCTGCGCACAAGTGACCGACTCGGCTGCAGCAGTTCCCACTTTTGTGCTGCGAATTACTGTTGCCCGTTTGGAGCATAACCATCCGCTCTCCAGACATACTTTCGACCATTATTCACACAACCGGACAGCTATTGAGTCTGAGCTGGCCGGGACTGTTAGCGAGCTTGTCAAAGCCGGAGCCAAGAAGAAACGCATCCTGCAGTTCATCCACGAGAATTCTAGCTGCTACCCATCGAGCCAGGACGTACACAATCTAGTGCGCAAGCTGATGAAACAGACCCATATAGCTCAGACATCTGCAAAACGATTGAAGCAATGGATGACTGAGCTCACGCAAGAGCTAGGGAATGTTGGAGGCATTTTTGTCGACTTAATCCATGATAAGGTATGAACACTATTGCTATTACTGTGTAGCCGTCGTTTGTTTAACTTTCTATGCTGATGTTAGACTGTAGCTACATGTATGACACTGCAGACAAAGCATATGCGGGAGCTCTTCGATCATTTCCCAGAGGTCGTGATGATCGACGCCACGCACGGTACAAACTTGTCAAAGTACAAGGTTTTCTCGATTATGGCACACGACGCATTTGGGAAGGGCCAGTTCGTACAGCATGCTGTTTTCCAGAACGAGCGTAACCCAACGCTTCTGACGGCCCTGAAGCAGTTCAAGCGCTACAATCCGGCGTGGACGCGCATCAAATGCATACTGATCGACAAAGATTTCGGCGAGATCGGCGTGTTGAAGAAAACGTTTCCGGACGCGGCGTTGCTGTTGTGCCAGTTTCACGTGTTGAAATATCTGCGAGAGCAGATAGCATCAAAAGACTATGGGTTCAATGCTTGGCAGAAGCAGCAACTGAACGGATTGATCAACTTGCTGGTTTACGCAAAAACGGAGCGACAATACTTGCGCTTGCGCGAGTATATGCGCCATATTATCGATGCAGGGACTGGAAGAGTACCATCTGAGAAAGCTAGGTCTGGGGATGTTGTGTTGGGCACTGGTCAGACGGAGATGGGCACGGATGGTGTCCAGTTGGGCATCAGTCGGGCGGAGTTGGGCGCGGATGGCGAACCGCGTGAAGCGTGCAAGCACCTTTTGAAGCGTATTTCGTGAAAAACTGGGATAACTGTCGTCAAATGTGGTGCGCGTTTGAAAGGCAGAATGCTTGCACCCTCGGCAACAATACAAATAACCGCCTTGAAGCTTCGTGGAAGTAGCTGAAGGAGCTTGTGGACTCCTTTATGCAAGTGGACGAGTGCATTGTTTCGATAATGGTTTATCAAGCTCAGGCGGAGAGAAAATTTAAGGACGCGGTCTACAAACTATCTGTCGTGCATCATCCGAAGTACCATCACGAGACGAAGTTTCTCTCGAAGCTGGTAAGCGAGCACGCGTGCGAGCTTGTGTACGAGCAGTACAACTTCGCGATCACCACGGCGAGGTATAATTTTCACGAGGCAGTCCCCGGAGTATACTTAATCCAGTGCGATGCGGACGACGAAGAGGCATTGGATGAACCGCATAGCGAGTACTCCGTCACAAAAACCGATTGGTCTTGCTCGTGTTTGTTCATGGCTTCACGTTTGCTGCCGTGTCGCGACGTGCTCTTCATTCGGAAGGCACTCAACTTCGAGAACGTGATTCCTACCCAACTTCTGGATTCTCGTTGGTTACTGTCGTCGCTTCGGGTGGAATACGAGTTGCCCCAACTGTCAGAAGAATCGTTTCGTGTGTCCAGAGTGTTAAAGGAGGCCAATATGTGTTGGGATTCCAACCGGAAGTTCCGCGAGCAGATTTTGTGGCAACTGCAATAAGTATGCACTTGAGTGGATTGGGGATGGTGGAGTACCGAGCAGCGATGAAGGCTTTGCGAGATGTTGCCACCCTTTTCAAGCATGGCGAGTACAGTACCATCCCCAAGGTAGCTGGTGGTCTTGAACTCGAAGACGGCTTGGGTGATGCAGAAATGGACACGACTGGTGGCGCGACTGGTGGCGTCAGTCACCAGACTAGAGACAGCGAAGTAGTGACAGAGGCGATGGGAGTGGTGCAAGCTATCACGTCTAGACAAGAGGATACTATGAGCCAAAGTGTGGCGTCTGCTTCTTACGTGGAGAGCACTCAAGTATGCCCAGACCAGTCCGGCTCAGTTGGGAGCGAGACGGGCACACATGGTGACGAGTTGGTTTCAGTTGGGAACGAGACGAGCGCAGCTGGTGGTGAGTTGAAGGTGGAGACATCTCACGAAAATGACAACCATAGCTCTATTGCTTGCTTCAGCAAAGTTAACCGATGATTTTCAGATCGTGAGTCCCCCAAAATCCAAGGGACGTCCAAAACAAAAGCCACGGGCTGTTACAGCAAAGCGGAATCAAGCGATAGTAATGGTAGAGGAAGACTTGGAAATGCACGAACGCCAAATGAGTCTACTGACAGTTTATGAACTACTGGACGGCGATCCCATTTACAAGTTGACACACGAGAAGCTGCTGCAGTTCAAGGAGTTCCTGTTCGCCACGAAGCCGAAGCCTCCCATCGCCCACAAGATAGCGAAGCCCCCCCACAAAACCACTGATGCGACCAGAAGAAGTGATGCGAATCTTCCCCATCCAATTAATTAACAAATGTACCTCCAAGGTCACAGCCTACCAAGCAAAAAAAACGGGAACGTTGGAAATGCAGCTGGCGCTGGCGCTGGAGATTGCTGGCGTTGGAGTGTTCGCGAACTCTACGGTATCGCTCATGAGAAAGTGGCACACCGCAGTAAAATTCGTCAAGAAAATCAAAAGAGCTATAACCTGGATTGATCGATTAGACTTCGCGCAACACGGGAATTCTAGCTTCTACGTCGAGGAGGACACCACTATACCTAAGCTGCTGAAAGATTTGCCAATTCTGTCGAACGAGTATGCAGACTTGGTGGACCTGGCTTCGAAGGACACCCTTAGCGCCCAAGTCATGCAGATGAATCTACACAAACTGTTTGGTGCGGATCCTAGTGTTCTAGTGATCGACCCGTCTAACATGAAGATTTCAAATGGATCTTTAACGACAGACATCAGGTATTTTAAACTGGCGTTGGCTGGAGTCACGAAAAAGATGAAAGTGCTGTTTCCAATCAACTGCAACAACAACCACTGGTGCGCTGTGCTAATGAATTTGGAGAAGGGCAGAGTGTACGTCTACGACTCGATGGCGTCCTCCTACATGATCGGTGTCCGTGCCGTGGCACAGAAGATGATCATGATGCTGCCAGACGGAGTCAGACCTAGTGCTCGCTTGGTGACTCACGACCCTGGACTTGGCGTTCAGTGCGACAGCTATAATTGCGGTGTGTATGTGGTGCTGGTATTTGAGATGTTCTGTGGGTCAGAGCCGCTCGGCCACCTCGACAAAAAGACTCTGCAATGCATGCGCTACCGCTACTTGCGCATGTGTATAGAAGAACAAGGAAGTAGCAGTAGCTAAGTCACTGAACTCGTTGCATCGAACTATGTTTGTCGAGTTATATGCTTGATAATGTATTTAGTAATTGAAGGGGATAACCTGCTCAGCAGAACGCTTCTATCTCTGCGGACTCTGGTACTGTCACTGAACTCGTTGCATCGAACTATGTTTGTCGAGTTATATGCTTGACAATGTCTTATGTAATTGAAGGGGATAACCTGCTCAGCAGAATGCTTTTATCTCTGCGGACTCTGGTACTGCCGATGTCGATCCACTCCGGCCATTTGGCATCTTTCGGATATACGTGTATAGTGTATAAGTTTTTGGCCGGCTCTTTCGATTTGGGTGCTGTAGTGGGCTGTCTGACGGTCACAACTGGGTACGGGTGGGTGCTGGTTTGGTGTCGTAATTCTGTCTTGTCCCGTCCCATGTGCACGAGGTAAGTGCAGCAACGAGTGCCTAATAATAATGGCAACTTTTGCGGATATACAACCATGAAAACTACAATAACAGCGACAAAAATGGATTTGCTGATGATGACAGCATGATACTACTGTAAACACACTACCGCCCGCGGTGGAGATGCCCTATAAACAAGGCCCCAGCAAGGAGAGCAAGCAGCCCTCTACGCGAATCAACGGATTACAGCTCAGGCTCAGTCTTGAATGCCTATCCAGTATGGATGGGGAAGGCCCCTCGGAGGCAAACCCCAGCCACCCTCAGCACCATGGCTGCACCAACAGGAGATGGCGCTGCTAGAAAAGGAGACTTTACCAGGAATCTAATAGCTAACTTAGTTAAATAGGCTTCTTCTCTCTCTCTCCCTATTTGAAGTTTGAATAATTTCATTTGCTTTTATTTTACTTGCTTTTTTTTTTAATAAAATAGCAACAAGGGGTTGCGCTCGCTAACACCTTGCTTACGAACGTCGTATAAGACGACATATTATTTTTGTTACGTCGTATATTACGACATTGCACGAAGGTCATTAGCAAATGGCTCGGAAAAGTTTTTTCAATACTTTAATCAAGTTACCACAAAAATATAATCTGCGAGAGGTCATTTTGCTACAAGTCAAAACCAGGCCAGGGGAAGGGGATCAGCCACGTCGCGAACAGCCACTCATTCGACATTTTGCTGGATGGTGCGCATACGGAATAGTCGACGCGAGAAACCCGCCGTGCCGGCTGCCGCTACACACGATATTGACTTTGGCCACTTATGGCGGCAGCTTCGGGCGGCGGGGTGGAAGTCCAAGCGTCCGAGTGGCCTCCAGACTGAGTGGAGCTACTCGAGTCCTGACAACACGCACGTCTTCGTGGGGGAGAAATCAGTCGTGGACTACGCGTTCGACAGTGGCTTGCTGGAAGAGGCGGATGCTGATGCTCAAGTCCGAGATGAAGGAGGTGGGGAACTAGACCAAGCAGGAGCTGATAGTAGTGGTGAAGAGCAACAACACGAGGGGGAAGACGTCGTTCGGCCTTCCCAGATCGACACGAGTGTCCTTCTTTCGCAGCATACCATTGATCGAATGTTCGGCACCCCAAGTGATGATGACATCAAGCTGTCGCAGACTGCAGTGAGCAGAGCATTCAATCTATCCCCAGGAGATCTACAAGACGGCGGTGCCCGCGAGGCCGCTGCTGGACTGCATTTACTTTCGGAGGCTTCTGGATTAGAGAACGAGGGTGATGTAGACGAAGAAGAAGCCGCTGCGTCTCAACCTCGACGACGGACACTTACGCCGTTATCAGGCAAAGAGGACGTGAATGTTTTGCTGGATGAGGAGAAGCCGAGTGACTACGAGAACTACAGCTCGGGTGATAGCGACGACGACGGCATGAGTGATTTTAACAGCGATTCCGGAGCCGGGATGTTCGAGGAAGATGACGACGTCCTGTCCGACAGTGACGCAATTGAAATGGACAAGGCTTTCATTGCGGCACTACAGGTGGGCAATAACGCACTTAGCAGAACCGCTGCAACGGAGAGAGAGCAGACACTACGAGGAATGCAGTGGACGCCAGTGTCTTCGGAGTACGAGACAGATGCTGCTGCGTACCCTGGACTGGGCACCGAAGAAGCAAGGCCTGTGCCCGACCTGCTGCAATTATGGAGATCGCCAATCCTCACCTTCTTTTATTTCATGCCGAAGTCTCTGTGGGTTTCTATCGCGGCTGAAACGAACCGATATGGTCTACAGCAAGCTGGCAAGCGCGCCCGTAACATTCAGGCACGGCAGACTGACCTTCGGCGTGAAACTATCAAGCAGATTACACGTCGTTTGAAGGCTAAGGCAGCATACTCTACACACGAGATTCTTCACGTTGTTGGACTCCTCGTTGCACGGATGCTCTGCCCTCAAAAGAAACGATTTGGTGCGCACTGGAGTATGGCGGAAGACGGTGCTGTTCCCGCCGGTCTTTTCGGGCGGTTCATGACGCGTGACAGGTGCCAGAGTATCATGCGAGACTTGCACTTCGTAGACAACACGATTGACCACGGTAACGATAAACTCTGGAAACTTCGCCCCGTTGTTGACAAGGTCCAAGAGCGCTTTTTGCTGGGGTGGTCTCTTTTTGCTATTTTTTCGTTTGATGAGGGTATACTGCCGTCCACGTCGAAGCGGAACACGACCCGGATGTTCATGGCCGACAAGTCTCACCGCTACGGGTCCAAACTATTTATGGTCTGTGACGCGCAGACGGCATACTGCCACAGGTACGTTTAAAATGTGTATGTCGTAACTATCTACTTTGTGTTTGCCTGACAACAGTGAATGTCGTAAATATCTAGGTTCGAAGTTTATGTGGGTAAGCGTGCATCTGCTGGTGGACCTGACACCTCAGTTGACTTTAAGACTGGAGCTGCAGCCGTGGTACGGAATTTGAAGATTGTTCTCGCCCAGTCTCGTCACAAGTGGCATACCGTCGTGATCGATCGCTACTACTCGTCCGTGCTCCTTGCGATTGAGCTCCTGAGTATGAAGGTGTATGTTATTGGCACGATCATGACTAACCGGCTTGGATTCAACCCGAATCTCAGGGCTACGAGCAAGACACGCCCAGTGAGCATACCCCACGGTACATTCTCGTTCTCTCGCTCTATCGCCATCCCGACCATGATTTCCTGTGTTTGGTGGGACCGGAAGCCCGTCTATTATCTCTGTACGGGCTCCATTATGGCGGCGTCGACAATTGAGCGAAAAATAAAACGTATCGGTGCGGTTCGAGTGCCGTGCCCCTCTGCTGTTAATGACTACCAGAACTGGATGATCGTAGTTGATGTCCACGATCAACTCCGTCTCCAGTCGTATTCACTGCAAATGTCGACGAGGTTCACGAAATATTATAAGAGCCTATTCTTAGGTTTGCTGGACATGGTCATGGTAAATGCGTATCTTACGCACAAAGAGGGGGCCAAGATCAAGGGGATGGCTGCTATGAAGCGCTCAGAGTGGTTTTGCGTCCTTCAAAATGAACTTCTCCAACTCAAAGCCGAAGATTTTGCTGGAGTGGAGGCAACACCGCCTCCTGCGAGCCAAAAGCGCCAGCGAACCCCAGTACGCCTCACGCACGCGCTGCAGCAGTCTGAAGATTGGGTAACCGTTACTGAGGTCCAGAAACGCCGGCAGAGATCGTGCAAGGTCTGCGCGCTCTTGCGTACTGAAAAGAAGAAGTCCTTCGCAACAACGTTCTTTTGCGAGCGCTGCTCCGTTGATAATGCAAAATGCTGGTTGTGCAACCGTATTCGACGGGAATACAAGGGCGTTGCGAAGACATGCAATGATATCTGGCATGATGACTTCGACGCCGGGCAAGCTATCCCACCAAACTTAGGGAAGCGCATTGTGCTCCGTCGGCCCGGCCAGAAAGCTGGCCAAAGAAAGAAGACGCGACGGGAACTTCGACTTGGGCACGATGCTGGCAGCGACGACGGCAACGGTGGTGACAACGAGAATGATAGTGATGACGAGTGAGCTTGGTTGCGTGTCAGTTGATTAGTGATTTGTTTCAAATACACAGCTTCTTGAACCATCGTACCTTCGTCCTTGCGTTTCTTGATTTAAGTGGACTGCCTGTGAAGCAATTTAGCCATCTGTTGACTGCACTTGCAGTCAGTTACGACATTGAGCAGGCAATACTGTCGCTGAATCCCGTCAGAGTTACGACATTGAAAGAAAAACCTGTTGAAAATTAATGCACCTAACCTCACGTCAAAAAGTGCACCCATACAAATACGTAGTAACATTGATATACCGTATCTTACGACATGCGCTTACGCGTTCTGGGCAAGTACCGTCCGGACGCAAGGTGTTAAAGGACAAACAGATTTAAAACGTATTATTGCTATTGGATTAGCTATTATGATTGTTTTCCTTAAGTCTAACACAAGCCTAAAAATGCGTAGATATACATCCACAAGCAAAGAAAATACAGATTTGTCAAAGTGGACATTACTAGCACCGGTAAAAGTATTTATGGACGCCATTGATCCTTTACAAAACCTACACTACCTAACAGAGGTCTCCTAAGTACACGTAGATTTACACGGGAGAGTTTCTGCAAGTTATAAACAAATCCGGATACAACTTATCACTTACCTGAACTATCAACCTCTGTACTCCACAAGAGTTCTTACTCAATAGCACAGGTTGTACTGGTCCAGATACTCGCCTTCAACGAGGTTTCCCTCGGGGTTGATGCGAGCATGATGGAATACCAACGAAACATCCTCCAAGTTGTCCAGCACCTGTAGCAACGGTGTCACCATGTCTCCTTGGGTGATTAAGCTCACGATGCAATGGGTAGAGGTATCACAGTAGAATAGCACCGATCCGTGCACGACGATGCGTTGACCCACCAGTCTGGCAGCAATACGAGAAAGCTTGCTCTCCTTGTCCTGGTCACCGCGATGACACGCCAGACCGGGGAATAAGTTCTTCAGTGTGTTTCTGGTGATAGTTAAACTCGTCGTAGTGGTGGCAACGAGTGAGTTTTCCGTGACGTGGCCCAGTCGATCAAGGCGAAGATATACGTCTCGGAAGTGCTTTGTGAAGACAGCCCAGTTCTTCGCCAGCGCCTCCACCCCGCGCACCGTTCCAGCATCCAAATCTTGCGACATCGTGGCTTTCAGGAAGCCCATCGCGATAATACGCGGGCCCCTTTCGTCGGGTAGTCAGCATCGAAAGACCCGAAAGTACTCCGCCGCGACGGACCAAACGATATCGCTCGTTGTGAACCCGTTTGTAAGAATTTTGTGTCTCCGACCTAGTTCGTCCACCTCCCGTTGTAGCTCGATAGTGCGGGTCTCTAGACCGTTAAGCAATCGACGCTGTTTTTCTCTGTAGCGCTCTCGAATCGTCCGACGATGTTATCGATGCAATGCCTCAATGCTGGCTCTCAGGTCGTCAGCGCATACAGGCTTTGCAGGTTGTTCAGATGGCGGCAGGACAGAACGGGAGTGTCTGCTCTTGGTTATGGGCTTTCCTCGCTTAGCAGTTGATGCACGCAGAGATTTTTGCGTAGCAACATCATCGTCTTGACTAGGGGAGAAAATTCGCGGCCTTGAAACGTTGACAAGGTGCCTGTCTGGTCGCGAATGCAGCAGGACGCTTCCAATGACTTCTGCGCTGAGCGTGTGCAGGTTGGGCGGCTGGAGGTTGCTGAGCTGCATGGCGAGTCGGACGGAAATTGCGAACTGACTTAATGGAGGCAATGAAGCGGGGTTTATTATAGCTGATTTCCAATCGTAATCATCTTGGCTGGGACACATGTTGGTCAACGTGAGTGTGGAGGAGACGAGAGAAAAACTACAAAAGTGAATATTTAAACTGTAAGTTGAGTTTACGCACTTATCAGTGGTGCACTGCCACTTATAAAACAGGAGTCATCACCAACTTTTTATTTTCCTCGTGTAACTGTCAACTTGATATTCTAGCACTATAAAAGGGAGCTAGGCACCAATCGAGCGGAGCAAAAAACTAAGGCCATGCATCCAGCATTACGACGAGAACGGTTCTGAAAGAGCTCATTCGACTTATAATACTTATCTTATTGAAGTGGCTCTCTACATGTACGTACTGCTTGTAGTCCTTAAAAAACGAAAAAGATTAGGCCAGTCAAAATAGCAAACCATGAAGCAATAACAAAGATACACAAACAAATAGCGTAAGATCCAGCAAGGTTCTAATTAGCCTCTATCACTCGTTCTACGCATTACTTTTCAAGCCGCCGGCCTATACCTCGAGAACGTGCTGGATAATAAGGACGACGCTCTACAGAAACAGAAGATCAATGCCTGGATGGCCATGGACACGTTATTCGTCTACCTGTACGTACGACCTGGTGCAGCACCGCGTCATGTTCCAGGTGATCGCCTTCCGCTCCTTTGCCATATCTTTTCGCTGGTTTTCGTGTCTGGTTCCAGTCCGATCCAAAGCACGTGGGTCGTGTGTCAGTTCGGCGTCATGATCGTGATCGCCTTCCCACAAACTTTCTGGCCACCTGGAACGTGTACCGCAGTCAGTGGTTCTGGCTCGGTATGCCTCTCCTCGATGAGTTCCCCAACAGTATCGCCGACTTCATTGCCACTCTGTTCGTCGTAAGAGTGTGTGACAAGAGAAACCGGACGGGATCAAGTAGGCCGGAGGACTGTAGCCCGTCCCCCATCATCGTGACGGTATTGAAAAGTAGTCCGAAGATTGACGCGGTTTCCTCGGACGGCAACAAGAAGAAAAACACCGTTCCTTGGTACACTTGCATGAGAACCAGCAGCGAGATCGTCAGTCAGAGCACGACGCCAGTCCAGAAGCCCGTGAAGTCCACCATGGGGTAGAACACAACCGTGAAGAGCAAGCCACTGCAGAAGCAGTAGGGAATCTCAGCCACGGTCGAGCCCACAAAGTACCACAGCGCATTGTACGTCTGTGACGCGCGTTCCCGGTAGTACTACGCTCGCTCGGAGCAGGCAAGCCGCAGAGTACTCTGGAACGCCATCATCGCTTAAAAGAGAGCACCCATGTAGACCACTCCAACACCCGAGTTGAGACCCGTGTACGACGCGTAGTCAGCATCGATAAACACGAGACCGATGACCAGTGCGAGGAGCACAGCGAGGATCATGCGCATGAGGTTGTAGCTCGGAGTTCGCCAGTACATCTGGATGAATCGGGTCACGACAAACTTCATCTGCGTCGCCGAGTTGTCTGCACGTTTGTCGGCGAAGATCATCTCTGGTAGGTCCGAGGAGGGCGTGGTGATGCCTTCCTTGGCGAGGTTGTTGTGCAGAGCCTTACTCAGTGCACTGCCGTTGAAGTAGTTCACGAAGTCGTCTGGTTACCCGCCGCGCTGTTCACACCGGCGTTAATACATTCCAGCATCCACGTCGCGGGATTGTAGCCAAGAGGGAGGGAAGACACCCCCGTGATACCGTCGAAGTACTCGATCAAGTTACAGCAATCGCGGCCCAAGTCTCCGTAGAACACCGTCTCGCCTCCACGCTTCAGCAGCAGCAGACTATCGAACAAGTATACACTTCGGCTGACAGCTGGTGGATCGTGCAAATGATGGTACGTCCCGAGTCCGCCACCTTGCGAACACCGTCCATAATGAGCTTCGCCGATCGAGCGTCCAGTCCACTGGTAGGCTCGTCCAGGAAGATGATACTCAGCTGAGCAGCGAGCTCCACGCCGATAGTCAAGCACTTCATCTGCTCGACTGAGCTGCCGCGGATGATCTGGTCCGCGATGTCCTCCAAACCCAAGAGCTCAATATACTCGTTGACCGAGTCGTACTTCTTGTCGTCCGAGATCGAGGCATCCTGGCGGAGGAGGGAGCTGAACGTCAACGCCTCGCGGATCGTAGCAGCCTTCGAGCGCACGTCCATCTGCACAGTAGCCCGTGCACCGACGGATGGCGAGGTCGTTCGCTTCGTAGCCGTTCAACAGGATTCTGCCGGTGATCTTCCCGCCAGTCTTACGTCCTGCGATCACGTCCATTAGCGTCGTCTTGCCTGCACCCGACGAGCCCATGAGAGCCGTGATGGACCTGGGCACAGCAAACCCGTTGATCTTCTTTAGCAGCTCGAGAGATTCCTTGGGGTTGTGGGGATCCAGCACGAAGTAGTGAAGGTCTTGTAAAGCCATGGTCACTGGCACGAAGTTCTTCTCCTGAGCGGTCGACTGAAAGCCCACAACGCAGTCCTCCGTCGCCGCTGATATGTTGTTCTTGGGCGTCTCCATCCTCGTGTAGGTTTCGTCCTTGATGGGCTTCTCGGACACGTCGAAATTTTCGGGGGTCTCGTAGCGGAGGAATTCAAGTGCAAGACCCGACAAGATCATGAACACCACGTAGATAGCAGCCATGTAAATAATACCGTAAGTGACCCAGGATTTCTCCGTGTCCAGACCAAACAAGTCCAAGTAGTACCCCAGTGGACCGAGTTCGGTTGGCAAAGTGTTCACAAACATAGTTCAATTAAAAGAGCTCAGGAGTTTCAAATTCGCATGAGATAGTTGTCATTCTCCTACTTTTAGTGGGCGTGCCCTGCAAATAGTGGAACTCCTCTATTTTTGAGCTAGTGAGACTTGTATGTTTTAAAGTGCCAATTAAGATTATTTTTGTGCTGTGTTCTATCTTTTAGTGCTGCATCCCAAAACTTTAGTAGATAGGACGGCCCTCGTGAGTGTGATGACCAGAGACTCGGTGTCTATCAGAGGTTGAGCGATATTCCTCGGACTTGTGTAACACCACCCAGTAATTGAGCTCGATGAACAATTATATCAATACTTGATAACGCTAGTTTTAACCTCGGCTGGATCAATTAGCCACCAAAACTAATAATTTCCGCACACTGAGCGGCTACATGAAGAAACAAAAACAGAAAATAAATATATTAGGTAAATGTTTGACTTTCTACAAGTAAACGATGAAAATGATGCAGGAAAATCAAAATGATGGTCGTAGACTCGTCCGAAGCAAGACCTATCTGGTTACGGACGGGTGAATTGAGACGCCTGTCGTCAAGGGTACTGACCAGGTATTCCGATAATAACATTGCAATAATATTTTCACAGTCCTTAGAAATAAGAAATTGTTCTTCTGAGATCAACATCAAAAATATATAATTGCTGCCAAAATAAGCCTTTCATTTAAAAAGGTTTTATGGTTAAAAACACGGAAAAAGTAAACGAAAAACAAAATGGGAAAGACCATGTGAAAATAAGCTATTGAAAGTATTTCTGGCATCTCAAAAATAAATAATTTATTGTCTAATATTATTTTGACATTCCAATACAATGGGAAATTCGGAACACCTGCTGCAGTTATAGATAAATGACGACCATGCATTTAAAAAATGTCTAGTTCTATTTTACTTCTAACGATTAGAGTCAAATTGTGACCGATTCCAGAGAGTTGCTATGCTGAGAACAAGCTAGTAATCACGGTCCGCCATCGTATTAGGCCCCTCATCCTGTATACCAGACTTGACCGCAGGTAAAACGAATTAGCCAGGCAAGTCTGGCTCTGATTTGGCCACGTGGTCAGTTTCTCCTCTAAACATTTCTAGTCTCTCATTAAACTCGCTCTTGATCTTAAAATAGCCTGCGGTCGACGTGGACGAGTAGCGACATCGCAGTCGTCAGAGCTACTCGTGTCGACGTCGCCCCATTACTACACTGATTTCAGGATCCGTCAGAATGACTCGTGACGTGGACCAGCTGGAGCTCTTCTCAGACTGTAGTCATGCAGTCAGGTTCAGCTGACTTGGCATTTATTTTTAGTCTCCAAATCTCCATGTAAATCACTAACAGAGTTAGCTATTGCTACTCGTCGCTAGTATCGGTAACTTGCATTCAACACCATTCTCCATTTCGCTCAGTCGACCTGAAGTTGCTCACTCCAATTGGTAGCACTTCTTTCGTGTGGGTAGCGACACATCTGAATCGTCTTTGGCGTTGATACTCTACCTACAAGCCCCCAGAACCACTTGTCGAACTGCTCATCGTCTCGACGTTTGTCATCGTCCAGTCTCTATCTGCCGTCCTGCTTCGCTATGGAAGAATCAGGCCAAATGCCACTCGGAGGCTGCCCGAAACCGTTCGAGCGATTTGATCAATCCAGCGATCGTATTGCGGTGGCCCTCAGACAACAAAATCCACAAGTGTATCAAGATTCCCAAGCCCAGCTGCATGCTTATCAGCAACAGCAATAGCAGCACGTGCCGGCTCATCGCCCGCCTCACGAGCTCTGGCTGGAATGCGCTTCCATGTCTACATTCAGCGGCAAGTCAACGGGATCCACCGACGTGTTTTTTTCGAGCGAAAATATTTGAAAAGGGCAAGTGTATTGACTACACAGCAATCACCAATCAGCCTTTGGTACTTGTCAATTTTAGCTGCCAAGCTGAGCGACGTAGCCGTGTGGTGGTGTCACAAGTGGAAATTGACAAGATCCGTTTTGCCACGGTCGACGACATCCGATCCCTTCGCCGAGACTTTGTACCGCCGGCTCAACAGTCTAATATGTGAGCGGAGATTAGCGGATGCTGACAGCGCGGCTCTGTTAAGAGCTAAATCCGTTTTTTCCGCTGACGCATGACACAAACCCAGCGCTGTGGAACAAGTAGATCGGTTCTGGGACGGGCTCGAATCGGAAACACGCAAGGAGGGATATATTTAAGGTGTGGCACGCAAGCAGAGGGCATAGCTGCTGCTCAAGCTATTAAGCTCACGTATTTCCAGTCTAAGCCGGGTCGCAGCCGTACAGGTCACTCTGTCCATCACTCGAGCTCCAATCGGGTGGTCTCCGACGGTCCAATACCGATGGATATCTCGATTGGGAGCATAGCTCTGTACAGAGAAGAACGGGCCAGGCCAATTTTTTTCTCTCAGAGGGGGCTTGCGCCAGAATGGGGATTAGTGTTTTCCCAAGCTGAGTTGGGGTTCTCCTCAAAACTATCGTTTCCCAGCAGGCTTTAGACTGTTTCCCAGGGGTCAAGGTTACTCGAAATACTGGATGAGATGATTAGTGGGGCTCGATAAGCCAAACGTCCCCAACTTATCAAGTTTGATGCCGGGAACATGTCAGCGGGTGTGCGGGCTCACAAAGATTTTGTCAAAATGTGTGTAAGGCACTAGGTTCGTGATGGTGACACCCACATATATACTGTCCAACCTTTGGGTTAAAGAGATGTCCTTTTAGCCGTATGCCCCAAACGCTCACAGGGCGCTTTATTGAAAGTTCTCGTTTTTGCGGATGAGGGATACTTTCCAACATGGTACCGACTTATAGTCAACAGGAAAAGCGTATGCATCGCCTTAAGAGCACTAAGGTTGGCTTCTACTTCAAGTCGAAGTCAAGAAAAACTCCCGCATGTCGCGTCGCGTGGCTGTTCGAAACTTAAAAAAAGTGTACAGAGGAGCGATAAAGACAAAGCCTTTAAGTGAATATCGCGTACCCACCAAGACAATTTGCTACAAAGGACCATTATTCGTAGGAATAGGAAAATTAGCGCAAGAATGGAGTGCGGGGGGGCGTCAAAGGCTTGAATCTAGTAGACCTCGTTGACATCACAGAAGACAGTTTGGACACTGCCTTGAAAAGTTGCACTTCGAGTGACAAAGAAAGCCTTTAAAAACGTACGAAGAGCTAACTTACGGCAAAGTGGCTACACTGATAGTCGGGGAGAAGGAAGCCGAAGTAAAATACTTAGAGCAAAGCCTCGAACGGCATAGAGGGCTTCAGATGCTATGTCGAACTCCATTCCGACGCAAGAACCGCCGCTGGTTCCCTCATCTCGCCTATCCCTGATATCGTCAATCTCAGTGTCCTTTTTGCTGTCCCTCGGTCGCAAGGATCGATAATAAGCCAAGTAAAGCATAAATATAACCTAATAGGCGTATAAGGAAGAATTGCACTTGGCGAGCTTTGACGGATGAACCCGAGCTTACCATCGGTCACTAAGCCCACCAACACACGTCCTGACCATCACCACACCCAGACATAAGCGTACTGGGCATAAATTGCCATGCACCCTATTTTGCCACATGTACCACAATGGTATATTTTAAGCGCTTCAATACGCTCTTCAACAAGAAAAATTCTTACTTTCAGACAGCAGATTTATGCATTCCTTCCACGGCTGCTTCTATACCACCTTTGCTTCTTGTACCACATAACTGATCACTTTAAAGGTGAGATTCACATCCATTTCAGCTTTGAAGCCCTCCACAACATCAACCAACCCTCAACAAACAACCCCAACGACGATGCAGCGATAACGTTCAACCACGAAGACCAGGGGATCTTGGACACATATGGATCCAATGAAGTCCCTGACCGTTGTAAGAACTGGCCCAACTCTCTTAGAGCGCAGTTTGACTGGTTTATGGTGCTCCCATTAAGACCCCTAAGAGGTACCTCAACGAAGCACAAGTTGGCGTAAATGCGGGAAGAATTGCAGCATTATCGAACCCGAAAGAGCGCGGAATCGTTGACTGGGTTGTGCACACAAGGGATTCCCAGCAACAAGGCTTCGCTTTTGAAGCATGTTGGTCGGCCTTGGTCGAGAGAATGAGCTGGGCAAAGGTGGCCCTTTGCAAAAGTGGATAGCTATATAGATTCCTAAAACACCACAACACGCGCCTTTCTATTCGCAAATCCCGAATGCTCGATAACGCCCGTGAAAACGCTGTCTCCAACAGCGAGATTAAACACTTCTTTGCCGAATATGAGGAGTTCCTAAAAGAGCATCCGATACCCCCCCCCCTCAGATATTCAACTGTGACGAGACCGTCGCTGAATTTCAAGCTCGCTCGCAAAAAGACGTTATTGCAGCTCGGGAAGCAAAACATGTGTCCGTTCGTCGAGACACGCAATCTGTATGGCTGCTGAGCTAAGAAACGTAGCAGCGAAACAAGAGCTAGAGGCATGAGGAAAGAGGAGAAGCGGTGCAAGAAAGTAGAAGCTGTGATAAAAAGGAGGAGAACGCTGTAGCCATGGCGCATGCCAGCCGGACTGACACCAGGCATACAGATGGGACATTTCGAGAAAAGGCAAAACGCCAGTGAAAGCAGACTATCAAGAGTGTCGACCAAGCACAGGCAATGATACCAGATAGAATAGAATCTACCGACATCTAACAACTTACATTTGTATGGATAAATATGTGTGGTATAGTGAATCGCTGGGAGAAAAGGATCGAGTCACGAGCCATCGCCAGAGTGCTCCAAGGATCAATCACGGTATTTTCGACCTAGCAACATCGACGGCGACGGTTCAAGTGACGACACGGCGTCACGATGGTGTGAGCCACACCATTCCGAAGCATCATCGGGTCGTAGCGATCCGAATAGTACGCACGGTAAGGTTCGGACTGATTTTACTTGATTTTGGTAAATAGAAGAAAGGATTAGAAGAGAGTAAGGGCCAAGTGGCTCAAACAACAACAGAGCAGATTTTTCCCTGGAGCACACAAGTGTTAAGCGTCGAGGTAAGTATCTTACACTAAGTGGTATGTATTATCTCGGCCACCAAACCTCGGACGAACTTTGCCCCCCCCAAAAAAATTATTTCCATTTACAAAACCTATATCGACATTCAGATATATAGGGTAAATGGGTTCTGAGTCCGAATCTGAAGTCCGTTTTTGCAATTTCGAAGCCGTTTCCCTTCATTCTGACTTTTGAAAAGCCCCATTATTTGCTGCAGAATTCTTTGCAATTGAAAGTCTGCCACGTGCAATGATTTGAGCTCCTTTATTGGCTTAATCGTGATAGTAGATAGCGATTTACAAATCAGTTGAATATATTACGAAAATCTGATCATTTATCATGATTGTAAAAAAACGGTATGCTTGTTAGAAAAACTTTTAAATGGCATTTTTGGGGGGTATATATGAGCCACCGGGTCAGTCACTAACATCGGAGTCCTCACAGATTTCATGTTCACTGTCTTCTGAATCGGATACGAATTCACACTCGTCCGCCAACTGCCGGTACTTTTGCTCGTACTCTTGAGCGTACTAATAGGCATCTGTCCAGGTAACTGAGACTAGAGATGCAAACCCAGCGTCAATCTTCAAACGAAGCTCCGCCATATCGGAAGAAGGGTCGTCCACGATGCCGCTCTTAATGCTAGCCCAAATAAGCTGAATGGGCTGTAGTTCGGGGTGGTATGGCGGAGTATAATATACCCAATGGTGATGTAGAGTAGCAAATTCTGTAGCCCCTGTCGATTGGTTTAGGCTTGTTGGCACAAACAAGCATTATCATCTCAGCTTTAGTGTAGCTGAACGTCGTGCCAAATCTCTAATTTGATAAAAAAAAAAAAAGTTACACCTTTTAAATATGTCAGCATAAAATATATAATCGCACCCTTTTCTTCAAGCCATGCTTGTATATCGCTTTTTGAGAGATCTTGAGTTGGGGGCCGAGTTTGTTTGGTTCTTGTGGTAGCTCGCGCCATCCATGTGTACGTTGTAAAGGCCGTATTTGCTGGCTAAATGTGCACACAGGTCTTCAAATTATGTCTCGAGTTGCTCTGTGTTGAAATTGCCGTGGTAGTCGTCATCGTGTTTTCGTTTTAAGTTGTATTACCACACTTCTCTTGATTCTTCAATCAGTTCTCCACCGATTCGGATTTTATCGTGACGAATAATGCCGGCTGCAACAATACAAAACGTCGCAAAAATAATAAAATATCAAAACAGCTTTTTGAATATCGAATTTTTTAATTTCATCGACTATGAAAGCTGAGCATCGTAGTTCAAGTTGCAGAATGTTATACTTCCGGACAAATTGGAAAGCTCCGCCTATTCAGATTGACCGATTTTTTCTTCAAATATTGTGTGCGAAAAGCAACATTAGCTGTCGTTTCAGCTAAAATGTTGCGAGATTTCCCTTTAATGAATCGCCGTGATTCTTCTACCAGTGGCCCCATATCGCCGAAATTGTGCTTGGCGCGAAGCCCAGACATTCACAAACATGATTGCGTACCCCTCCCTTCCACAGCTTCGGTGCAGCGACTTTTTTTAGCGAGTATGTATTCGTAGATCTTTGCCACCAAGTGTTTTTCGGCCGCGGATAATTTCTTACCTGGTGGATTTGTCGTAGTGGCAACCTCTCGGCTAGGTTAGGCTCTTGGCTATTAATAATAAGACATTGTACTTGCTTTGGAGGACAGTCGCAGCTAAGTCAGACGGTTGGTTGCTGAGATATAAATACTTAAAAATGGATTTAATACATTTCCATTTTCCGTCCGATCCTTTATGGCCGGGACAATACCAGCCAACAGCGACCTTCCTGAAGTGAGCATTCGTTTCCGGTCAGGCCAAGATACTAGTTAAGGGTTTGTGTTTTAGTTTGCTCCCTATTTGAGGGAATTTCGGGTATTTGATTACCGATACTAGTACTAGTGTTCTTAGTACTGATCGTATACCATAGCTTACAGCTTGAGTTTTACTCGGTACCCCGTAAAAGAGTCAGGGAGACTAGGTAACCTTCCGCTGTTGGTGCCACGGGGTATTGTAGAGAGAGGTAGAGGATAAACGTTCAGGTGAAGCTAGTGCCTGCTACGTGTGTGTATTTTGCCTACAAGCGCAGACAGTAAGAAAAGGAAGCGCCGGCTCAAGGCGCTGGGTCTTACTTGGCTCCTTCAGGTACGCCCCAACTTTCGCCGACCCTTCGTGGAAGATGAACTGTTGTGTGCAGAGGCTCGCTACATTTTATGGTGAATCCCTACACCACAACTGCTGGGATCGGTGTGACCTTTTATTATTGTTACGTTTTCTGGCAAATTCGAGCAAAATGTCCAAAGATGGCGAGAGAATCGAAGTCGACGGTACCAGCGACTCCGATGAAAGGTAGAGCGAGCTGGACGACGGACTGGAGCGCGGCGACGGTGTCAACGCGGATACCGACTATTGGTGAACCTTTAGTGGGTTTTGAAGACTCAGACGACGACGTTTCGCAAGCGACGGATGAAGACTTGAGCTACGGTGAAGACTGTGAGGAGTCGACATCTCTTACGGAGAGGAAGACTGAGCCTCACAAGGAGGCAGTGCTGTCAGCAGGATGCAGAGGGGTCACAAAGCTCATTTTATGTTACTGTCTAAGCTTTACTGGCTCCAGGGTAGATTTAATGAGACCCTACGTAGGAGCGGAGGTCCTACTTAGGACCCTTAATCGGAGGGCATTTTGGCAGAAAGGCACAATAGTGGCAATTTGGTGCCCAATACCCTTACACATTTTGACGAAGTTTTCATTGAATACACGAGGCGTCTTTTTAAACGACGTGAAACCATAAACAATCTTGCTAATCTCGCGCTTGATGTAGTCTATCACGTGAAAATGACAACGAATCACCCTGGCCTCCGGCAATGCTTCACTTAACACTTCAATCTCGCTGAAGTCCTTATCTACGACCACCACTTTGATGTCCGACCAAGCTGGACTATTCTGTTTGAATGACCTGAAAGCACTCTTCATGCTGAGCTTGGTCTCCCCGTCGATTAAGGCGTGCTGAGCAAGCGAGCCACTCCCAAACTTATCTGTCACCATAAAACCGAACAAGCGATATTTTCAAGTACGCAAAAATAGATAGGAGTTGGTTAATATGCAGTAAATACATGTAGGTTTGTGAAGATTTCACCAACATGTTGGTGTACATGCCACAACTCTAGTCATTAGAGCAGGTCAATAATCTCTCACCTGTTAATGTTGGTACCGTGTGTGGCATCAACACAGAGAGCCTCAGGGAACTTCCGAGTCATGCGTCTCATGTAAGCTGTTTGGAAGGTAATGTACATTGTCAGCTCCGTGAATGGGTCACGAAATAAGCTGACAGCGTTCCCGGGTCCTTCTCTAAAATCCTGTAATAACTGGGAGACACGGACGTTGTCATCAGGGGAAGTGTAGGCTTCGCATCGCATTTTAGCAATCAGATTCTCCACGTCCTTTGGCTGGACGGGTAGTCCATACGCCGCTTTCAAGTAGCGGAGGATTGTCCCGTTTAGAGTCTCCTAGAATGCACAAAACAAAACAATTTAATTATTATCGACACATTTGTACAGCAAGATCATTTGACTGCATAGCTGCAATGACGTACCTTATTTTGGCTATCATTTTGATGCCGGGAGAGTCGACCTTACGGTCCTCAGCGTACGTACGGTATTCTTTGGGACCCACGCCGTGGTTGTGAATGGGTGTGTGCTTTGTAACACTGATATTATACGAGCCGTCATCGGATCAACTAAGCAGGGTGTTTAGCCGCGCCATGTAACCAATAGATTGACACGTGTGGTTTGTTCGGCTTCCGCTCCCGCGCGGATTGAACTCCCAACCATAAGTGCAGTGAAAAGTCTTCGAGTAAAGCTGCAACTCCTCGTCGAAAAACACAGGCTTGGTTCCTTGCAGTGCTGTTCGCTTGATACGGTCTCGGTTTCTCACGCGAGCGGAGGGGCTCGTCCTTAGCTTGTATATTTGGTGAGTTTCTTCTTGATATCTTTAGTATTCAGTCACAAGTAATATACGTCAGTCAAAATTTAATAAGACACAAATAAATTCCTGTAGTATTAACATGCACCGTACCGATGAAAGGCATTTTCTAGAGTAGCCCACGACGCGAATGTGCCAGAGAAAGCAGGGCAAGTGACCCTGAAGGTAGTACGAGCGGCTATCGGTAGCTCTCCCTGCGCTCCAGAAGCTGGGCCACGGCGGGATCGTGCTCTGCAGTCCAATTGTACACCAGCAATCGTGTCTGAGACGGAATCAGAGTCAACATGTCGTCCTGGAGAGCGGCATGATAGCGTAGAGGCCATGGCGGGACACAAATGTCGACGAATAGGGAGGAGTACAGCGTGCACGGACCCGGAGAGGGGAATGCCGGCGCGGGAATGAGCGGCTGCTGGACGTTTACAATTAAAAAAACAACATAAGTGTTGCTTCTACTGGTTTTTACCGGTATGAAATTTGCTTTTTTTAGCGTGAACGTAGGCACTTCCTAAACTAAATGGGTACGACATAACTATAAACCAGCCCCAAAAAGAAAACGTTTCAAGAAATTCAATAAAATAGAATCGGCAAATGTACAGCCCATCGCCCCGACATGAGAGCAACTCGAATTTACCTGCGTTGTGTTGAAGCTCATTCTCTGATTTGGAGTAACCATATTGGCAACACAGAAATTCATCTGCTTCAGCACACTACTCAAATAGGCTCCATACTTCTTGTCGTTGCGGAAAGCACCACGCAGCCACTTGATCACGTGAAATAGACATAGCAAAATGCGCGCCTTCGGGAACATGTTTTTTAGCACCGCGATCCCATTCATATCTTTGTCGACCATGATAACCATCGTCATTTCCCTATCATTCACCTCCTGGAAATGGTCTATAAGCTTTAGCATGTGCCAATCGGCATTCCGCTCGATTACTGAATGCTGAACAGCCTGGCCGTTCCTGACTTGATCCATCACCATAAATGTGCAAAGTTGGTAGTTGTATCTACGTGAGCAGCAAAGGAATATCACCAGAAACATGGTTGTACATGGTTAAAACATGACAAGAAAACATGGTTTATAAATGGCTGAAACATGCTGTAAACATGTAGAAGGAGTGTACCTGTTCGTTTTGTGGGTACAATCAACGAGCAATAACTCTGGGGAACGCTTGTAGAGCCTGCGCATATGTTGCGTGCAGATGGACACCACGGCAGTTTGACCTCGACTGTTCACTTCAACCATGGCCACGTTAGCTTCAGCACCCAAACTGAACTCCATAAGCAGTTCTACTACTTGGTCCTGCATAAGATACGACTTGGTTACTCCTTATATTGTATACATGATCTCGATTTACTACGAACCTGACTTCTTTATACGTCCTGCATCTGCATCTTGTGCGGCGAGTTGGTACGAACGTAGTCATACAGGCGGCTGGGTTTACTCCCACTTGCAACCATGAGTTCCACATCGCGTATGATCGGCGAGCTGGTGGGTTTATCTGTCGAACCGTCGGATATCCGTCGTAAATGTCTTGCGACACAGGGTGATTGTGCCCATAAAACGCCAATTTTACTTCAACACACCACTCTCCACGTTCTTTCTCGTAAAGTTGTGCCACAAAGCGCACATGGCACTCGGTGAAGCTGACTCTGTGAACAGGCCGTTTTCCTTTTGATCGAACACGGTTCTTCCATCCATGGGTACAGATGTACACACGCTTAAATGGATCCAAGGGTTCGGGAATAAGGGGCAAGTCTGAGTCGCGTAACCCAGCAAACATCTTCATCTTCCGAATCTGGCGGTTGCGGAGTCGCACATTTAGCGTTTCGGAAACCGCCAGCACTGTCATCGTGTTCTGTTGGTACTGAAGCAGATACTCTTCGAACTTCTTCCAATTTTCATGATCTTTTTCTAGGCCTTCGACGTAGAAAAGTTCCCCACCACACTTCATTAGCGCGCGCTTACGTGATCGGGTGCTTGTCGAAGTTCCGAAGCCATCATTTCCACTAGGCGAACCCTGCTTGCTACCCGAAGAATAAACCTGTGCATATTCCTCTTCGTCCTCACAACTGCTTCCAGCGTGTTTTCCAGTCAGATGCTCATCACCAAGCCTGTCCGCCTGGGCAGCAGGAGCCACATCAGTGTCCCCATCACTGCTACTTGGCCCCTCTGTCTTCAGCTGCATGGCTAGCATAAGTGGCGCGGTTTTCTTTGTGCGTGCCATGTTCTGAATAGATAATGACCTAAGCACAGATCATACATGGCTAGCACATGTTTAAAACATGGGTGAATCATGGAGCATTTTAGCACTCATCCAGTTACGTTACACGTACGCGTCAGGAGCTCAGGAGCTACAGTAAGCCCGTGGATGAGCTACACCGCCGAACGAAATCTGCATTTTCACGATAAAGTTCAGCTTTTATACATTCTCCAGCTTGTTAAGTGCTAGCAACATCTCGCGTCAAGACATGCTGACCAGGGCTACCTGCTCGGCACGAAGAGGAGCGATGGGAGCTCGGGGCACTACGCGTGGCTCTGGACTCGTTCCGTACGGTGGTCTGCCCGATTGGGGAATCTGGAGCTGACACGTGGCAAAAGCTCGTCCGTATTGGGCGTTATACGGTATATTGCAGGGGAGAGAACGGCGCTACGCCGTCATAGAGGTACTAACCGGATGTACAGCAGGTCTGGATGTACAGCGGGTCTTTGCTTCGGTCGCTCCGAGCGGGGGGGAAATGGCGCTCCAGCGCGTGTGCCGCGTGGCAGAATGAGTGACTGGCTCGATCGGTAATTACAAACTGGGCGGGAGATATAAATTACAAACATGGCCACACATGGATACATAACAGTTTTAAACATGACTATTGAAACATAGAGCGTAACGAGCTGTGGGCATACTTCGACAAGAACGAGATGGCCTGCAAGGAGATGTGGGTCATGTGCTACCGAATGGATTTGCCACACTTCCGAAATAACACGAATAGCCGACTGGAAAACGTTTTTGGCAAGCTCAAAGTTGATTTGGATAGCGCGATGTCGATGAAACAGTGTTTGGAAGCTGTGATCCGGTACTAACACCGCAGAGAAGACGAATACGTCTCCCGAATCGTAACGCCTGGTACCACCTGAAGCATAAACTACAGCGAGGAGATGAATCAACTGCTCGGGACGACAAGTGAGTGGTTGGCTGATGTGTTTAAGACGGAGTACGCCTTTGCTATCAGCCCAGACGCTGTGAACAGTTATGTTATCGAGGACGAAGAGCTGCACATTACGTTAAAGCGAGACGGGAGGTCTCACCGCGTGGACAAGTTTGATTGGATGTGCACTTGTGAGTTCTCTTCGACCATCAAACTACCCTGTCGCCACGACATGATCTATCGCAAACACGTTGCTTCTCTTCTCACAATTCCGTACGCGTCAGTCCCGGACAGGTAAAACCCATGTTTTATCCATGTTTTGATCGTGTATTTTATCGATTTCTAATGATTTTTGTTGTATGTATTTTCCATGCAATAACTATGTTGGTTGAATTGAAAGGTGGCTTCGTGTTGATACGCTGCAAGAGGAGCTAGACGAATTCGAATCGCCACTGCGAATCTACACTGAGGTGGACGATGCTGTGCGGAAAAAGCAGATGACCCAGCGCAACAAGTACAAGAGCGTACGGAATGTCTTCAGCAGGCTCACGTCGGAGCTAACCGACCTTCCCGACGCAAAGTTTACAGCAGCAACGGACCATTTGGAGACATGGTGGGGGAATTTGCGACAGGGTGACGTCAGTGTTTCAGTCACGCAATCGGGTGTTTCGGAAAACGATCTTCCGCCAACGCAAGTAGCTGCTTCAGGTCTTAGTTTTGAACGCAAAGAAAATGACGACATGGGGAACGCTCGCGAAGTTGGTAGTGCGGATGACCAACGGACGGCTACTGCGCCTAAGCCATTCGTGCAGTCAATTACTTCGAAACAGTTTGACACTGAAAGTACTGCCAAGCCTGTCGTCAGGCCGTTTAATCCTCGCACTTCGAAATTGGGTCGCCCAAAGTAAAACAGAGCAACACAAGATGCTCTACGAAGTGCAGACCGCAAAGAGTACAACCAAGGAGCAAAGTTGAGAAACGCACTTCGCGGTGATGATGTTGTTCGGGTGGAGGAGTTTTTGAAGACTAGTAAGCCATCGCTACTGGAGTTGTCGTCGAACCTGAACACGTTTGAGACGCGTCACAACGGGCGCAAGGAAAAAAGGTTGAATTTATAAAACAAGTACCCACGGAAACTTGCGTTCCGTATCGACTGCCTGAGCAATTGGTAAAGGAGGCGTTACAGCTCATCGATCGCCTGACACCGTACGGGGATGTCATGGACGTGAGTAGACTCCCGGACCCAAGTGAGGAGTGTTGGTTAGCGGACATCGAAGGGGTTGGCAAGTTTACGCAGCGGCAACTCATGGCAATGCAATACCTGGGTGGTTGCACAAACGGACTGAAGTGCTACTCATGGTTGATGAGCAAGGTGGGCGAACTAATCAATGACGAAGTTTCAGCTTCAGTCGCAAAGCATATGATTGGGACCTGGCCTGCCAAGCGCCTTTCAGGATTTGGTGAGGGCTTTCAAATGAATTGGGCGCACTTGTATTGTGCTGGGGACGCTTGCTGGTAAAATGACAACTACATCCAAGCCTTTGCCAAAACGCTGGAGGTAAAGTACGACAACAGCTGCATGGTCTATTTACCACAATTATAGACACCGGCGCCAGACAAGGGCAAGCGCATTGGGCCGCGAACATTAGGTCTACTGACGGGCACCAACAAGGACTGGGTGTTCATGCCGTTGAATGTCAATGGAAACCATTGGATGTGTCTTGTTGTCAGCTGACCGCGGCAGACTATATACTTCTACGATAGTTTCGACAAGCGCGCTTACCACAATTTACTGGGGGAGCTGGCACAGGAACTCAACCAGAGAGTTATGAAGCAGCCGTACGAGATTGTTGCTGTCCACACCTCTGTCCAGACTGACAGCAACAGTTGCGGGTTGTTTGTCTGTCTGTACTTTTGGCGTCGGGTGTACAAGGAAGCTTGCAACGACTACTCCGAGACTGGGTTGCTGCGCCGTCGCTGGGATGTGCTACGGTATGTTATTGAGTTCAGCGACTCTTGCAAGAAGGAAGACGAGGATAACAAGTGATCAATACATGTTTCGCTCCATGTTTGCATGTTTTCAGCGTCTTGGAGGTGTAGACGTGTCATGCGAGCATTACGAAACGTAGCTTCAACCCATGACAGGTAAGAGTGCGAAGTGTAGCCGACAGATTGAAAGTGCGGTCATTCTTGATTTTTCACGCCTTGCTGTCAATATGCTTCAAAACATGGTAAGCATGTACCGAATAAATTACAGATCCTGTTCGTAATTTATTTTGAGAAAACATGGATGATACCTGGACATGTATCCATGCTGTACCATTGTTCTGATACCTAACCCTTATCAAAAACATGGGAGCCAAATAAAATCAATCCAACCTTTTTTTGGGTGGTTGGGTCACCCAAATATTCCCAAAAACATCATTGGCGTCACTGATGGAGATCCAGCTGAACGCGGAACCGGAGGACGCGCCCGACGCGCCTTCGAGCGCCTCGCACGCCGTGTCCATGTCCTCCCTCCTCTCTCACGACGTAGTGACACCTCGCGACGCGGTCAGCAGCCCGCCAGGTCTCTCAGACCTCATGAACACAGCAGACGACGTCCAAAGTCCTGTTTCCGAGACCCACCCGGTCAAACTTCCCAGTCTTGAGACCCCCGAGCTCCAGACGTTGCAGACACAGCTCCACGCAGCACTCGAAAAGCTCTGGAGCGAGACTGGGCCCGTCTCTAAGCGTCAGAAGAAGAGCAAACAGAGTCGTCGAGCCAAAGCTGCGGCCGACCATAGCGCCGACGTTTACAATTCCCTGGACCAGCTACAACGGATAATAAACACACAATTCGCTCGACGTAGCGTCCTTGAGGAGGTGGTGAAGTTCTCGCTGAGCTTCTGTGAGCTGCTGGACGAGAAAGAGTCCGTGCAGGGGCTCGTGGTACTGGGCCATGAGAAGAAGACGGTGGATCTGGACGAGACGCTGGCCAAACTACCGAGTAAACCGCTGTACGCCCAGCTGGTGGGCGCTATCAGACGTGCCGTGCTCAGTGCTGGGGATTTAATAGGCAGGGAACTGCTAACTCAGGTGCTGGACTGGAGTCTTACGAGATCTACACCTCAGTACTGGACGTGGGTGATGGCGTCTATTGCTCAGATGAATTCGTACTTTGTACAGGAATTTTTATTGCGCGAAGCTATTGCCCGACACGAAGATATGACGGAATTTATCTCGGTGTTGGAGTTCTTGGCGACGAAGTACCCGGCTCAGACGACGGATATTCTGCGAGACGTGCTGGAAAGATGCGTTTCTAGCGACCGAGGAGGAGCTTTGGAGACTGTGCAGCGTCTTGTGGCGATAGCAAGTGACTCCGCTGTGCTTGTACAGGTCTGTGACGAGAACTTACAGTGGATCGTCACGGAAGAGCTCGTTACGGCGCTTGCCAGTAAGTTTGGGGATGCAGAAGCGAGTGGAAATGGAGCGGCGAGTCGTCACGAAGGGCTGGAGGCGCTGCTACTTGAGTTCATCCGCAGACGCAGCGCTGAGCTCTCGAACTCTGGCTTTCAGCTGCTTTTACTGCTCCAAAAGCTGTCTACCGCGCAGTTATCGCCGCGTTTTGCAGCTTCTGTGGCTTCATTCCAGCACCACCTGGTGGACTTCGCTGGATCAGAGACGTCGTGTGCTTTTGTTAGGGGCATCTACCGTTTCCTTCCGTTTATTTGCCAGAACACACTTCGACTCCTGCGAGCGATGCATCCGGACGAAGACGACGACGACGTTAGCATGACAGGCGAGCCAGAGATGTCCAAGGAGACAGCAAGTCAACGCTTTGGCGAGTGGAAGCAGTGGCTCTGTGTGCTGGCCCAGTCGATCTCTCGAAAAGAAGTGACGGAGCAGCTGATCAAGGCCGAGCTGATGCTGGCAGAGTTCGACGAGGTGCCGCTTGTGTACCCGCTCTCAGCTATCCCAGACGCCGATCGCTCACTGTGCGAACTGCTGACGTCATTGCTGACTCCAGCGTCGCCCGAGTACGTGGCTTTTATGCGCAGTATCGTGCAGGAGAGCCAGTCCGCTGCCCCTCGAGCTCGACGACGCATTCTCGGTGTCATCCAGACGCTGTTGAGCTTGAACGACACGGAAGACGTGACCGAGAACGAGCTACCAGTCAACTTGACAGGAGAAGAAGAAGGCGGGTCGTGTATGCAGCAGCTCGCTGCCGCTCCTAGTTGGAGCGCGCGTCTGGACTCGTTTGAGCTGTGGAAAGGGGTGCGAGGCGTGGAGTTCTGGGAGAGTTTTCTGGACCTGGCACGCTCCAAGGACTCGCTGGTTGCTACTCGCGCGCTGTTTCTTGTCTCTCGGACGCCGTTCTTGTCTCTCGAGGACCCACACTGGCAATACCGCTGTATCTACAAGCTCTCGAGTGTGTATTTCTCGCTGTTGCGGCAATTTCGAACAGATCTCGTACGACAGGGGGATAAAGACTCCAGTGAGCTGACGATACCTGAGGATTGCGCTCTACAGAGTCGTCTACACACCCTCAAGATGGTCCTCTTCCGAATACTAGCGCTGGATGGTGGCGTGGCGCACTATGCCTCCTCCGTCTACAGCATCTTTGCGTCCTTGTGGCTGGACGCTCTGCTCAGCACCACATCAGCCACCAGCATCCCTACACATTTCCCGAACGGCGTCAACTTTGGCGACGCAAGGGACGGAGATGTGCTGGATGAGCGTCAGATTATCCGCTCGGAGCGGACTATTAGCTCCAAGTGCACCAATCTGCAGTCCTCCCAAGTAATTACGAAGGTTCCGGAAGCGAAACTGGTATACCGGAAAACACTGGACTCCTCTTGGGAGCGGGAAATGCACGCTGCTCGCCTGTGTAGCGTGTACGCGACTGAGATTTTCTCTCAGCTTGTAGAATCTACTGGAACGGCTGCTAGTCTGTTGGGTGACGCTGCCAAGACGACGTCGAATACCGAGGAGGACGAGCAGCTGGAACGGCGGTTGAAGGTTTTAGTGGATATGCTATTGGAGCGTGTGCTCCCGTGCTGTGGCATCCCAAGTGACGACGTCTACAAGGACATGCTGCCCAACCGATCGAGTTTCGACGTGGATCTACGTGTGGAACAGTGGTTAAACCACTTTCCGGCGTTTTTACCGCTACTTCGAACGGTAATATCGACTTCGACGGTACTAGGCTCGTCCCAGGTACTGCGACTTGTACCGGTATTCAAGTCGGTATTGGTTGTCTTGCTGGGGCACTGGAACAGCGTCAAAGGCGAGCTGAGTGTGGAGAACGTGAACGTGCCTCCGTACATGCGCAACAGGAATCAACTGGCGCTCACGTGCGAGTTGATGCGGCTCCTACGAGCGACCAATTGGCTGCCTGCGCCTCTGGCCAAGACAGCTGAGCTACTGCCACTGACTACACCCGCAGATATCCGCTCAATTCTCTTTAGTTGCTGGTTCTATCTGTCAGACCATCCGCCACGCTCTGGATCGCGTGCGCCCACACCCGCAACATCCGCGACGGCGTCTCCGATTTCGTCAGGATCTTCTCCTGCTGGCTTCGGTATTACCGGTTTGTCCACCGGTGGCTCCTCGTCCAGCTCCAGCAACCCGCCGCTTGAGTTCTACTTGATTCCCCTGCGCAAGGCTCTGCACCGCAACATCCGCAAAATTGGAGCGAAGTATCCGCTCTTCATGTGCTGAGGAGAATGACTTTTACCACTTCAACTACATGTACACTTTAGCGCCATGATGTCGTGCCACTAAGCTCTCTAACTGTAGAATGTGGCGTTAGTTTGTGTAACATTGCAGTATCACTTTAGTTTTAGCCAATCACTGATTGCCTTCACGTCTGTTGGTTTCGAGGAGCTACTTTGCGCGACGACGACATGGGCGACGTGGAGCTGCTGCTCGTGCGCATCGACCACTTCCGGGACCGCACTAAGTACGTGTCAGTGCTGCGTGAGTGGCTGCAAGAGCTGCAGATCGCCAATGGACGCGTGATCTCCATGGGCTCCGACCTGCAGCTGCTGTTCATCGCTTCGACCGAATCCCAGAACTCCAAGCTGCTGGACTTTTATCGCTCCAGAGACATCGACACCAACAGCCGCGGAGAGCTCTGCGTGGACAAGTTTATCGATGTCTTAGGACGCAAACAGGTGGAAAGCTGCGGCTGCAAGGGCTTCCTGGAGATGAACGTGCTGGTAAGACGGCAGACAAGAGCTACCTACACTTAGAGAGCATGGACTAATTTGATATCTATAGAGCTCAGCGCTATTGCAAAAGGTTTTAGTGCACGAATGGCATGCGGATCAAGAGTGGCTGGACGCATCGTTAGCCACGAAACGGACTCAGACTTTCCTGGAGTGGAAAGACGCAGCCAAAGCTGCGAGGAAAGAGAGGCGGAAGAAAGAGGGGCAGGAGAAGCAGCAAGAACGAGAAGTGAAGAGGATGGAGAAGAGAGAGAAGGAAGAAGCACAAAAGGCTCTTGAGGAGGCTACTGAGAAGTCACTTGAGGAGGCTGCTGAGAAGGAGGAGAGTGAGCAGCAGGCTGGAGAGGCCACGGAGCCGGCGAAGCAGCAGGGAAAGAAACGAAAACTTGAGCAGCAGCAACAACCGGGGCCGAAGAAGAGTAGAAACAAGAAGCAGCTCAGCAAACCGATTATAGAATCCTAGAATACATGCACTTGCCCAGATTAAATTGATCACTTGGGCCTTTTGGGGAATACGAAGCGCGCCCAACAAGCACATGCAAACTCAGATCCCCACGTGGCCATCGCCAAGTTACGCATTGTGTACAGTACTAAAGTACTACTTAGTTCCATAATTTAAAGGTATCGTGATGTTTAAAATACACTTGACAAAATTTTTAAATCGAGCGCTATGTACGTACTTCACTCCAGAGTACATGTACATGTATTAGATTGCGGTCACAGGACTGCGAAGGATGAAATGCTCGGATAGGCGATTTTTGAAAGGTAAACTTGCCTTATCGATTACCACTGAAGATGTCATAACATATTGTGTGATGGAAGAAACAAATGCTAGAGTCTCAAGACGCTGACAAACTAGTGATACAAAATTTCAAGACGCTGACAAATTGTGGAGTGGTACAGAATTTATACCTGTGACATCACTATCGCTCAAGGTTGCGCATGTCATTGTGATTCCGTTTTTGATCATTTGCGACTGAGAATTTTTCTCAGACTCTTATTGTAAGTCTTAATAATGCTTTCTGGACATGGAGAACATATTCGTAGAGCATTCTGGCACATGTATTAATACCGGTACAATAGGTACTGTAGTGACTTACGTGAATAAACAATCCCCATACTACGCACCCAAAAGCTTACACTACAGTACAATCAAATCGCTGAAGATCCCACGACGCAACCTGATGGCTGGTATGATTATTAGTAAGACACAGGGTACTCTATCCCATGGGATAGTGTTTGAAGGACGAACGTAAGCTAGTCCCACCGATGACCACACGAGCTGTAATCTGTGTGTCTGACTTAGTCTAGGTGGTCCAGACTGTCATTACGTTATTTTCTAAACACATCAAGCACCTGCAACGAATCACATTCCAGCAGCATGCGAAGCAACTTTCTGTGTCCACTTAATCTCGACGCTTTAAGTGACGACGTTATTGGCACTCACTGATGGGTTCAACACCACAAGAGTGAGTTTCAGACAACCGGCCAGAGGTGAAGAACCGGCAACCACGGCACCCCTTCGATCAAATTTCACTTCCAAGTTGTCGCATCTGCCTCTTCGAGGATTTACAAGCAACGGTACCGCAAGAAACAGAAAATATTTCATGACGGTCTGGAGGGTTCCAACACGCAGCTACAGCAAGAAATTCGGCTGCTTACTAGTCGACTTCGAGACCTCTCGTTCGCCATCGCAAGAAAGTCAGCGCTGTGGTCAGTTGCTACTGATTTCTTTCGCTTATTTCAGCATGGACTGCACGCTCGAAACGGGAAACCAACCGCCCAGCTTGATTTCCTGCGATCGTTGAGCGCTCCGGATGATGTTGCAGCTGCGGCGGCTACCGCGAGAAATTGGGCCATCTTCACGCTGTTTTTTCAGGACGTCAATATGCAACTTCAGCGTCTAGAGAAGATTGGAGACAGCTCGGTTATCGGGACCACCACCACAAGCTTCCCTCTCACAAGACGCTCGCTAATGAACGCGTTCCCAAACCTGTTCTATGACAGTACAGTCCGCAGTATGGAAAGCCGGAGCTATCGTGTAGTTCAAAAGCTGCTCGACCAGCATCTCGTTATGCATGGGTCTGTTCGTTTTGATTGGGACTACTGTACCAGTCGTATCGGAAGGATCTACAGTGAGATCGACATGATGTCCTCGTTGCTGGAGCTTCTTGGCAACATAGAGGACGTATCCTTTGTATTCAAAGGAGCACGTCGTCGGCGAACTGCTGATCCCCTTGGATGGTGATCAGTTCCGTAGATGTGCGACGATGATCAAACAAATTTAATATATTTGTTGTTATTATACAGAAGCATATTATGCTGTTACTCCGCGGAATAAACCAACAACCGTATTCTGCTTTGCAACAAGTTTGGCAAAACAAGATTCGACCTGCTGTATTGATAGGCAAATGCTGTTCCAGTTTATCGTTTGTAGATCCTCGGTAAACTGGCCAGAATTGTACTTGAAAAAGGGCAATTAATGGTGTATTTCGTAAACGGATTTGTCGGCGGAAACCGCCGCTCATCGCAGTCAAGCAAATATAATTTTTACGGCGGGACGAGATATTCGGCACGTTACAATTTCATGAATGGTTTAGCGCATACTATAAAATTTGGTCGCCATTACGATCAAGACTGAATACTGCTGATTTATTTTCGCATTCTGTAAAACTCAGTCACCATCCGCTTTTATTGTGGGTTATTTCACCGAGCCTGCTAAATAGATTATTTTTTGCGATATGATGGTTTTTCCCGGCAAATGGGTACGTTTTCTATTTTTACCAATGATCAGCGCTTGTTGATTGAGTTGGAGACTAAATGAACAAATATCCAGAGTCCATCCGGCGATACCAATGGACGTGATAATTCAGCAATTTCGTATACCCTGTCATAACAGTTTTGTATTGTTTGAGTGCTCTGCTATTTTTAAAAAATCTTCCACAAAACGTTTCTGCATGTAGGCTGACACATTCACTAGCGGCTAAGGCAAATTACCTTGCTATAACATTGTAGTAGCAGATGATACTGTATTGTAACTTGCCAGAAACTATTCTGCAAGCCCAATCTTGTTTTTACAGTGCAGCGTCACGCCTACGTGGACTCGTACGTGCTACCCAGTCCAACCTTCGCACTGCATACCAAGGTGTCCCGTACCCGGGAACGGAGGGGTCATTCCAGGAGCTCTGCCTCCCATCGGGATGACCCGAGACCCTGGAATCACTCCTCGCCCCGCCGTCCCGTCAGGGTGGTTCCCGTTGAACTCAACCTCGCACGTACCCTTGACCGAGCCCGTTAGGGTGGTCCTATAAGGGGACCCCTGAACGCCGGAGTCTTGGCGTCGGGGGACCAAAAGCACCTCGCGACATCAAGTCCTTTCCCAGAGGCTCTCCGTTGTCCCACGAAGGCCGACAACAAACGAAGTGAATCCTTCCTTTTTTTATGTAGTATAGTGTACGTAAGGTCGAGAAGGTGTTAGGCCTCTCTTCCGGTTAGCTCTCAGTCTTATATTTCCCTCCTTCTACTCAAGAGGAAGCCAAGCCAATCAAGAAACTTTTATTTTTCAACTCTCTAGTGTTCCTATCTACCGTTCCTGCAGCCACTGAACAAGACCGTACTCCCTGAACAGCCGCGGACTACCCGACCCTTGAAGGAAGAGGAGGTATACGACATCTGGTGGAGAAGCAGGGTAGTCTGCTAGCTGGAGAAGGTCTTGCTCCAAGTGAAGTCTCGCGGAGAACGTCAGAAGGAAGGACAAGATGTCGGCTACTAGCAACAGAGAAGATGAGAGCGCCACTGTCCGGGAAGAAGAAGGCCCGACCGAGAGTCTGCCTTCGAGAATGCGACCCAGTCTGTCGACTACGCAAGGCCTCCAAAACGTGCAGAATATCATAGACCAAGCGGCTAACCGACTTGGGGGGAACAACTCTAGTACTGGTGTCGAGCCACCCGCGGACGCTTTGGGCTCCGGGGTCCCTGCGACCTTCACTTCGGAAGAGTTGGACTCGATGCTGACCCTGAACGGCGGAGGCGGCCGAGGTACGGTGCAAGGCTGGCTTAACTCCCTCAACTGGTTGAGATCCATGGCCCCTCCTGAAATTGCCGCCGATATGGAGAGAACTGGTGGAAACGGTCTTGTGGGGACTCCCCCCCTACGACTCGAGTAAGGACTGCAATCCCGTCGTACCAAGGTTTCACAATCCGAACCCCAAATACGTCATATGGACAGGACTTCAACCCGTTCTTCTCCCTACCAACTGTCCCTGAAAACGGTGGACGTGCTTCCCCGGCAAGTATTCCTCCGAGGACCTCTAACGCTCCTCCTTGGGGTCTCCAGCCCTCCGGTAACTTGCGAGGAGGCGGGGAGAACGCTCCAGCGGTAACCGTCCCCGTTCCTCAGAGGGTTCCTTTCCAGGTCTCGTCGCCTACCGTTCAAATTCCTACCCAAGGCCTGGGGTCTCGAACTTCGATTACCAGTGGAGTCGCGTACGGAGTCGACCCTACGAGAACAACCCGAGCTTCACAAGGAAACGGAGGAACTACGGCTTCTGCCGGAACCCACCAGGGTCCTGCGTATGAGGAATATGGAGGTAACTCCTACTACTCCTCGCCTACGTATGGTAATACGCCTTCGACTACTAGTGGCCAGTATGGTATGCCCACTAACATCCGAAACGCAATTCGCATGCTCCAACCCTTTTACTCGGAAGGAGCGTCGGTGGAGAAAGCTAGATCCTTCTGGGAGGCCTTCGAGAACGCCACGATAGGGCTGGACGAACCCTCGCGTCTCAGCGCTTTCAGGGAGTGCTTGAAAGGCAAGGTCGGCGAAGATTGGTGGATGTACTCGCGCATCAACAGCTTTGAGGCTCTGAGAACTCGGTTCCATAACTAGTTCATCAGTCAGACCCCTTTGCAACTGATTGAGAATCTGAAGAACACTAAAAGACCCCGGGGAATGTCCGCCGAAGTGTGGGGCGACATGATTTCAAGTCTCTGCGATGATGCTCAGTGCTACGACACTCAGATGCGTTACCAGTACTTCTTGTCTGGACTTCGGAACCGAGATTGGAGGAACGCCCTCACCACGACAATGATTGACTCCATCCCTGCGGCTGTGGCCATGCTGCTCCTTAAGAATATGCACCGTCCGGTTGAAGACGACTCCGAGTTCGACAATGTGCCGTCCCCTAAAGCTTCCCAAGAGAACGCTGTCCTCGAACGCATGATGAACATGATGCAGCAGACGCAGAATCTACTCGCTCAGCAGCAACAGCAACAACTTCAGCAGCAACAGCAGTTGATGGAGCGTCCTCTGACGACCGCCTATACTTCCCCAGCGATGAATGTAGCTGCTGCCTACTCTCCTCCTGATCCGAACCCCTCTCTGCACTATCAGCCTATCGGAACGCTTCCTATTACGCCTATCAGGGGCGTTCGTGTGGGTCCGGACTTGCGAACCCAAGATGGTCTTCTCGTGTGCGGTCGGTGTCACACTCTGGGGTGTAGTCGTATTCACTGTCGCCGCGGCAAAGCCACATGTCCTCACTGTAAGGAAGTGGGCCACATCGGTCCTGAATGTGAGCGTGACCCTCCTAGCGGATTCCGGAACACCCAGCCGAGGAACGGACGCAAGTGCTTCCTGTGTGATGAATCGGGTCACATGTTGGCGGAGTGCCCTCTAAAGACGTCACTGAAGAGACTTGGCGGTCCGACAGGGGCAACGGTGGGACCTGTCCTAGGGCAAGCGCCCAGCCAGCAATGATGGGGGCGAGAGGGAGGGGAAGGGAGTGTCGCTCCTTCCTCTTGTCTATGGATCGACACAAATGGGAACACTTTGAACTCCGCGGAGGAGTCGACCAAGAGGTATGAAGTGTGTCCTGTTGGAGGTGGGATGAGTTCCGCCTTACCGGAAAGAAATGAAACGAACGTAAGCAATGAACATATGACGAGAACTGAAGAAATACTGCCGTTTGAGCATGAAGGACGTACGGCGCCCGTGTGGAACGGGGTATCGGTAGTCTCAAACCCCAACGACTGTTGGAAGACGGAGAGAGAAGCGTTTGTAAAAGAGGTAGGCTCGGGACCCGTAAGGGACGGTCCCGCAATAGCTGCGCACGTCGACGAACGCTCCAATACGAACCTAAGAGTGGTTACGAGAGATGACCAAGAGAGCGAGATCGAAACAACGAACGAAAAACTAAGCAAGGAAGGAGAGACGGAAAAGCCGCTACTTCAGGAGTCCTCGACGGAACGAGACTACCCGTCGACGTCAACGAACCACAAGAGTGTGGTTTCGAGCGTGCTCGATCAAGACGAGGAAAAAGATGAGTCCAATAACGGCCCTATACAGGAGGAGTTAACTCCAGACGTGACGGAGGTACTCGAAAGCCCAACCCGAGAACAATATGGAGCTACCAAAGCTAGTGTTCCAGTACCAAAGGCGGACCCACGCGGGCAGGAGAAAGACGTGACCACTCCTGAGAGAGACGACGCCTCCGAAAAGGACTCTGAGGACGTCGCCAGTACTAAGTCCCCAAAGAATGAACCGGAGAAGGAGCCTTCCTTCGCGAGGGTTTTCACCAAAGAGGAACTAGATACGTTGGAAGAAGGTAAGCCTTCCGAGCTGGCTGAAGAGAAAGAAGAATATGACAAAGAGCTCGAAGACCGACTGTTTCCTCTCGATGAAGTCGAACTGAAGCGCCGGTTAGTTGAGAATGCGGAACAATCGAAGGAATTGTCTCTTGCCGAGTTGAGTGACTTACTAGGCATTCCCGAAGAACAGCTAGCGAGGACCCGAGATTCTTCCCCCGGTCGACTATCTACTCCTGAGTACTGGTTGGAATGGTTCCAAAAGACACTAGCCTCGTCCGGAGAAGCGAAGCGAGCCAACCGTAATTTCCAAGAGGAAAAGCCAGTACGGATCAACTCTGTGACGTCGGACGACTCCGATTACCGCGACGAAGGGGGAGGGACCGCGACGAAGAGGTTCTCGTGGCAGGACGCGCCGAAGACGGTAGTGCACTTCCCGGAGCTGAGAGTTCCTCCTCTACCAGGAGAAGAGTGTCCCGCGGACCCCTCTGTAGTGGAAGACAATATCGCGCTAACCCTGGGGAGTTCCCCCAAAAGGCCCTCCGAACTCGGTGAAACCGAGTACGAGTTGCTGGACTCTCGCGGTATCGTGCCGGACCCTTGGCGAGCCATAGTGCGACGAGCCGTATACTTCCTCGTAAAGGCTGAAGCTTCAAGTAGAGGTGACTGGTGTGAAGGGTGTATTGGCGAAGGATCGCTAGATGAAGAAAAGAAAGATGACTCCCCGCCCCCCACTAGGCTCCAAGATCTCCTAAGCCGGATCGAGGACTGGATCAATAGCCTCGCTGTTCCCACTGACTCACGATCGAAAGAGTTACTGACTAAGAGAATTGCGGACCTTTACGAGGAAGAGGCTGACGAACTCCGCTTGAAGATCCTCGAGAGGAGTTCACCCTGCCGGCTCTGTCGTTGGAAAGATCCTGCTCCTAGAGGTTCTCCTGCGCCGAAGATAGTCAGTTTCGACTGCTCCTCTCTATTCGGTAACCGTACCGAAGCCCTCGGACCGAACTGTTCTCCCCGAGATAAGGAAAACGGGTTGTACGGCTATGTGAACGTCGTCACTGACGCTCCTGACCCTCGCCCCAAGCCAGGTTTGGTAGAAGTACCGAGCGCCACTGATAACTGGTCCGCTGACGTGGAAGAAGGAATCGTTCCCCTCGGCGAGCGAGTGATCGGATCGGTAGGGGGCGTGGAAGCTCTATCGTGGGGATTTATCGAGAACCTCCCGGCCGAACTTCTCATCGACTCCGGGGCCGTAGCGTGCCTAGTGCATAGGCGGGTATTGAAGCGTCTCGGCTTAACTAACTCGCCTCTAATGCCCTACGTTGGCAGTCTGAACGGTGTGTCCGGGTCTGCGCTCGATATAGAAGAAGTAATCTACTTGCCGGTGCTCGGGTTACACGTCGAGAAGAGAATACCGTTTGCCGTTGTGCCTAAACTACATGTCGACGCAATCCTGGGCACCAACGCTCTCAAGGACTTTCGCGCCGTGGTGGACTTGGACGAGAATACAGTCACGCTAAAGGACACGAGAGAGGTGTTCCCTCTGGGGTCTCCTCGGGTGGAAGAGTCTTACCTGTCCCGCATCTCATCTACCATTCGACTCTGCCCTGGTGGACAAGCTCTAGTAGTTGCGGAGGTGCAAGGTCAACTGAGCGACGGGACCACCGTCCTCATAGAAGGGCTTTCTGCGCTGGATGACTCCATTAAAGTTGCTAGGACCCTGTGCACTGTGTATAACGACCTAGTGATCGTGGAAGTATGCAACCCCTCTATCGAGAACACCGTCGTCAAGAGAAGCACCCGATTGGCGAGTGTTACGGTAATCCCAGCGTCGGCGCTTCAGCAAGGAACCGCTGCGAGTGTAAAGCACGGAACCGCCCTGCCCGGCGAGGCCCAGACTAGGGACCAAAGAGCTCAAGACCTGTGGATCCACTCGGTCCTTAGCGCCTCTAATTCGACGACCGAAGTCGCTCAAGAATCCATACCAGGGGTGGACAAAGTACTCAAGGAGGAACTCTACGTCGACCTGGACGAGTCTAAATTGGGGAGCGAACAGAAGAGAATATTCACGGAGTTCCTCCAACCGTTCAAGGACATGTTCGTCGAAACCTCGATGCGCCCCGGACGGACGAACCTGCTCGAGTTTTCTATTGATACTGGAGAGCACTCGCCTATAAAGCAACTCCCTTACCGAGTGTCCAAGGCGGAAGGAGACGTGATGGAATCCGAGATACAAGAATACTTAAGGCAAGAACTCATACGACCCTCTTCTAGCCCTTGGGCGAGCCCGGTGCTTATGATCCGCAAACCTGACGGCGGGATACGGTTCTGCATCGACTATCGAAGACTGAACGCTGTGACTATCAAGGACTGCTACCCGATGCCGCTCATCGATGACATTCTAGATGTACTCGGCAACGCTAAGCTGTTCTCCACGATGGACATCGCATCCGGCTACTGGAATGTTCCGATGGCTGCTGATAGCGTGGAGAAGACTGCCTTCACCTGCAAATATGGTCTCTTCGAGTGGCTCGTAATGCCGTTCGGACTGTGTAATGCCGTACCGGCCTTCGAACGACTGATGGAGACTGTGCTTGTTGACCTTAAGTGGCGGACTTGTCTAGTGTACCTCGACGACTGCGTGGTCTTCAGTGAAGACTTTCCTACCCACCTAGTACGACTAAAACAAGTCTTGGAACGGTTCCGGTCGGCGTATTTCAAGCTCAAGATGAAAAAGTGCAAGTGGGCACGCGACCAGGTAGCGTTTTTGGGTCACATCGTCACTCCGTCTGGCATATTGCCCAACCCCGAAAAGGTCAAGTCGGTGATGAACGTGCTCAGACCGCACGACTTGCACACTGTGAGGGCGTTCCTGGGTTTGACTGGTTACTTCAGGCGGTACATCCCGGGATACGCAGCCATATCGGCCCCAATCGAACGGCTTAAGATGAAAGGGGCCCGATTCTTCTGAAGCGACGACTGCGAGGCCGCTTTCCTGCAACTAAAGCGTAAGCTGGTGGAACCTCCCATCCTGGTGTATCCCGACTTTTCGAAGCGCTTCCTTCTATATGTGGACTCGTCTAAGCTCGCTGTAGGGGCGTGCTTGATGCAAACCGTGGAGGGGCGCGAGAGAGTCGTGGCCTATGCGAGCAAGCTACTAGTTGGCTCCGAGAAGAACTGGGTCCATAAGGAGGACGGTACGTCGGAGATCGAGTGCTGGGGTAACGTTTGGGCCACGCGCAAGTTCCGCTGCTACCTGGACCGTTGCGAGCTCGACCTATACACGGACCACAAAGCTTTGACGTGGGTATTCAACGAAACTAATCGTACGAGCAACGCTAAGCTGGCTAGGTGGGCCATGGAGTTGTCTCAATTACGTTTCAAGGTGTTCCACAAGCCTGGTACTTCGATGGGTCATGTGGATGGTCTGTCCAGGCTGTATACCCAAACCATCAATGCTATCTCTATGGCGGAGCTACTCAACGATGCTGACGAGCCCCTCCTTGTACTGTCGAAGTCGGGGAGACTACGACTCTCGACTCGGCTCTGCTCCCTTCAGGGACCTTGCCCGAGGACGCTGGCGAAGCTAGACCCGAGCCGTTCCCCGACGAAGAAGAGGTTACCGACCAACTCCTAGTGTCCCCCGTTGATGTGTTCGGGTTACAACAAACTCGCTTCGTGGAAGAACAGAAAAGGACACCCTGGATCCAAGCTATGATAGCGTTCCTTAGCGATGGAGCTCTAGCTCTGGACCCTCAAATGCGCACCAAAATCCTGCTGATGGCGCCTAACTACTCGGTAAAGAACGGAGTACTCATGCGTCGCGTACACCTGAAGGCTCGCGCTGGACCGGCGTCTACTCTTGAAGTTCCTGTGATTCCCCTGCCTTTCATATCGACGGTACTACATCACTGTCATAAGGATGTACTTGCCGCTCATGTCGGAGTTACTAAGACGCTCGACAAAGTGCGCAAGCACGCTTACTGGCACGGGTGGAAGAAGGATGTGGCCGAATATGTTCGGGAATGCACCGTGTGCGGCAGTGGTAAAGGCTATCGCCCTTGGAGAAATGGCCGAATGCAGAGGATGCCCGTACAAGAACTATCGGGACCTTTCTCGCTATTAGTGGTGGACGCCATAGGTCCCTTAGTGGCTACTCCTCGAGGCAACAAGTTCATACTCGTCTTCGCTGACTATTTCACTCGATGGGTCGAAGCGTTCCCAGTGGCCCGCTTGGACACTGTAACGTTCGTGGAAGTTATGGTGAACGAAGTGATCTCGCGGCACGGAGTCCCCGAGAAACTACTGAGCGACCAAGGATCCAACTTCATCTCGAACCTGGCACGATCCTTCTACGATACACTCGGGATCAAGAAGTTGTTTGGAGCTGCTTACCATCCTCAGACTCAGGGGCTAGTCGAACGCTTCAACGGCACGCTGATCGGGATGCTTAAGATGTATGTCAACGAAGCTCAGAACGACTGGGACTTATATCTTCCCCGAGTACTGTTCGCATATCGTTCGTCGTATCACGAGGCCCTTAAGGACTCACCATTCTTCAGCCTGTATGGCCGGGACCCGGTGTTACCTCTGGACCTCGCGTTTCTCAACACGAACAACGGATGGAAGAGTAACGAAGTCGCTAGCTACAGACGAAAGCTATTCTTATCTCTACGGGATACGAGACGATTAGTAGAGCGCCAACTCTTGAAGGCCCAGGGCAGACACGAGCAACGACTGAGCAACCAAGTACCGATTAAGTTCAAGGAGGGAGACCCGGTGTGGGTCTACCAGTACTTTCGAGCTCGTCGCGGGGAAAAGACCACGAAGAAGCTCGCTTTCGCGTGGCATGGTCCGTACCGTGTGGTCGGGATCGTGGGAGAGAACTCCTATCGAGTAGCCATCCCTTCTCACCCCAATCGGGTCGTGACCATTAACGTCAATAGGTTGAAACGTTTCCAAGGGCGATGGAGCCGACCGTTCCCTTCTGAAGTACCCGAGGGAGTCCAGTCGAGTCCGGGTGTAGACGACGACGGACCTCTATCAGAAGAGGACCTCCCCTCTACTAGCTTCGTAGAGAGACTCCTGATTGGAGGGGAAGAGACGGCCCTGACCGGAGTTCCTTGCTCTGTGATCGACATAATCGCCCGACGCAAAAAGAACCGTGAAGAGCAGTTCCTGGTGTTGTTAGCTACCTAGGAGACTCTTTGGAGACCACGAAACACACTATTGCCCACCTACGCTGCTCTGATCAAGGCGTTCGAAGAAACCCGTCGTCGGGAGGGAGACCTACCAGAACTACGTCGCAGCGCGCGGTTGGAAGACGCTAACGCCGCCGTTGACGAAGAAGAGCTACTCTTCTAGGGAGGGGGAATCGTGGCGGGTCGATCCAATGAGCCAGAGTAAACTCACGACCCCGCCTCCCTCGAAAGTGTCCTGAAGAACACTTCTTACGACTTTGTATATTTTTGGATTCTACTTCACAAGTGGCTGATCTCCTACATACCAAAAAGAAAAACAATCTTACCGCGATCTCAAGAAAAAAAAACGAAAACAACAAGTGGGGACGAATCGTGGTGAAAAACAAAAAGAAACTTAAAAAGGAAGACGATGCCAGTACTCTTACTCTCATCCAGTGAGGAACGGTTCTGGAATGGTACGAATCAATAACTCTTGTCGTGGTGGTCGCTGGTGTGGTATCTCACGCTTGTCGTCAATACGACGAGGGGAGCCCCCTCCGATCTGTCTCCCCTAAGGTACTGGTCGAACTAGCATTGACGAGTACCCGCCGCAACGCTTCTCAACGTAGTATGGCCGAGGCTCGGAACATCGAACGTCTGCGGGTCGACGACGATGTCGAGGTGCTATATGACTTTCAAGCCGCCGACCCTAACTACGTTGAGGACCGCTCCGAGGACTACCACGAAGCGTTCCAACCTCCCCTGTCTGAAGAAGTTGCTAACGACGGAGTCTATAGTACTAACGTGAGAGATGTACGCAGAGGAACCGTTCGCCGAGGACGACGAACGACAAGTCGGGGAGGATGTCCCGTACCCGGGAACGGAGGGGTCATTCCAGGAGCTCTGCCTCCCATCGGGATGACCCGAGACCCTGGAATCACTCCTCGCCCCGCCGTCCCGTCAGGGTGGTTCCCGTTGAACTCAACCTCGCACGTACCCTTGACCGAGCCCGTTAGGGTGGTCCTATAAGGGGACCCCTGAACGCCGGAGTCTTGGCGTCGGGGGACCAAAAGCACCTCGCGACATCAAGTCCTTTCCCAGAGGCTCTCCGTTGTCCCACGAAGGCCGACAACAAACGAAGTGAATCCTTCCTTTTTTTATGTAGTGTAGTGTACGTAAGGTCGAGAAGGTGTTAGGCCTCTCTTCCGGTTAGCTCTCAGTCTTATATTTCCCTCCTTCTACTCAAGAGGAAGCCAAGCCAATCAAGAAACTTTTATTTTTCAACTCTCTAGTGTTCCTATCTACCGTTCCTGCAGCCACTGAACAAGACCGTACTCCCTGAACAGCCGCGGACTACCCGACCCTTGAAGGAAGAGGAGGTATACGACAGCGTATGCGATCTAGTTTCATTTTCATTTAAGACTACTGTACCACAGCTGAATTAAGACAAACATTTGGCTGAATTATTAGGAGCAGGCAGCTTTTTTTTTACATGCATAAGACTCAGGAAATAAACATCCACCTCAGCTAAGTAACTACATATCATCTTTCTAATAGTTTTCCCAGCGAGCTTTCTGAGGGACGCCTTAGGAATAAGCTGATAAATGAGCTAGCTGGTTACGAGACTCACGCTACGATTTACCTCTACAATACACTGGTGGCTCTCGCTTTGTCGAGTGTCGATTGGTTTTTCGCCCGGGATTTACTACACTGCTACATGATGGCTTATTCTAATTCATATTGCATCGTGTTGCCTTCCTTGCAATGCCCTCCCGTACATTTTTACCCATCACCTACATTTGTGGGAAGCGACAATGCGCGGTTACTTTCCTTTACAGCTTTTACACATAAAATATAATTGTCTTAATTAAAATACTAAAACATATCTATTTTAAAATACTACGGTAAAATATAATATAAAATAATATGTGTATTGTCATATTTATTTTATCCAATTTTAAACAATTTAAAATTAATTGATAAAAACGAATATTACAAAATGAAAATGTCCAGCAATATAATAAGTATCATTTTGCTGATACTTCCTAATCTAGCTAATTTACGGACGATGCAGAAGTAGTCATTCTTGCGCTTGTTTAATTGCGGGCGTCCAGTTCGACAAAACCAACCCAGCTATGATTAGCAACATCGCTTTTTCGAGCTAGTAATATAACACTGCTGGCAAGTAGTCTGCGAGAGTGGTGGGTCGATACGTGAATCAACCAAACTGAAAATGTACGACGCAATGCGAAAGACTAGTAGTACAATTTTTCCCACATTAACCACCACGGGAATTAAAAGCACTCCCCACAAGACTTGGTGGCGGCAGCTTGAAGACAAATGGAACCAAATCCAGGTTGGTCGCCAGGGATCGTACTCTGTTGAGCGCCTCATGAGTCTCGAGAATTATTGCAGCTCGACATCGTGGACTCGCGTGATTTCAGTCTGCGTCCTCACGCCTGTCCCGTCTCTTTCTGTTGCAGTGTTGCTTGAATGCCTTCCGCTACGACCTCCAGCGGAGGGATGGATAGCCAACTGGGTCTTCTGGCTTCGTATGTCGTTGACTTGCGCGGTGCTTGGCTTCGGAGGGTACTCACAACTGGCAGCATTCGTTCCGGAGCTGAACTTCACGCTCTGTAAGCAGTTTATCGCAAATACGAGGCTGGTTGTCGGGCTGATTGGTACAAGTATTCTTGCAGCAAAAATCATTGGATTTCTAGTACCGCTTATGATGCAATTTGGAGCCATTCCGACCGGTACTTGCGCGGTTCTAATGCTGCGACTTGTCATTCTATCTGATGCGTTTGTGAAAGATTCTCCTATCAAAGTTCACATGAAGAGGTTCTACCGCTACTTTCTTGCGTTGATTAGTCTCACGGGGTTTTATCCCGTCTTTAAAGTATTTTACGACATTGTTCCGGTGACGTATCGAGGCGGAGTGATTCTCGTCTTACCAATCTGGAGATTCGCTGCAAAGCACTTTATCGTCTACGCTTCTCGTGACTTGGAAGACATCATACCTGAATCGGTGGCATTTCTGGTTGATTTCTTCAGCTCCCTCTTCGTATCGGTGTGTATGTCGTCCTCGGCACCATCTTACTTGTCCATCCTGTTCATAGCAACAGATTTAGGGCAAATACTATTGGAGCTTCGTGAATTAAGTGAAAACGCTAGGGTGGTGCAACATCTTATCGGACAATATCAGAATCACTCTGGCTATCAACAAAGCCGAACACCAAAATCTACAAAACTCCTGGCAATAGTTCTCGAAGCGATTGAAGAATCTGACGCGTTTAAAGCTCAACCATTGGCATCTGTGCGTCCGTTGGGGTGTCTCCCTCATGTTCTTACTAGAGCCCAATTTGAACAGCTTATCAACATGGAGGCATTGGGCGTGTTCTGTCAGCAGGATTTATCTTTAAGCAACCGTATTAAACGATCCCCCCTGGAGCCAAATACTCCAGCCCAAAATGTATTTAAATAGAGTACTTCTGTAGCACCGGCTCCAAAATCCAAACAAGGAATATCCTCCTCCACAACGCGGCAGTTAAGTGATACAAAGAGCAAACATTCAACGCGTTTTCGAACGGGGACGAAGAAGTCGAAACAGCTGCTCCGACAGAGTCTGCAACTGCTCTTTCACTGCGAATACCTCGAACTGGTTGAGTACGTCGAATGTATCATCCCAATCGTCTATGTAGCTTACAAATCGGTCCTGGAGCAATTGCCGAATGTGGTTTACTATCCTGGTGGTGCGGGTAGTTGGAGCGTAGTTACTGTGGCGAATATTCTAGTGTTGGCCATCATGGAGATTTGCTCTCTCATTTTCCTCCACCATTTTCTGCAGCGCAAGTTTGCTATTTCGGCAATGCACCAGCTTGCGTTCGTATTGGAAACGCATGCGTATCTGGTCCAAGTGAAGCTTCTTATTGGAATCCTAGTGCTCATTCCGTTTGAACTAGAACATTTAGGTACGAACATTTTGAGTTTTGGTGCAGAATTTAGGCTCTGCTCCGTATGTAATATTGTTTTCTTTGCATTTTGTTAGGCGCCGACTTTAGTCTTCAATTTAGATGGCTGGACAGCAATGAAGTAAATTGTAAGGTGATCGTGTCCGAGGTCAACACATTCCTGAGCTGAAAATGAACTATCCGCGCACATTACTGTAGCATGTACCGTATCGTCGTAGTCCTAGGCGTCACTTCAATAGCAAGATTTTCACATCGCATGCACAGACAGATGTGAGCAAATCATGGTTTTACGAAACGTTGGGAAGGAAATACGTGCAATGTAATTATTCGACATTGCTGTTTAGATCATCGTCAGATTCGATGTCATCGTCCGAATCGACATGGCCGTCGGCAAGGTTGCAATTCTCCAGCTCTTCGACAATACCACTGTCAATGTATGCAATCTCGATATCCGTCAGATCCGCTACTGTGCGCGTGTCGCTAATGATGCCAATCTTATCAAACCCGCTTACAATTGTCTCCTTTGAAAGATCTGTCCAACACGTCGAAACCCACTCAGTGATGTCAGCTCGATTAGGTGGCTCTAATTTGAGCGAATCTTCTGTGTGCAAATCTTGAAGTCGTTTGACTTCGTCATCGGCCCGTTCTTGGGTCAAATCTTTGCGAGCTCGTGCAATCAACGAATGAAGCTCTTCTCGCTTGTGCTGGCGTCGTTCTTCTGCAGCGCGATACTTTACAAGCTGGTTTCGTAAACGGCAAACCCACAATGTGCGTAGCCTAGCTTTAAAAGGCTTATTCCATGATATGTCTGCCGGTTGGCAGACATAAGTGTATCTCGGTGGGACTTTGAAAAGGACAACGTTAATCGATGCCGCGTATTCCTCGACTTCATCGGTCCAGTGCCCGCTAAAGTCATCCCAGATTATTAAAATGTTTTCATCCAGATTCGCTCGCTCAGCAAAATGAAATTGTAGAAATCTGACAGACAACTCTGAATTCCACCACGCGCATTTGTTTCCGTAAATTCGGCAGCTAAGTCGTTTTTGTAATGGACTAAATTCGCGATTCCACATTGTTGGACAAAATCCATGGCGCAAAGCGTCATTCTCGACGCGTTTGGTCGTTATTGTTGAAGGTAGGCATTTAAATACTAGAAAAGTATCCAACTTATTACCTTCCCAGTCTGCTAAGAGCATGACCGTAGCTCGAGCCTTCTCCTTATTACCACACATCACCCATACCGTCTTAGCACCACGCTGGTCTATAGTCGGTTTTGGCAAGTACTCATAATTCACGGCTACAGTGCATGTTCCTCAGCAAAACAAAATAATAGTAACATTTAAAAAAAATGTACCGTACCCGTTTGATCTGCGTTGTATACTTGTACACACTGCCTGTCGGTTATTGTCTGCAGCACCAATGCCCGGAACGATCTAGCCGCTTCTAGAGCGTCCTCTGGTGTCGTTTGCCCCTGCCTCGTACGTGCACGAAGAGACAGTTTGTGCCGTTTTAGAAAAAGCTTTATCCACGTCGGTGAGACAGCAAATTTGTCCCCAAGCCCAATGTCAGAAGCCGTCTTTTTTGCCTCTAGCTGCCACATGAGTCGCGACACAGGTGCGCCATCCTTGCGTAAGGAGCTGAGCCCTACAAAGGACGATCGACGCTTCGGCCGCCTTGGAGAGCACAGTTGCATCACCAAGACTACGTAAATTTTGGTGCCTGCCGCGTCCCGACTCACACGCAGCACGGATATCAGCGGACTGTTTGGCCCACTTGTTGATCTGCTTCTTTTTAGCTCGTACTGCAGCATCGGTCAGCTCACCGTAGAAGTGTGCAATCGTTTCATCAAGACTGTGACCTTCTTCATTGTAATTTAGAACATCCCTCTTGTGTGAATACTCCACCGCTGTGCGTTGATACGACTTTCGCTTCTTGCCTTGCCCATTTATACGAGGGCGGCCCATGGCTCTGTTGGCTGGTGTTTTTCTGACAATGAAGCGTTGTTTTATCCTAACTGACTCTAAAATTAACTGTCACCCCAAATGTAAGTAACAAAACCACCTGACAGAAATACCGCTTTCTGATTGGATTTTGGTAGTCTGACCCTTAGAAGTAAACGACGCTTATGACTACGACGCTACGGTATAGGCCAAATGTTGTCCGATTTTTAACCAACTCGAACTCGTACTAAATAAACTCAGAAATCAGTACACCGTTCACGTTAAAAAGTCATACTCCGACTAATTTTGGTGAACGGAGTAGTTCGGAAATAGCGTGGGCGGGAGCAAAATTCACCAAGAAATGCTTGAATCGTATTGGAGGGGTGATGTACAGTATGCATGTCAGGTTGTTTGCACGATACAGATGAATGTAGTGGGCTTCATACAGGTACAGTAGTTTTGTTGCTGCTAGGGATGTACATCGAAGCCCACACAAAGCCCTAGCTTATTTTAAAAGTATTCGCCACAATTTCTTAGCCTGCTCGCTGGGGTTAGTTTGTCTGTTGTTACAGGAAATTCGCACCAAAAAAAGAATTCACGCCAAGCTTAACTTTTCATCGATCACTTCTAAAAACAAAAAAGGCTGGTATTAATACTCTCAGCTTCGGCTATGCTGTCTGGGTGGCGGATCGACCAACGCGTCTTCAAGTACTTCGCGATGCGAAGCTTTCAGTTCAGACGAAAAAGTACTGCAGTTAATCCCACATCTGATACAGTAGACGTCATCAGCGCTCGGACTGCTTCTCGTCTGACTTCATGGCGACATCTAGAAGAAAAAATGGAATCGAGGCCAGGTTGGTCGCCAGGGTTCGTACTCTGTTGAGCGTCTCATGAGTCTGGAGAAATACTGCAAAACGAGTGGTCTGCCTACTCACGCCGTTCCCTTCTCTACTAGTTGCTATACTGCTTGAATGTCTTCCGTTGCGACCACCGTCCGAAGGTTGGACAGAAAACTGGGTATTTTGGGTCCGCGTGCTGCTAACACTGGTGGTGCTTGGCGTCAGTGGAAACGCACAAATGGCTGTATTCGTTCCGGAGCTGAACTTCACGCTCTGTAGGCAATTTATTGCTGCTACGGCGACGGTTGTTGGACAGGTCGGTACGCTCATGTTTGCAGCAGAATTTGTTGGACTTCCTGTGCCGCTTATGATGCAACTTGGAGCCATTCCGACCGGCATTTTCACAGTATTAATGCTGCGACTTGTCGTTGGATCTGATGCGTTTGTCAGTGGATCCCCAGTTATGATCCGCATGAAAAGATTCAATCGTTTTTATCTTGCGTTGGTTACAATCTTCGGGGTGTTTCCTCTGTTCAAAGTTCTGTACGATCGTTCCTGTAGAGTATCGAGGCGGAGTGATTCTCGTCTTACCCATCTGGAGATTTGCAGCAAAGCACTTAATCGTCTACGCTTCTCCTGACTTGGAAGATATCATACCTGAATCGGTGGCATTTCTGGTTGATTTCTTCAGCTCCCTCTTCGTATCAGTGTGTATGTCATCCTTGGGGCCGTTCTACCTGTCCATCCTGCTTATCGCAACTGATACAGGGCAAATACTATTGGAGTTACGTGAAGTAAGTAATAATGCCAGGGTAATACTACAGCTTCTCGAACAGCAATCGGGTAATTCTATTCACCAACGTCGTGGCACAACAGGTGACACAAAGTTGCTGTCGACAATTCTCGAAGCGATTACAGAGCCTGGCGCGTCTCATCCCAACACGTTAAACTCTGTGCGTCTGCGGGCCTGTTTGCCCCAGTCTCTAACGATAGTACAAGCTCAACAACTCCGTAAGCTGGAATCCTCCGACACAAACGGCCATGACAACCAATCGTCTGGCGACGGGACGAAGCGATATCCACAATATCGATACCAGAATGTGTTAAACCAGAGCGCGACTATTGTACCGAGCCCCAGTTTCATTCACGTAAAATCCTCTTCGACAATTCAACACGCAGGTGAGTCACCTAAGCTTAGTGAACAAATACCCTCTGCCAACAGCGCCGGATTACTGTCGGAGACCACAAACGAGTTGGTATTGGAGGGCTTACAGCTGTTCTTTCACTGTGAATATCTGGAATTGGTTGAATACGTTGAATGCATCACCCCGATAATTTACGTGGTGTACAAATTCATCCTGGAGCAATTGCCGAATATTGTCTATTATCCTGGTGGCGCCGGTACTTGGAGTATAGCAGCTGCAATGAATATTATTGCGTTGGCAATGCTGGAAGTCGCCTCTCTGGTCTTCCTCCATCATTTCCTGCAGCGAAAGTTTTTTTTTTCGGCCATGCACCAGCTCGCGTTCGTATTGGAACACCAGGTCTACCTCGTACAGGCGAAGCTATTTGCTGGAATTCTTCTTCTGATACCATTCCAATTGCAACATCTCGGTACGTTCTTTTGCGTTGCTCGGGGTTTGAACAATCATGAGATTTACAAGCCGCAATTTCTTAAATTATTCGATATTTAGGTGCTGACTTTAGTCTTCAATTCGAATGGCTTGATGACAAATAAATCTATTGGATATTTTTGTTGGATGGTATTTCTGCAAATCTAGCACTTTTATGAAAGTTTGAGGGTTCCGGTATTTACTTTGTTAACGAAAACTAACTTCTCTACCGGTACAAGAAAAACTGATCAACCTGTACTCTCACAAAAAATACCGTTCTGTCTCCAGCAAAGAACAGTTTTTGCCTATCAACATGCCTACATTTACTGGCTAAAATAAAGCACCGTTATCCAATCATAACGCAGAACTCACATCGGCTAACTTTCGCCTTAGAGTTAATTTACAGTAAACAAAGCGACGATGGGCGGGTGTCCGACCATGGTCCAGCGCCGCAACAAGGTGGCGCTGCCTCCAGGCTACAGCCAATTGGTGCGTCCGCCCTTCCTCCTGTCCTCTTCATCCTCCTCTTCTAACTCTAATCTCTACCCAGCACTGGATGCGCCTGTGTCAATCTGGTCAAGACTTGTCCAGTCTCCGTGGCGGACCCCCTCGTCGCGCTATCTCAATGGAAGAAGTGAACCGCCACTGCACTGAAGAAGACTGCTGGAGTGTGCTAGACGGGAGAGTGTACAACATGACGCCGTACCTTAAATTCCACCCAGGGGGCATCGCAGACCTGCTACTGGCTGCAGGTGGAGACTGCACGGACCTTTTCAACGAGAAACACCCGTGGGTCAATGGCCACAGCATGCTGGAAAAATGCTACATCGGTAAATTAGACCCCGACTCAGTAGCAGCCAGTTCCAGCGCCGAATCGTCCAGATTCGCTCTGGATAAAACCCGGTGGAGCAGCTTCACACTCGTTTTGAAGCAGAAAGTGGGTCTCCAGACGGTCAAATTCACCTTCGAGTTACCTGGTACGAAACTACTGGGACTCGAGATTGCGGGACAACATCTTAAAGTCCGAGCCAAGATAAATGGCCACATGATCGAGAGAGCGTACACGCCCACGTCCAAGCTCTCGCAGTCGGCGTCCTTCGACCTGGTGGTTAAAATCTATCCGGACGGTCTCATGAGCAGTTATCTGGATACAATAGAGATTGGAGGCACCGTGGAGATGCTGGGACCCCAAGGGGTAGTGGGATATCCGGACGCGGGGGTGGTGACAGTGGGTGGTCAGCTGAAGATGACGAATGTCCGTCACGTTGTGATGGTTGCTGCAGGCACAGGCATCACTCCTATGCTGCAGCTTGTCCGTGCTATTATGGAGAATAATAAGGATACGACCAAGGTCACGCTGGTGGACTGTAATCACTCGTTGAAGCATATTATCGCACGCACGCAGCTGGAGCCGCTCGCCAACATGTTCCCAGACCGCGTCAAGGTGTTTCATGTGCTGCACGAGGCCAGCGAGGATGATATCAGAGAATTAGGATCGTTCAAAACCGGCAAACGATTGGACAAAACGATACTCGCTGAGTTGCTACCAAAGGCTTCACCCGAGGTGGCAGCTTTCCACTGCGGCCCGCCAGCTTTTGATGAGGCTGTTGGTGTTATGCTGAAGAGCATTGGCTTCCAGGAAGACCAGATCTACGTGTTCTAGACAAACCGAAAGGCGCTTGAAGATCTACATCATACACGTCCCTATAAAGCCGCTTTGAAGAGCAAGTTATTTTTTCACAGCATGAGCAGCCATGTCTTCGTCGACGAGCCCTGTACTGCTGTCAGCGACCGACCCATTCTAGCCACTGTGCTCGTGGAGTGAGCGAGCTGGGTGTGCTCGGGGAACGAGGTGACCCTGGATTTTTGCGGTGTCAGGATACCCGGACAACTTGGTTGCGTTGTTGTCTACAACCATTTGCACTATTTTCATACTTACTGACCATCTTCAGGGCACCCCGATGCTTATCTCGCTCTGAAGTATTTGCCATTTACCGATGACAAAACATCGAGAGTTTTCAGGGTCTTTTTGCTTCAGGTGGACGTCATACAAACCTTAACTTGGGACAAAATGATACTCCGAAGTACTACTGCAGTACCGGTATTCTTCATCTATCAAACATGACTAAAGACTGTAGCGAACATTGAAATCTCCTCGAAGTGCTATTGGTTAATTCGCTCACCAATGCACCCGCAACGCTGCCCGTAGAAAAGATGGAGCTCAGGAATTCCGTGTGCATTTTTTACTTTTGTTCCCAGTGCGCTGCGTGCTACTCGATGTAGCATTAGCACGGTCGGTTGTGGAGACATTGCACTCCTTTCGTCTCAGAATTTCTGAGTCAGAAACGAACTACACGACATCGCATGTCTCTTTGGAATGCTCGACTGGTGTGCATAGCAGCAATAGCGTTAAATACGACTGCCTTCGACTGAAGGCTATGGATTTTGCAGCACGTGGCTGTGACCTCCGCTGGATGGGAAGCCACTAGAGGACGACGTCGAAACTGTCGTAGCAGTCGACGATGACATACGCAGCGTCGGCGCGATAATACTTTTCAGAGTGAAGGCCACTTGCATGGAGCTAGGACGTGCATCTGGGTCCAGCTGAGTGCAGTCCAAGACTAAATTACGGAGATTGGGCGGGCAATCTTTGCGTAGCGACACTCGAATCTTCCCCAGTCGTACAAGTTGAGCCAGTTGCATTCCTGGCAAGCGCTCGCCTTTATCCGACGTCACGTCCGAGAACGGGGCCTCGCATGTATCCATCTCGGATAACACGACGCCCAGCGAGTAAATGTCTGCCTTCTCCGAGTACTTTTTGCCTTCGATGATCTCCGGAGCAGTCCACAGTAACGTCCCCACTCCTGACGTCATCGTCTCGTTCACATGAGTCTTGCGACTAACTCCAAAGTCGCTCAACTTGGCGTGATACTTGCGATTCAGCAGAACGTTCTTGGACTTGAGGTCTCGATGGACAACGACAGGACGCAAGCAGTGCAGGTAGACCAGTCCTTCTGCGATGTCCATGGCGATTTGGATCTTCTCGCGTTGCCAGGAAAACTTGTCTCGGTTCTTCTTGAGCACTTCGTCCAAGTCTCCAGCCTCCATATACTCGACCACGGCACACAGATTCTGCAGCTGATTCCAGCTCACGCCTACGAACGACACAATGTTGCGGTGCTGCAGAGTGCACATGAGTTGAATCTCGCCTGCGAACTGCTCCAAATTGGCTGTGAACTGGCATTTCTCCGGCAACAAGCGCTTGATAGCCACGTGTCGAGTCTCCAGCTGCCCGAGCCACACTTCACCGTACGCTCCTTTCGACAACATGCGTAGGAACGTGAGCTCGTCAAAGGCGATACGCTTCGTGAAGATCTCGGGGTCCTGCATGAAGTCCGTCAAAACCTCCGACTCGTCGCAGTACTCGCTCACTGTTTTGCCTCCCGCTGCGGCTCCCACCCACGTGCCAGCCATGGAGGACCGTCGTCCGTACGCCGTGGATTCTCGATTGCTGGCGTTGCCAACAGTGTACCAGGACGACCGTCGATTCGTCTGTGCGTTCACATTAGTGGCAGCGTTGGACGAGCTCTCGCTGTCTCTGTCGCTCTTCTTCCCACGTCCACCGAGCACTCGAGGGATAAAGCTCAGTCCGGACCGAGTTGCACTCGCCCGACTCTGTTCTTGTGCAGCTCCAACAGCTGCAGGCTCTGAGAGCTGCTCGGTACTCTGCATCCTCCTCTTTCGACAGCAGCAGATAGCTAGACACACGACCAGAAGGACAGCCCCACCGACGCCTACACCGAGAATGAGAGCCACGTTGCTATCACCATCGGATGGCTCGTTATCTTCCGACAGTTTGCTGATCTGTAACGTGCTAATTGATGACAGGAAGGTCGCAACTCGAACGTCATCCACTGCCGGTTTGCAAAAGTCGGAAGCCTCAGTCACATCCTCCAGTCTCAAGCACGGGATGATCGTATCTAGAGTGTTGCCACATGACACACCAGCGTCATCATTCCGCATGTGGATCGAGTACACCTGCAACGTCTCTGTTGAGTCAGTCAAAGCGACTTTGTGTTGATAAGCCTGAGGGTACGGGACGGCACTGGACGAAACTGCAGAGGACCAGAATGACACGTCGTTGGCTGTGGGCAGCACAGAGGAGCCTCTGTCAACTGCACACCGAATGGAACTCGTCACATTGGCCACACAATTGGCGTTCGTGGCCTGGTAGTAAGTGCCACAACGCGCAGCTTCGCATTGCGATGTAAAGTCGTCGTACGAGATTTCTACGCTCGCCATCTCCACGCCTGTTGTAGACCCACTAGAACAGCGAGTGTAGACCTGAATAACAGCGTCTCCAGTCTTGCTCCCGCTGCTGGAGCCACCCGAGAACACGTACCCGTGTATCCACAGCAGGCCCACCTTTGTGACGTCGTCTAGCTCGCCCCAGGAAGCATCAGAGTGCGCAGTCAGCGTGGTCGCGATGTCCGGAGGAAGTTCTACATCTGTGGGGGTCGTCAACAGTGTTGTATCACTCTGGAGACTCTCGCAGCGAGCGAGGATGTCGCTATTGGACGAGGCGTCCAGTGCCACAACGTTTGTAAGCATTGCGAGGGCTGTAGACGACGCGAGAAACTGTAACTTGCGTCGTCGATGACGCAGGACGGTGCTGCACATGGTAGACGTGGCCGGAAGCAATGTGTGGGCTGCTGCACACACGCACAGAGAGAAGACGGCGGTCAGATGACGAGTGCTTCCAAAGAGTGGGAAAAATCAGCTGGGGGGTTTACTATTGTCGATAAAAGTCTATTGGTTAGGCCCTGGTCTAAGTTGAAATTCGTTCCAAGAAATTCTGCTCGGTCATTGGCTGAAAATAGAAACAGAGTTCGGAACGCGATCTAAATTATACCGTTCTGTATGGCGTTCTCAGAATACCCCCGCTACCTATTCCGAAGTGGGAACGAGTTTGGCGTCTCTGCCATGTATATTGGAACTCCGTTCCGTTTGGCAGCACTCTGGACTTGTGAAAGTAAATGAAGACTGAATTATTTAAGTGCTAGCTCACGCTCCTCCAGAGCTCCTACCAACACTAACGGATTCAACCCGTTCCCATACAATGACCTGGCCCAACTGATTCTCATCCCGAATGTCCTGGCCCACCTGATTCTCATCCAGTGTGTCCATGTCTCGTTGTGCCTGGTCTCCAATGTGAATTCCAACACGCCTCCCTCGAAGTGCAACTTCGACTACTTGGCCTAATTCACGCCAGCCAGCTCCAACATCGCCTTCAAGCGAATCTTGTCGAGCGGCTTGGTAAACGTGTCCGCAGGATTCACCTCGCCTTTCACCTTGTGCAGATCAATGGTGCCCTTCACCACTTGTTCCCGCACATAGTGCCATCGGAGTTCAATGTGTCGCGTGCGTCTGCTGTAGGTAGGATTAGTCGCCATCACATGAGCTGCTTGGTTGTCAATACCAATTCGTAACTTCACCTCATGATCTGGTAACATCTCCTGCAGAATGTTCCCCTCTGCTACAGCTTCCATAGTAGCCTCGCAGGCCGCCACATACTCCGCCTCAGCCGTCGATAAAGCAATAATCGACTGCCGCCGTGACATCCAGGCAATAGCTCCTCCAGACAACATGAACACAAAGCCCGTTGTACTCTTTCGCTGCTCTGGATCATTCGCCCAGTCGCTGTCACAATACCCTTCAAGTACAACTTCCCTAGTTGCACCTTGAGTTCTTGTGTACGTGATTCCATAGTCAAGCGTTCCTGCCACGTACCGCAGTACTCTCTTCAGACTTCCAACATGTTTCGCAGACGGTTTGCCCACAAACCGACTCAGTTGACCCACCACGAACGCCAAATCAGGTCTGGTGCTCGTTGCCAAGTACATCAGAATTCCAATAGCCTCTCGATAGGGAAAACTCGTATCTCCTGTCTCCTCATCGCTCATTGGTGCCAACCGCAAGTTCACTTCCATCGGATTTCCAACCGCATGGGCATTCTGGTACCCGAACTTGCTCAGGATCTCTCGTGCATATTTCCCTTGGTGAATTGTGATTCTCTCAGTCGTTTGCTCTACTTTCACACCCAGGTACTCATTCAACAGGCCTTGATCCTTAATCCCGTACTCCTTGTCCAGCTGCGCGAACAAGTCCTTCTTGCTCTGCTCGTCATTCGTTGCAACCAGTATGTCATCAACATACACTAGCACATACATGATCGTATCTCCGTCAAAACGATAGTACAGACACGGTTCCGTCAACGACCGCATGTATCCGTGCTTCATCAACCAGTTGTTTAGCTCCGAGTTCCACTCGCGACCTGACTGATGCAAACCATATAGCGCCTTCAGCACGATATAAACATATCCGTTGATCTTGCATGGGTATCCTTCAATGGATCTCAAGTACTGCTGGATCTCCAACTGGGCATTCAAGTATGCGGTGTTAATATCTCCGGCATACACCATTAATCCTAGCTGCGCTGCTAATGCCAACAGCAATCTGAACGACGACATCCTCGCCACCGGTGCAAACGTCTCCTTAAAGTCAATCCCGGGTCTTTGATAGTTACCCAGCGCCACTATGCGCGACTTGAAACGAATCACATATCCTTGATGGTCGGTCTTGATGTCATATACCCACATCGTGTTCACGGCTGATGCTTCCTCCGGCATTTCATCCGCAGGAATCTCGGCAATCACTCCTTTCTTCTTCAAAACTGCAAGCTCTTCCATCTCGGCCATCATGAAGAAGTCACACCACTTCGACCGTATCATCTCACGACGATTACGTGGAACTTTGATCTCACTTGCACGAATGGGTCTTCCATTCTTATCCAGTACACGTGAGGAATTCATCGTCACGTTCACCATGTAGTCATCGAGATACGCCGGACGTCGACGCTCGTGAACTTCTCGTAGTCCAGTCCGTGTCTTCTTCACGTTTGTCTTATCCGCATCCAGCTCTGCACGAACCTCCTCTGAAGGAGTCTCATCTCGATGCATACGCTTGCCAGTCACTGTTACCTCAGGACTTATCCCCACCGCATCTCTGTCTGGCTCAGCTTCAGGTAGTGTGTCCTCACCAGTGTCACTCTCTAGCTCCGCATCATTGCTACTCTGGTCCTCAGCAAAGACACTCGCTACTGTGGTCTCTTCATTACCATCTTGCTCTTCGGAGTCATCCAGCTTATGGTCAACTAATTCCGATCCACAGGTTCCAGCCACCGATATAGCGTCCGCATCTGCTATGTCAACACCCTCAGCCGCTTCATGGACATTCTCGCCCTCAGCTGCTTGACCAGTGTCGACACTAACACCTTTGCTAGCCATACTCGGTTGACTGCCTTCATGTTGTACACTTTCAGTAACAACATCACCATGTTCATCGTTCTCAACGGCGTCACTGCCTACTTGAACAGTCTCAGTACCGTCCTCAGTAACTTCGAGTTGAACATCACCATTCAAATGAACATCTCCATCCGCTTCGCTATCGGCATGGTGGACAGGTTGATCATACACTTGGTGCATTTCTCGTCCAACCTGCGTATGTACGTCAGTACGCTCGCCTTCCTGTGTCTGCACAGCATCCACGCAAGCATCCACACTCTCGCCTTCCTCGAGCTCAAAAGATGGTACATCACTCAGCTCGCTCAAAACGGTCTGGTCCTCATCTTCTCGATGAGTAAAGTGAAGTGAAGAGAGATCGTCGTCTTCCACTTCCGTTGTGTATCGGTCCCGATACATAACATCTTCTGCAACACGCAGATCTGACACAAACTTGGCTGTGTGCTCATCAGGAAAGTACACTTTGCAGCCAACTACATTCTCAGCATACCCCAATACAAACCCAATCTTTGCATGAACACTCAGTTTCTTGCGTCCAGGAGTCACTGGTACGTGCACGTACGCCAGCGCTCCAAACTTCCGGATGTGGTGTACATTCGGCTTGACTCCGAACAGCATCTCGTACGGAATGCCATTAGTCCCCTTGTTGTACACACTATTCTTGACATACACTGCATTTCTCAGTGCCTCAGGCCACAGGCTCCTCGGTAGCCCCGAGTGTGCCATCGTAGACCTAGTCATGTCCTCCAACGATTGGTGCGTTCGTTCACACAAATTGAGCTGCGAGTTCTTCGGCCCGACTTTCACATGTTCAATTCCTCTTGAACGATACCATGCATCAATGCCTTCATTGAAGAATTCACCGCCCTTGTCACTCCAAATCTGCTGCACTCTGTATGTTTTCCCGTTGGCATTTCGGCCTGCCTGCCGTTCCGCCCACAACACATACTCTTGCATGTACTTGTTCACCACCTTGCTGTCCTTGTTCCTCAGCAGGTGCGCAGTGACAAACCGCGAATAACCATCCATGATCACCAACACGGCCTCATATTGAGTCGCATTATTCTTCCCTGGAATCAGAAGATCCGCATACACTACTTGGTTGGGTCTCTTCAGTCCACGGTCCAGCATCTTCCTGTGTGATTTCATCTTTTATTTTCCAAGATGACAGGCATCACACGTATCTTGCTGTCTCTGTGTCACCATCATTCCCTCCACCAGCTCCATGTCGACCATAGTCTTCAAATACTGTGGACAGATATGACACAGTCTCTCATGCCAAAGCTGCAGCGAACCAACACCTTCTGCCATAGTGTCATTACATCTTGCTGCTGCTTCTGGTAGCACTCGAGCTCTCTGGGTCGGACTCGCTACTTAGAACTCCCAAGTGGCCTCCTGCTGCGTTGCTACAGCCACAGTCCTTCCATCTCTCATGACGTGAAAATTCCTCGATTCTCTGTCATATTCCAGAGTATAACCCTGCTCGTAGGCTAATCCAGGAGAAAACAAACCATACTCGGCATCCGGAATGTACAACACTCCGTCGAGATAGCTCACTACTTGTTCTCCATTAACGTCTGTCGTAAACGCCACTGTTCCCATTCCAGCAACACGGGAAGCAATCGTAGGCGTAACTCCTCGGATCTGCTGTAGCTGCTCCGAGTCTGCCGTGTACGACATGAACTCAGCGAAATTCCCCGTGACGTGCGAGTTGGAGGCCGTATCCAGATACCACCACCCGCCATTGAGACCTTGTGTTACTTGATCACTGTCCTCCAGATGTGATTCATCACTATCTGACTCATGATCGTTCACCGGGTTTCCATCACCTGCTGCTTCATCGTCGCTCACGATTCCAATGCCACGTACATCATCAGTGTGTACGTCATCCACTCCATGTGCTTCATCGAGCTCCCGAGGAATCCCGTATATTTCACGAGAACTTGTGACTCCTGCCACAACACCCTCATCCCGCTCGCGGTTCATCTGCACTGGTCCAGTGGTTTCTTGTCGTAGGGTACAACAACTGCGCGGCTTACGCTTCTTCTCTGCGTCGTCAGCTTTCTCTTTCCCCTTCGACTTCTCAGGACAATCGACACGTAGGTGATCTTCACTGCCACAAGTAAAGCATCTTCTAACTCTCTTGGGGTCACCAGTCTTGTCCTCGTGAAAGCCTTTTCTGCTCTCACTGCCTTTGCCATGTCTTCCTCGCGGGCTACCCTTCTTCTCACTGCGCTTAGCTCGAAACTCTTTCTGCCGAGCCGTCGCCGCAAGAATCAGCTCTCGAACCTTCTTAGGTGTGTAGACACTCGGGTCTGCGCCGTAGTATATCGAAGACTTCAGATGCTCAAACTCCAGTTGATCAGGCAAACTCTCCAGTAGCATATCCACCATCGTGGTATCTGCAACCGTATGATTCAAGTCGACCAACACAGTCTTGAGATTGAACATTTTGCAAAGATGGAGGTTGGCGTCTCCTCCAGGTGCGAGCTTCATACTCCAAAGCTCATTCTCCACGCGACGGATCGTGTACGCCTTGATGGCTTCGTTCTGCTTTCCTTCGTAAAGGCTGCAGAGCTCGCTCCACATCTCCGATCCGGTCTCCTTGTCACGTAGTTGATGCAGCACGTCTGCCGGTACCGATGTACCAATCAAGCGCATGATCTTCAACTGCTTCTTCTTGAACTCCTCTTGCTTCTCTGCACTTGCAGTAGCAAGCATCGCTAAGGTCAAATCTCCGACTACGATGTCCTTCAGGTCTTGTTCCTTGAAGACGTTCATCAGCGCCCACTTGTACGTCTGCCAATCCTTACCATCCCAGTTCTTAGGGACTCCTTCACTCGAGTACTTCAGGGGCTTCGTCATTTGGGCTCAGAACCCTATTGGAACTCCGTTCCGTTTGGCAGCACTCTGGACTTGTGAAAGTAAAATGAAGACTGAATTATTTAAGTGCTAGCTCACGCTCCTCCAGAGCTCCTACCAACACTAACGGATTCAACCCGTTCCCATACAATGACCTGGCCCAACTGATTCTCATCCCGAATGTCCTGGCCCACCTGATTCTCATCCAGTGTGTCCATGTCTCGTTGTGCCTGGTCTCCAATGTGAATTCCAACAATGTATACCCGTGCCGACTTTAGGAATAGCTCATTTTGCTGTTTGCCTCCGGTAGACCTCAGCACTAATCCCCTGTCAGGTCACGTCGCTTCGTAATGGGCACCAAAGCTAAACTCGCCGTTCTCTGCATGTTGCAGTGCGTTTGTGCAACTGTGTCCGCTCTGTGTAGCGATCGTCGTCGTCTCGGTGGAGAGACCCGTTCCAGTGTCAATACGTCTGCAGCTACAGCTTTCGATAGAGCAATGCAGACTAAGAAAACAAAATGGTTTCACTCGAAGATGCGTTGTGACAAGCGAACATTTCTTGCGGTTGTGGCTCTTGTCAGGCTCAGCTGGAGAGAGCGTATCCATTACAATATCAAGTTTGACATCACCAAACGTGTTGCTGTGACGATCATTTATCTATCTACTGGTGGAACGATTGACAGTGCTGCTACTGTCATGGGGATGTCAAAAACCAGTGCTGTCGTATACATTTGCCAAGTGCTGTCGGTTTTGACGAAAATGGCAAAGGAAGAAATCACAATGCCCAACACACAGACCGAAATCAAGAAAGTTACCGATGGATTTGAGCGAATCGCAGGCTTTCCTGACGTCATTGGTGCAGTGGATGGCTCCTTGATGCGAATTAGCCGACCTGCGGAGCACGAAGGCTGGTATTGTAGAAAAAAAATCTCTGCGGTGAATATGCAGGCCATAGTGGATCATGAGACTCGATTTCGTTCTTATTGTATTCGGGCTGGGTCTATCAACGATCAAGCTTTGTGGAATCAGTCGGGTCTGCGCAATAAAATTTCTGTGTCTAGTGGAATGCATTTTCTCGGCGATGCTGGATACAATATATTTCGGCATCTTCTTACTCCTTTTGACGAAGAAGAGGCTTCGTCCAGTGCCCAGAAGCGGCGCTACAACTACAAGCTATCCCAGACCCGAATTACTGTCGAACGAGCATTTGGCATTCTCAAGAATCGCTACCGCATACTTCTGGGCAAGATATCCCAGAACTCCCCAGCTCGTGTCACGAATGTTATTGTAAGCTGCTTAGTTTTACATAATTTGATGATTGGTCTTAAAGACAGCTACACGATGGTAGGAGATGACCCCGATCGATCTCCACCAAGTATGTTGTCCTCTCTTTCTGGAGAAGATGAATTGAGCCATGAGCAGGGTCTAGCGAAACAGAAAAATTATTATGAAGTATCTTGGTACTTTTTAGGAAGTATGCAATTTACAGTTACATTTCCAATGTATATCCTCAAGGACCTACTATCATTTAATGCAATGTAGAACGCTAGGCTGAAGCTAAAGCCATTCCTCGACTACAATTTAATTTGGTGGGGACATCTTGGAGACAAGATGTTTAAACAGTGTCAACTGGCGCGCCTGTAAATCGCGGGAGGCTTCTTGAGCGACCCGGACATCACGGAGCACTTCAACGAGCTTATCGTCAGTCTTCATCGATGAGGCGATAGCTGTCATGCCGTCTTTCATGGCAGCAGCCAGACTTGCAATGGGTGTAGCCGATTTTTGGCGGCTGTCCGAGGATGAGAAAGGCTTCTCTTCTTCAACACAATCCGAATCGTTATCTGCATCCGCCAGAGTTGCTCCACCAACTCCAGTACGACCAGCGAAAGCGCTGTTCAGAATATCTCAGAGCTCACTCTCATCTTCATTTCCATCGTTGCCAGTGTCTGTTCTAGCCTCCCTTCCTTGTCTGTACTCGCACTTGAGTTTTTTGTACTTGTTCGCAACCTACAATTGCAAAAAATGTTAAGAACTGGAGAAAAAAAAAAGATTATTTTTAAAGTACCTGATCACTTGAGAGCACCACCTCCAGTTTCTCCGATAATCGATTGGCAAAAAATTGCCATGCGAGAGCTTTCTTTCGGTTAGTATCGGCATTTTGGACACGAAGCCTAACGTCATCGTCTTTGAAGCGCATGTCGAGGAGCGCTTCGATCATCTTATTCGTCCAGACTAAGCGCTTGGATGGCGTTGTTCCCTTTTCGGAGGATTTCTTCTTTTTTCCTTGTTGCCCAGCGCTGGATTTGGCGCCTGCTTTGCGTTTTCCGTTCACGGTAGTAGATACCGGAGTCGACGGGTTAGCTGTAGCTGTAGAAACTGGAATTGTTTGATCCCATTCAGTAGAGCTTGGAGCGGAAGCGGGGGTTGCAGACGGCCGAGGTGGCTGGGGCCAGTATGTAGAAGATGGCATCGCTGCTAGTGACTCCCGGGCCAGATGCGATGGCAGCACCGGCAGCTGAATGATGCCGTCAAAGTAAGGACGCCAGGGCTCCCGATTATGGCATTGTTATTTAATAAGAACCCTCTTTAACCATAAATAATGGCATTGGGCAGCTAGTGTCATCACATACATTATGTCATGTACTGCACACAAACAATAAATACGAGCATAATGTAAAGCAAACCAACACCATGTTAATAATTAGCGAGTGGCCTCGTCGACAGTCTGAGCTGGCCAATACTCTCCATTTTGGCGTAAGAACAGCACCATTTCTAATGTAATAGGCTGCAAGCTGTAGCGCTCTTGCCCGTACGTCGTCCTGGTGACGCTAAAGAACCTCTCAACAAGGTCAGAAGTAGGTGGAATGCAGCTTAGCAGGTTGTACCGCGGCTGAGCTGCTGCTAAACGGCGACGTTTTTGTAGACTCGCCACGAATGAGCCTTCGTCTTCACTTTCCTTCGCTTTTGCTGCAGTGCGTGCAGGTTCTTCTACTTCTTCCAGGCAGCGGAAGGGCTGCAGCACTGCCTTATCGGCCCTCGTTAGACTTTGGCTCCCTCCCAAGACACGCACACAATAACCTGGGCTGGCGTGAAGGTGGCGTGGCGGGGAAGCGTGGCAAGGACCATAGTAGCTTAGCGAGGGGCTTTGTTCGAAATGCTCAAATTAAAAAGTGAGGACGTGAGCAAGCTGTGTCGTATAGCTGGCTTAGAGAAGTGCTGGTAGCAGAGAGTTTAAGTACAGTAGTGAAAAGTCATGGTTGGTTGTGAGAGGTACATAATGATAAAGAGGTTTTGCTCATAAATTATGTCGGATGATTTCTTAAGCAAATAAATTATTAATAACATCCAGGTAATCGAAGAAATAAATAATTTTATGATTTCATAAGAAATAATTGAAAAGACCATGCCATAATTGGGAGCCCTGACGGACGCTGGTGAATACTTGGTAGATCTGACCCATGAGCGTCCATTGTGTCCACTGGAGAAGGGTGACTGGAAAGTGAGGAGGTGAATGCCTTCTTGTGCTACACAACGATCTTCACCTTCATCAGATTCTTACACGAAGCAAAACTCAGAGCGAGTTCTGACCTGGTTGTTGCATCAGAATGACTTCAGTATTGGTTTACTTTGAGTAGAAACGTGCTCTCATTTAACCCAATCCCTACCCAATTTCTCAGAACGAGTTTACTTAGACCAGGGCCTTAGAGCAAAAACGAATTTAAGAGTCTGAACGGAATTCGAGTTTTTATATAAAATATTACTGCTAATTTTCTACCATTGGTATTGGTTACTGCCAAAAAAGGATTTTGGAGTATGAGCTCATTAATTCGAGTTAAAACCGTGCACGTAATTTAAAACATGTTTACACTGACTACCGGTACACTGCATGTAAAAGAACTGCAGTTATTTCAGTATTTTTGCTCTGAAACGTTTAATACCGAATAGAACTCCGCGTTATTTTGTGCGTTTTTTTCATTAGAGCATTTTCAGTGGTTTTACCTATTTTCAGTGAGAACGTTCTAATTTTATCCAACGCCCTTTCACAGCGCGTAGTAATCGAAGGGCGTTCTAGTCGATGGGGGCAAGTCATTCGATATTCTACGTTAGTACTATCATTCTAATTACATGTCATAGAGCTCGTGTAGCGATTAGTGTGAGATGCTATCCTGCTACTGTGAGATGCTACTTGCTACGGTCTGCCAGTGCCCAGTGCCAGACGTCATTGCCACAGCCAAGACACTGGCAATACCAGTACTACCGAGCAACCTACAATCCTACGCGTGTCTATGCATGTACTGCATCCCGGCGTACCGGTCTGCAACGCGCTCACGTGCAAGCGGCGTGCGGAAGATACCAAGGACTGTATGAAGGACGACATTGGTGGCGGTGAGCAACTGCAACTGCGTTGCAGATGATGGTGAACTACTTAGCCTTCTATAGACTATCTTAGGTTGAGTATGTGCTAATCTAACTTTGCGGAACATGGAGGTTCAGGTGCTGGTAGCTCTCACTCTCACAACTGCTTTTGCTGTGCTGCGTGCGCAACGAGTGAGAGGCAGCAAGCACCAGAACTCCGTGGTCCTGTCGTGGTACTTTGCCCGGCACTTACGTGTCTTGCATTCTATTCCTACTTGCTCTACGCCTACTGCCCTACAAGTCTGTGCTTATGGCACCTACTTTACGTAGTGATAGAAGGTCGGAGAGCCCGGTGACGCGCCATGCGTCATCTCAATTAGTAGCTCCCATCCAATTTCAGATTCCATTCTCTCGACTTTTTCCGAACAAAAAAAACATAAATTAGTATAAAAAAACATAGAATACCATGTATTAATGCTACAGCTAAAGAACAAAGAGATTTTACCCTGGATTTACTCGAAAATAAGCTGCTTTTGTAATCTAATTAAACGCCTAAAAACTAAGAATAAGACTTCTATTTTAGGAAAGGGTTCTCTAAATGTATTGCCAATCCTCCTAGTACAGAAGCGCTTATTACGTAAAGCATCATCCATCTTAGTCGTGTTGATCATGTCAGTAGCAGTGCTAAGGGTCGCTCTCCTGTGGCTTTAGGGGTGACTCTTCGTACCTAGGTACGCATCATGACGAGCAATGAGCGGCCATACGAAAAAACCACATGCAGTTATTCAAATGTAAACGGCATTTACATATACAGCATGTGATCCACGTCTGTCTATTAGATGTCACCCATCGCATTTGCATTGCAAAGAATGTTGATATTTGAGCCCTTATTTATCCCAGATGAGCTAAGCTAGGGGGAGAGTGCACACAAAACACAAAAGCCGCCTCAGCAGTTCAGGTGGATGAAAACTTCTTGGAACTACTCTACCTCTGCCGTGTTCTATTTAGTTTTGGCATACAATGTGTCATACTAGATCACGATTAGTTCTAGACTGCATCCAATTGAATTTAAAAAAATCATTTAAACTATTGATACACTCACCATTCCCCAAGAGTAGCGCTCAACCTATCCCAGCTGCCATTTTGAACTTGCTTGGGTAAAGCGCACTAGGTTTTCGGGCTCAGTTGTCTGGAACTAGCGTCAAACTGCTATTATTTCCACTGAAGATACGACTGCAGAAACACCTTGTATGGGGGGGGGTCCCGCTGACAGGCTTCAGCCGGTCATCGCCATTGTCTAGCAAGTTGCCTCGGTAGAGGGAGTCAGTATAGCTACTCCTGGGAAGAGTGGCGGCAGACCTTAGCTCACACTCGAGCGTAGCTTGTCCACCGCACTCAGGCCCCACAAGTCGTGATTGTAGTTAGGAAGCATTATCATCTCGAGCCTGGCTGGAGACATTTCCTTCCGTAGATCAGACAGCACCAGCTTAGCGAGAGAAAAGAAGCGCTCACAGTCGTTAGACGTTGGCGGGATGTACGCGACGTTGACGTAGTGCGAGCGCATCACGACCTTGCGCTTCTTGAAAGCCGCTCTCACAATAGACCGCTCCTCGGCGGATATTGAAGACGACCGTTCGAGATTAGGCGACCTAGATTCAGCGCATGCTAATTTCCCGCGACGTTTAGCGCCTCCCCACGCTGTAACTTGACTAGACCTTGCCCTAAATTGGAGTTGTTCACTATAGTTGCCGTTGTTGACAGGCGAGGCTTCAGGGCTGGGTACTCCTTATCAACCCGGTCAAAAAGACGTCGCGAAGCGGACAAAGTTAGCGTAGACTTCTGCAGCTCCTTCGTAACGGCCTCAAAGCTGCTAGATCTTTAAGAAGCGCCTTGACGCGCTTGTGCTCCGCACGTCGTAGCAGGAGTGGTTGCACATCATGCTCCATGAGATCACCGAGGCCCAGCCGAATAATTGCCGGCTGAGAGTTTGGCATAGCGCTTTACCATCTCGTACATCTGGTGTCGTTCCTCAGCAGAGGTGACAGATGGGAGGCGGAAAATGGCTCTACCCTTGATCGTACGCAACTTGGACATCAAATTATGGACCTTGGTTATTAGCTCGTCTCCGCTCTTGAGGAAGTCCTTGACCGCTAGATTAAAGCGGTGGCTAGCGCATCAGATTAGCAGTATAGCACCCTCCTTCCGGCCAATGTACTGGTTAGCGGAGCAGTTATTGCCGACCATGAACTTCACTGCGCTCCAGGTCTTGTTGTATCGCGACAGCGTGTCAGCGATTCGGTCGTACAGGCTCTGAGCGCTAAGATCTTCCTCCGTCTCTACGGGCGAGAAAACTAACAGCACGAAGCGACGAGATGAGCACTCTAAGTCCTCGTAGTACTCACTTACCGGTTTTACCGGCGGCACTGTCAAATACCGCAAAGATTGCGACGTAGTGACGGTTGCTGCTTGTCCAGTCGTCCAATACGAGACTAAATGATTCAGGTTGCTCACGGGCTACACAGCCCTCCATTTCCTCGAACAGCAATACTATATAGCGCAGTAGTGCGCCCGCTGACACCATAGAAAGTGCCACACTCAGTCGGGTTAGCCTTCGCTGCACAAATGCATCCGGGAGACGCTCTTAAATCACTCATTCGAGCCAGCGGTACAAATCCAGCGTACGCTGGCTGACTAAGCGAAGGTGTAGGAGATTCTGGCGGCGTGCAGCTTCTTGGGCTTCTTTTTCACAGTACTCGTGGTTGCGTCGTAGGTGGTTCAGTAGATTCGTGTAGCCGTTGCCCTTCCTGTACTGCTTGCCGCTGGTCGTGCGGCTGTAAACGCCATCACCGACCTCAGTGAATAACATAGAGCAAATTTGGCTGCTCGTTAGAACCATGATGGGCAGAGAGGGCACTGTAGCGGTAGAGGGGTGTCCTGAAGACTGTAGATTGAATTCTGAATGGTTGCTTTGTTGGTTTGGCGTGCATGGAAGCCTGTATTGTAAACAGCAGGTAGCGAGCGACCCTGTGGACTTTGTTGGCTGTAGCGAGCCCGCACTTTGCCAGTTTGTGAATAAATTGTGATAAATTCAAAAATGAATTGAGGAGCAAGAATTAATAATTAAATTTCAAAAATACGATTAACTTTATGCATTTTCTTTTTTCGGTCTCCCTGCTTCTGATCTCGTTCGCATATCTCCTGAGGCGATTGCAGCGTCAGGCGATGTCGACCTGGGAGGTCTTATGCGCACGGGGCAATTGGAGCTCAACACTCCGTGGGCATAGCGGGATCCTTCACCGTCGACGCTAGCTGCTATTCTGGCCTTACAATATTCGTCTCCGCCAACCCGTCGCCACCTGACGCTCCATCATCGCTCGCGCAGCTTTGGGCACCCCGCCACCACCCTATGTATCAAGTCCGGTGGCAGCTCCTCACGTAACGTCGCCTGCAGCTGGAGTATTGGACGCTGACGCTGGGGATGATATGAGTGCTAGGTTAAAGGACGGCGTTTTGATACGTACGCCACTGTCAGCTTGATTAGTTTTGTTGAAGATCACCGAGCGTCCCCCGCTATAATTACGGCGATTAGAACTGATACGTCAATTTCGCACTCTAATAACCTTTTTTGCAGTAGACTAAATCTCAGACGAAAAACACCTTTTGAAATCTCCGCAGCTCCGCTTTTAGGTAACGGTGAGCATAATATGTAGTACGAAGTAGCCTGATATCTATCCTTAGATCAACTGTACCTGTTGTGAAAAAAAAAACATTAGATAGTTTTCGAGGCGCTCATTACCCGGGCATTACCTACACAAATCTGCAGGTGAAGCAGCGGGTAGTGACAATTCAAGATGAGATTTCGGAGATTTCATTTCACCAGAGGCGCACTACTGTGAGTGACAAAATATTTCCCCAAAGGCGCACTACCGTGAGTGACAAAATACTGATATTTTTGTGTTCTAAACAGTAATTTTATTACAGGCGATACATGGCCTCCCTGGCTTGGATGGGGTCTCGCCGGCCCTACCATGTTCCACGTCAGACGCGCTACGCTTAAGTCACTTGACTGCAAGCTGGCGGACGACCTTCCCAGCTTTCTCATTGGCTATCGCTTTGCTCGCCACCACGTCTTGGCAATGGCTTTAGCATGCTGGAAGTCATCTATTTCGGCGATGATGTCGTCAAGTAGTTGGTCCTTTACCGCATACGATTCTTTTACGCCAGACGCCCTCTTGGGTGACACACGCCGCTCTTGATGCATCTATAAAACAAAAAAAGAAAATCGGTATTAAAATGACATCAAATAGAAGTATAAGCTCGATAAACTTACCAACTAGAAGGTTGAAGCCATGCTGGGCAGTTTTACCACCGAGACGCGCCTGAGAGAACTCAGCTGTTGCGACAAGGGCGGCAGCAATCGCTTCCCACTGCGCCATGACCTTACCATGCTTTTCCTTGTATGACTTAGCTACAAGTCTCTATTTGTCGAGACGAACAGTAGAGCACGCTGGAATCTGCAAAGAAAGGCCCGAAACTATGCAATATCACTGCCTTTCCTACAGGTGCTCCGATAATAACATAGTAGCATTGTAATAATATTATCGATGTTCTCAGAAATAAAATATTGTTCTTTTGAAACCAAAAGTGATAATAAATTATTACAGCCAAACGAAACTTTTTATTTCACTGTCAGTTTAAAAGAAAAATGGTCATCTATGCGTTTTCGCGAATCAAACGAAAACAAACGTTTGATAATTTTTAATTGATCTAAGCCCCGGTCATTTTGAGCAACATATGGTATCATGGACTGGAAGATTTTCACGTTTCGTACACCTCCTCGGGAAAAAGTAACCAGGATTGGGAGAGGGCATCGACCCCTCTTGAGCTTAGCATCTTATGAACGACTGTTGGTTTGCTGGTAAAAACCGAAGTGAATAAGATTGATGTTATCGTTCTTCTACTTGTCTTTCCTGTCCTTTGTGCACTACCTGCTCCAACCAACCGTCGCTACCAACCATGTAGGTGCTGTACTATATGGACCAATCACAGGACGGCTCACTACTGAACCGGTCCAACGACCCGAACCGGGCATGAGCGGTGCACTGCTCAACACTCCCACTCACCGCTTACTGCACGGTGTCCACCAGTTTCTTGATACCGCTAGCGCTCCGCAAATACTTGAGCGTCTTGGTGCCAAGCCCCTTTGTGAGCATGTCCGCGAGTTGGTGCTTAGTGTCCACGTAGTCGATCTTGACCGTTCCGTTCGCTACACTTTTCCTCGTGAAGTGGTGCTTGATGTCGACATGCTTAGCTCTGGCATGATAGCCAGCGTTCAGATCCAGTGCTATCGCCCCTTGGTTGTCTGCCTGGATCTGCGTAGCCTCTTCCTGGTCCTTTCCTATGTCCTTCAACATCGCGCGCGTCCACAGTACTTCTTGGGTGCACAGGCTCAACGCCATGTACTCAGCTTCTGCAGAACTCAGCGCTACCGTTCTCTGAAACTTCGACTTGAAAACCACTGGGCCGTTCCTGATCATCACCATCACACCTGACACGGAACGCCTATCATCGATATTGCTCCCCCAGTCAGCGTCCGTGAAAGCTTCAACCGTGACCTCGCCCGATCCTCCGTTGTACACGATCCCAAGTGTGCGTGTCGTCTTCAAGTACCGAAGCACACGAATCGCAGCTCGCCAGGATATAGACCAGGGCTCTCGAGGAGTCGCGACAGTTGCGTCACCACGTCGGCAATATCCGGCCTAGTACACGTCGTAATGTACATCAGACATCCGATTAGAGAACGGTACGGTCTTGCCTGCATCTCCGTACACTCCGTCTTCGTTCCTGGTGACTGCTCCTTCGACAACTTGAGATTGGACGCACAAGGGTTGTCGGTGCCCTTAGCGTTTTGCTGCCCGAACCGTTCTGTTACGTCGTCGATGTACCGCGTCTGCTTGATCATCAGTGTTCCAGCGCTCTTGTCGTGATCAATCTCCATCCCCAAGATAAACTTCGCGTCACCAAGCTCTTTCATCTTGAAAGCGTTCTTGAGGACCTCTTTGACTTCACAGATCTCATCGCGGGTCTTGGCAGCGATGATCATGTCGTCCACATAGAGACAAACATAGATGTAACCGTTCTTGGAATGCTTCACGTACACACACTGATCTGCACCACAACTCTTGAAACCGTTCTTCATGAAGACTCTGTGAATGGTTTTGTTCCAGGCGCTCGCAGCCTGCTTCAGCCCATAGATGGCCTTGATCAGCAAACAGACGTGATCTTTAGCGTTCTTGATGCCGAACGGTACCTCCATGTAGACACGGTCCTTCAGCTCACTGTTCAGGAACGCTGTGTCTGCATCCGACTGTTCCATCTCGTATGCGTCCGCAACACACACAGCCAAGACTACATGGATTGAGTTCATGTTCGCCACAGGGGAGTACGTCTCAAAAACGTCAGCTCCATACTTCTGCTTAAACCCGTTAGCCACCAACCGTGCCTTGTAACGAATCACTCGACCGTTCTCATCACGCTTCTTGGCAAACACCCAGCGACACCCAATCGGACGGACCGTTTTGCGCGGTACAAATGTCCAAGTACCGTTCTTCTTGTGCGATAGAAGCTCTGCCTCCATCGCCTTCCGCCACCCCGCTGCTTCATTGATTGCAACTGCTTCAGCGTACGAGCTCGGCGTGTCAGGTACACCGTTGATCCTTGCCGCATACGCCAACACTGCTTCTGCAAGTAGGCCACCTTCGTCAATTGTTGGACGCTTAGGTATTGGTGGACCGTCACTTCCTTCCGACTTCCGTTCCTCATCAAGCTCCAGACCGCCATCCCAAAGAAACACTGGCTCTCGAGAACGCCTTGAGCGTTCTACTTCCGGACGGAATACTAAGCGATCCTCGTGGAACGGTTGCGGGCCATGGTACTCTGCCAGTTCCAGCCCAGTGGAGGTCCCACCTTCCAGTGGCAGTGATTGTTGTACACTAGTATCCTGATCCGGTTCCACGTTGTCCATCTCGATATCTTGAACGGGCTCTTCGACATCTTCCATAGGTTCATCCACTACTGGACGCTCAGCCGGAATTGGGGTCACTGCTACATCAGTGTCCTTGGTCACGTGAATTACCGTCCTTGTCCCGAGCACGGTGTATCGTATATACCGTTTACTTCACGTTCGTCAAGCTTGACGGACCGTGCCACCTTGACCTTGGACGCTTCCAAGTCGTAGACACGGTACCCCTTTGTGTTCTCTGCGTATCCGAGGAACACACACTTGAAACTCTTCGGATCAAGCTTTGTTCTCTTTTTCGTTGTCGATGTGAGAGTACCCATGAGACCCGAACGCACGCAAGTGTTCCATTCGTGAATTCTCGTTGAATCCCACCTCGTACGACGTCATGTTTGACCGCTCCGTGTTCACCGAGCGGTTAATCAGGTACGCTGCGGTACTCACAGCCTCTGCCCACCATGTCGTCGACACACCCTTGTAGTGCAGCATGCTTCGTGCCTTTTCCATGATCGTACGGTTCATCCGTTCAGCCACACCGTTCTGCTGAGGGCTGTATGGCACAGTACACTGATGCATGATACCGTTTGGAGCACATAGCTGCGTGACCTTCTTGCTCACATACTCCGTTCCGTTGACAGAGCGAAGACACTTGATCCGTTCCCCCCATTGGTTCTCATAGGGCGCCTTGAACTCGGCCAGCTTAGTGGCGACTTCGCTTTTGTTCTTCATAAAGTACACCACCACGAACCGTGAGAAATCATCCACAAATGTCAGCACATACCGTGCTCCACCTTTGGAGACCGTTCGCATAGGCCCCATTACATCCGTGTGGGCTAACTCCAGCACACGTGATGTCTTGCTCGTTGACCGTGCCAGGAACGGTGTCACAGTCTGCTTCCCCTTCATGCATCCACCGGATAAAGTCTTGATGCCACGGTTCACGACTGGTATACCGTTCGTGGCAGACTGAGTCTTGGCCATACCGTTCTCGCTGGGATGTCCCATACGAGCGTGCCAAAGCTCCCACTGGTTGTCAACCCCGGCGTATTCCACGAAGCGTGCTTCTTCTTGTTCAGAGTCACGCACGTACGCCTTGCCAACCTTCTTGCCCAGTGCCACAGCACTGTTCTTGCCCCAGATGACACACAAGGAACGCTGGAACTCCACACTTAAACCGCGTTCCGCAAGCTTCCCGGCCGACAGCAACCGTCTGTCAAGTCCTGGGATGTACAGAAGTTCCACCATCTTGATGCGCTTGCTATCCATACCGGTCAACTTGACCGTTCCTCTGCCTGCGACCTGCAACTTCTTCCCATCTGCAATTGTCACCTCGATGCCCGAGACCATTCCCTCATAGTCGAACAGATCTTCACGGTACGGTGTCATGTGTGAGGTCGCACCGCTATCGATTAGCCATCCAGCGAACCGTTCTTCGCCCACAGCAAATACCGCGTCATCCTCAGCACCGTTGCTCTCTCCCGGACAGTCCCGCTTCATGTGACCAACTCGATTACACTTGAAACACTTGCCCTTGAAGCTACCACCGTTCTTCCTTGGACTGTTCCCCTTTCGACCGTTACTTCGGCCGCCCTTGAACCGTCCACCGCTACCACTCACAGGAAACGCTTTCTCCGTCGTCTCCTTCTTTTGCAACCGTTCGAGCTCCTTCAACAACTTCTCCTTGACCTCAATGAGCGTGATATCCTTAGCGCTCTTCACAATAGACGCAATCAGCTCATACCCCGTCGGAAGGCTGCTCAGCAGTACAACTAGCTGTCTTGAGTCGTCAACCGGCTCTCCTAGCGTCTGGAGACCAGCAACAAGCTCGTCGAAAGCGTCCAAATGCTTGGGCATGGTCGAGCCGTTCTCCATCTTGAACTCATGGAGACGGCGTGTCATTTCGACGCGGTTGTGCAGAGTGGTACGGTAGTAGAGCTCACGAAGAGTGTTCCAAGCGTGCATAGCAGACGTTGCAGACCGTATCTTCGTCTGGTGTTGCAGCTCGACGCCTTGGGCGATGATCCCCAGTGCCTTAGCGTCGTTGATGAGCCACGCTTCAGTCACCTCCGCTTCCTTCTTGACGACTTGGCCGTGCGCCAGCAACCCCTTGCGCGCCAACGTCATGCGCATATTAAACTCCCAGTGGAAGTAGTTTCCACTACCCAGGAGGACATCGGCTCGCTTGGACGTCATGGTAGAATGAAGGTGGTGGGGCGTGCTTGGTAGAGTTCTTGTTGCGGCTGTTAACCTGTTGGTTTGCTGGTAAAAACCGAAGTGAATAAGATTGATGTTATCGTTCTTCTACTTGTCTTTCCTGTCCTTTGTGCACTACCTGCTCCAACCAACCGTCGCTACCAACCATGTAGGTGTTGTACTATATGGACCAATCACAGGACGGTTCACTACGGAACCGGTCCAACGACCCGAACCGAGCATGAGCGGTGCACTGCGTAACAACGACGTAAGAATTGAACTTCAGCAGCTCAATCGGCGCGATACCGGCACCTTTACAGCTTGCTTTCGTGCATCGTCCCTTTCTCTTTAACTTCAATGAGCATTTATATTGTTTAATGACGTTCCGGGCGAAAATTACCTGACTTAAAGCTTTTTTCGGTTAGTTTTTTATATGAAACTTACCAATCTATACTTTCAAGTTGAAATTGATATCTGGCCTCTCAACAACAAATAATTTCTTTAAAAAAACTGTATTAGAATATCAAAACAATGATTATTTCGGGAACACCTGCTTACCAATACCTGATTCATTTACAATTAGCTAATAATCAACACACTGATCGTGGATTCTGTCTCGCGTGTACCCAAATAGACGGCATGATGAATTTGGTTTTGTTTTCTTTGATGTAAGCCAATCCATATTCAAGGAAAACAAAACCAACGGACCACCGTCGGTGGCACTGACCCAACCTTTCTGCTCATTCTTCATTCCTGAACAAAGAAACTTGATAGCTAGCGATACGTCGGGCTGTCTTGGCCAGCATGGAGCAGCCTGACCTCTATAGCGCTGACGGCTTACTAGCCGACGGCATACTTGCAATGCATGAGAATCTGGCCGCAGCAGTTGAGGATGCACTGGGAAGACCGATTCCGGAAGTTGAGATCTCCTTCCGCGACTTGAAGATTTCGGCGCGTCTACCGCTGGCGAAACCAGGTTCGGAAGGACCTCAAGTTCCCACGATTTGGACTCAAGTTAAACACGGAGTACTAAAGTGTTTCTCCAACCAAGAAACAGCCGAGAAGGAGATCCTGCGGGGCATCACTGGAGTCTTCAAGCCGACTCGCATTACGTTGGTACTGGGGCAACCTGGTTCCGGCAAGTCGTCATTGCTCAAGATGCTAAGCGGGCGTTTCCCCATGAGCAAAACCATCGAAGTGTCCGGAGAGATCACGTACAATGATGTCCAGCGAGCAGAGGTGCTAAGCCGCTTGCCGCGGTTCATCGCGTACACGAACCAAAAGGACGATCACTATCCGCAACGCACGGTGCAGGAGACGTTTGCGTTCGCTCAACGATGCTGTGGAGGCGCCACTCTGGAGCCATGGGTGCTCAAAGCACTAGACAAGTGCAAAAAAGATCAACACGAACGTGCAGTTAAACTCATGACGGCACAACACAAGTTTGCTGCGGAGATCCGAGTGAAGTCTCTTGGTTTAGATCGCTGCAAAGACACCATAGTAGGCAACGCCATGATCCGTGGCGTGTCGGGCGGCGAACGCAAACGCGTCACCACCGGTGAAATGACGTTCGGCCGCAAACGAGCGCTGTTGTTGGACGAGATCAGCACCGGACTGGACGCTGCCACCACGTACGACATTGTCAATTCAGTCAGAAGCTTAACTCGACACTTGAAAGCCAACATCGTCGTGTCTCTGCTACAGCCGCCACCCGAAGTGTTCAACCTCTTTGACGACGTCTTGATTATGAATGACGGACGCATCATGTACCACGGGCCGCGTGAACAAGTCCAGGAGTACTTTGAGAACCTCGGCTTCCACTGTCCTCCTCGCAAAGATGTGGCGGACTTCCTACTGGACCTCGGGACTGAAAAGCAACACGCCTATGTCAAAGGTGACTTCACAGAGAGTAAGGTCCCACTCGAGTCGGTGGAATTCGCAGAGCGCTTTCGTCAGTCCGGTATCTTCCAGAACTCGTTGACCTACATGAGGATACGAAGCAACCACCAATCGGATGTCTTCGACCCGATTAAGGACCCGTGTGTGTTTCGACAGTCGCTTCTCCAAGACCTCGTCACGGTATTCCGTCGTCAATGTAAGATCAAACTCCGGGACAAGACTTTCCTCTTCGGACGGTGCTTTATGGTTCTGGTGATGGGTCTGCTCTACGGCTCTGTGTTCTGGCAAATGAACGATTCCAACAGCCAGCTGATCCTCGGATTGCTCTTCTCGTGCACCTTGTTCATCTCAATGGGGCAGGCAGCTCAGCTGCCCACGTTTATTGAGGCCCGCAGTGTGTTCTACAAGCAACGCGGGGCCAATTTCTTCCGATCGCTAGCCTATGTCTTGGCCTCGTCATTGACGCAGATTCCTTTCGCCATCTTGGAGACTGTACTCTTCGGGGCGATCGTCTACTGGATGGGAGGCTACGTGGCTCTGGCTGACAGATTCATCTCGTTTCTCGTCACGCTTTTCCTGTGTCAAACGTGGTTCACAGCCTTCTTCTTCTTCCTCTCGGCTGCCTCTCCCAGCATCACGATGGCTCAGCCAGTAATGATGGTCTCCATCTTCTTCTTCATGCTGTTTGGCGGGTTTCTGTTGAGGAAGACAGACATCCCCGATCACTTTATCGGTTCTACTGGATCGACCCCGTCGCGTGGAGTATTCGCTCGCTTAGTGTTAACCAGTATTTGGCACAGAAATACGATGTCTGTGTGTACGGGGGGATCGACTACTGCTCTCGTTTCGGAACTACATTCGGTAAGTATAGTCTCCAACTCTCTGGGTTGCCAACGGGAGCGATATGGATCTACTTGGGGTGGCTCTACTTTGTAGTCGGGTACATCGTTCTCGTTCTAGCAGCACATTTAGTGCTTGAGTACAAACGCTACGAAAGCCCAGAGAGCACACCAGTGGTGCAAGCTGATCTCGATGCCAAAGAGGGGCCTTCAGAAGCTATGACGAATGTTGGCAACGCGTCGGCCACAGTCCCAGAAGATGTTGCGGTATCCATCGTCACCCCGAGAGCACCACGAGCTCCACCCGTCACGTTGGCTTTCCAGGATCTATGGTATTCCGTGCCCATGCCCGGTTGTAAGAAGGCGGACGACATTGATCTGCTCCAAGGCGTCTCTGGCTATGCCAAACCTGGAACCATGACAGCTCTAATGGGGTCGTCTGGTGCCGGTAAGACCACACTCATGGACGTCATCGCAGGACGAAAGACAGGAGGGAAAATACGCGGTAAAATACTGCTAAATGGGTACCCGGCAAGCGACCTCGCCATCCGCAGAAGCACAGGGTATTGCGAGCAAATGGACATCCACTCCGAGTCTGCAACCATTCGAGAAGCTCTGATCTTTTTCCGCCATGTTGCGACAGAGCTCTAGTGTATCCACCCGGGAGAAAATGGTGTCGGTAGAGGAATGCATTGCGTTGCTGGAACTCGGCCCCATTGCTGACAAGATCATCCGCGGCTCGTCCACCGAACAGATGAAGCGTCTGACCATCGGGGTCGAGCTCGTTGCACAGCCTAGTATCATCTTTATGGACGAACCGACCAGTGGGTTGGACGCGCGATCCGCTAAGCTCATTATGAATGGAGTGCGCAAAATCGCAAGCTCGGGGCGAACGATTGTGTGTACCATCCATCAACCGAGCTCCGTGGTGTTTAGTTTCTTCGATTCTCTGTTGCTTCTTCGACGTGGCGGACGTATGGTGTTTTTCGGAGAACTCGGCAAAGACTCGTGCAACCTTATCAAATACTTTGAGGCAGCCCCAGGAGTGACGCCGATCGAGCCTGGGTACAACCCCGCGACATGGATGCTCGAGTGCATTGGCGCTGGCGTCGGGGCCTCTTCTCATACTCATGGAATAGATTTCGCAGAGTACTTTTCGAAAAGTGATCTAAACGTTTGTATGGAGCAAGATCTCAACCAATATGGCGTTCTTCGGCCGTCGCCAGATCTCCCCGAACTTAAGTTTACGAAGCAATTCGCGTCGACTAAGACAGCGCAATTCAAGTTGCTGTGTCGTCGCTTCTTCTACATGTACTGGCGAACTCCGACGTATAACCTCACTCGCTTGATGGTCAGTGTGATGCTGGGTGCCATCTTCGGTATCATCTACCAGGCTACCGACTACACCACATTCACGGGTGCGAACGCAGGGGTCGGACTCGTCTTCATCAGCACCGTCTTCCTGGGTATCATCGGCTTCAACAGTGTGATGCCTGTCGCGGCTGACGAACGTACAGCCTTTTATCGGGAGCGAGCATCGGAAACGTACCATGCCTTGTGGTATTTTATCGCCGGTACATTGGTCGAGATTCCGTACGTCATGTTATCATCTCTCGCCTTCACCATCATCTTCTTTCCTAGCGTTGGCTTTACCGGCTTTGGAACGTTCATCACCTACTGGCTCGTCGTGTCTCTCAACGCACTGCTCTTTGTGTACTTTGGTCAGCTGCTGGTGTTCGCTTTGCCTAGTGTAGCGGTAGCATCAATTGCTGGAGCTCTGCTCAGCTCCATCTTCATGCTATTCGCGGGCTTCAACCCACCAGCGAATAATATCGCGATACTACATCTCGCCACCAACCTACAGTATTGCAACTCTCGTAGCAATGGTCTTTGCTGACTGTCCCAGTGCAACGAGCAAGAAACTTGGCTGTCAGATTCTACAGAACGCACCGGCCACTGTTGGCAACATTTCTCTCAAGCAGTACGTCGAGCACGCCTTCGACATGAAATCGGATCATATCCCCAGAAACGTCGTGATTCTGGGCATTCTCATTGTGGTATTTCGGTTGTTGGCACTGCTTTCACTACGCTACATCAGTCACCTAAAACGGTAACCACAACAAAAGCAGCATTGACGACAACGTGGCAATACAGAGATGACATTCAAACCCACGTAAGCATAAACATAATCTGCGCTTCTATCTGAGCATTTTTAGAAAAGATATTGGCGATAATTTTCGCAAGTTGAGCCATGGTAATTTTTTTGTAAAGTTGTCGCTGGACTAAATTATCAATTGTGCTTTTGGAATTACAACTTATACTAAGTATTAGCGGAGAAAGACGAGGACCACTTACGAAGTTGTTTGTCACTTTAATATATAAAATTTCATTTATTTATTTAAGTACGAACATACGTTTTAAATGATGCTCGCACGCCATCAACAAGCCCCATGAATCTGATGCCAGTCGAGTCATAATTACATTATAAAGCTCCTACAACGAATGCGATTTGCCACGCTTGGCACGCGATCGGTAACAATGCAGCGTAATCTTGTAATATATCGATGAGCAAGGTTTTCAGCGAGTTACCATTCCGTCATTTCGAATCTACCGATTAAGCTGCGAGACTACGATGCTTCGTCCTCCCACCCGCCATACTATGAGTGAAGACGTCATCGGCGCTGTCGCCGAGCGAAGACGATCAGTCCACCATACTTTCGTTGGCGAAGCTGTATGCACGAGCAGGCAGAAGCAACAGAGCTACTGCAACGAGCCTGCATGGAGCTCATCAAGTCGGATACCGCAAACTGGCGACAGGAGCTCTGCGATTCCACACCCGCTGACAATGCAAGAAATTGGTGCTATAGCCGACCAAGACACGCTGAGCGAACTGCGTTCAATCCTGAAAGACCGTCGGGACCGTCGAAAGATAATTCAGCAGCGGCATCTCAAGAAAAAGCAGAAGACGGTGGAGAACCTTGTCGAGTCTATCCCAAAACTTCGCACAGAAATTGAGCAACTCCAGGTCCAGCGTTTGAGCTTAAGAGAGAGGCTCCCGAAAGAGAATGTCTGGTTCGTTGCAGTCGAATATTTCCGCGTCTTCCAGTTCGGATTTCCCAAACTAGACGTTTCTCAGACGCGGGCTTTCAACTTTTTGAGCGCAAGTATGGCGCCAGATCTACGTGTAGATACTGGAATAAGCTCTGGTGGTATCGATACACTTATACAAAACTGGAAGGTCTTTCCGCAAGCATTTCCTGGTGGTCACATTCGGCTGAACAGTCTAAAACAGTTGTCAGCTGAGACCCTCATCGGAATGACCAATACGACTGTCACTCTTACCAAAGACACATTGCTGTACTTATTTCCGAGCTTGGGAGATGGAAGCAGCGAAATGGATGAGCGCAGGCGGGGTATCTTCGCCAGACTGCTGAACCAGCGCATTGTCTTACCTGGCTCGGTGCGCTTCGCATGGGACGAGTCGAGCAAGCGCGTGATCGGGTTGTTCTCTGACACTGACTTACTGACTCCAATGATGGATCGACTTGGAAGATGTTTCACTTGTTTTTAGTGGCGCTCTCGTCTCACCCGAAGGAATCTTCCGCGTGGAGAAAGCAAATAAGCGTCAGTGAGAAAAATACACGTAGATTTTTTTTTCTAAACATTTCGAGCTTCGCTTGTCGTTTTATGCATCGTTTTATGGTCCGGTCATGAAGCCATAAAACGTATACGCAAAGCACAATACCGGTACTATTAATAGAGAACTTTTTACGGCTTTTAGTTTCTGGTATTTTAGAATAAGATTTTTTTTCGTCCAGAAATATATTCCAGTGGAATAGCGGTTATTCCACTGAAGTAAAGTGTCGAATATCGATCGGTAATCTGTCCGTCATTTATTCAGATTTTATCCGTTATTCCAAGCCTTGCGTTATTCCAGACAAAAAAGCTCTCTAATAACTTCTTGCGGCCGAATAAAAATGATTCCAGTTTTTACTGTTTTATAAATAGCTACTTACACCATGTCTCGCGAATAATGCGTGTTCTTGAGGTCAGCATCGATGCCATGCGAAGCTTCCTGTGCAACACTCACTCAAAACCAGCAATTAGGCCCACACCAGACACAGCAGAAATCAACTCTAACTCGTTTTGGCGCTAGCTAAAGGAGATATGGAATCGGATCCAAGTTGGTCGCCAGGGATCGTTCTCTATTGAGCGTCCCATGAGTCTGGTGGATTACTACAGCACAACAACGTGGACACAAATAGCTCTCGTCTGTGTACTCACACCAATTCCTGCACTCGCCGTAGCTTTGCTAATTGAGTGTCTGTTGTTACGATCACCGTTCGAGGGGGTGGGCAGCAAGCTGTGTATTTTTGTTTCGATTTTTTTTGACAACCGAAGTGCTTGGCATCGCTGTTGTTTCGCAAATGACAGTATTTGTCCCTGGGCTCAACTTAACGTTTGGCAAGCAGTTAATCGTAACTTCTGGATATGCTATTGGACAGGCCGGCACATGCATGATGGTGAGAAACTAAGGAGTACCCGACTAAGGAGCGCCTAAACATAAATAGAGCACCAGATGCAGTTTGTACATTGAAATAGAGGACGTTGAAGTCAATCATGACCAGCCAAAGTCGATCTTCATCAATACCAGCATGATTTATGGAGAATAATCTTTTGAAGAATATAGTTGAAACGCAGCCGTAAATAAAGTATCGCGCCCGTTGTCTGATTCACTGCCGAAGGCAAATTAAGCGGGGGCTAATGTCCTAAGAGGGTTGTCGCGGCATGCCGCTAATTCCCCGTCCGACAATGAAAGATAAGCTGCTCTCTACAGTTTATCTATTGATTATTCTGCTAACTACCATGATGCTACTTTTGTCTCTCAAGCGCACCAGCGTAGCTTAATGGAAACGCACTTGAAAGGGATGAGGGGATTCGATTCCTCCCAGTGGTATTATTGTTTTTTCCTTACAGATTTGCCAAAAGATTAGTTCAAGGCAGCATAATCCCAACTACGCGGAGGCAAAAACGCGATATCCTCACTATTGCTGTCGCCTTCTGCCAAAATCAACTGAAAAGAGAACGCAGGTGCATCCGATTGGTTCTCGCGGTCGTGTCGCTCAAACCATGGAGCTTCTCGTCGCGTACTGCTTGCGCCATGCCCCGCTTTGTATTGGTTTATGGAGTTGGATGTTTTGCGCCTGGTTTGCAAGTTGGAAGGCTCCAGAATACGGTCGATCAGCCTGTCATCATTTGACAATACCCAGCAGTGTTTGTCGAAGTGTTCCGGCAAGATCTTCTGCTGACCAATGGATGAATAAATTTCAAATAGCTGGTGAAGAGACGGCCTTCAATGCGTGCGTCGGAATACCACTGAGCATGATGTTATTTCGCTACCAGAAGTGGCCAAATTACGAGCGGCTCTCCAGCGTTTGTCAGTCTCCGTAAGTGCGTAGGTTAATAACAACAGCAGAATACTGGCCCCACCGAAGTCTGTGAGGAACGATTGTGGCTTCTTGTGCTGACTAAAAGGTGATAGCTTCAGCGGAAGCGTCCCACCAGAGAATAATCTTCATGAAAACGTTCAATAAATCTTCTTTTAAGGTCTCCAGCCACCGTTTTATCTTTGCAAGAGTGCCTTCAACGGTGGACGTGTCGTGACAGCCAAAGTTAACATGTCGATCTGTCCAGCACTTGACTATCCTGGATTTATACTTCCCCCAAGCTCGCTCTAGATGCTCAGCGGTAGAACTGCTAAGGCCTCGTAAAACCACACAATGCTCTTTGAATTCAGACACCAACTCCGACGCAATTACTTCATAATAATTAGCCATGAATACATACATCTCCACTGAATTCTGTTTCATTTCACCGTTCTGCTCCGGTCGAGATAGGCGTATAGTCCCGATGTCGTCTTGCACGCGCACCACAGCATTTCGGTTGACGTGTCAGCGACACAGGATGTTATAGATTTTAGGATAAACAGCATCGCTTGCATTCATACACGCAAGGTCTCGGTCCGTTACGAGGATTTGAGGCAATAGCACGCTATTTTCTAAGAGAAGAAGCTTCAGTTGGTTGAAGACCTACGTGTAGTTGAACTCGGCTTTAGGGGTTGCTCAAATATGGTTGTGTGGACTCATACACTGAGCAAGAGGGAGTACATTGTTTAATCCGTGAGAATAATAATGTTGCACAGAGGCCAGTTGTGTTTGTTTGTCTTGCATGTACAGTCGATAACGCGTACACCCATGTAGTGTCGTGTCAGGTTATAGTGTCAGGGTGAGCTCACAGCAGGTTTTTAAGCGTCGTGATTCAGGGCCCACCTTGTACTTATAGTGGAATCCATGCTCGGATAGTTTACGTAAAAGTGCGTCAATTGCTGTATCTGTTGCTAGCGTATCTCTGCGTTTTGCGTCTTTAACATTTGCAATGCCCTTCGGAGCTACGAGGGCGATTTTGTCAGATAGCAATAGAGTAGCAAATATTTTGGACAATTCACAGCTGAAACTTCCGCAGTCGTATTCTGATGAGTACTGCGGCGTCGATGACCTGAATGTACACGAACGTCCAAAGAAGCTGGGTGGCTGTGGATGAATCTTGTAAACGATTGTCCACGCCCCTTCAGTATACTTTTGATCGGCAACAACGATCCCGGCGAGCTACGAGTACCGCCAGCGCTCGCACTTCCTCGCGTGTAAACAAGGAAGGCGCGAACTGCACGAGTATGTGCAAGAGATACAGGAGCTCACGGCGTCCCTAGTGGGAAATCCACTCAACGAACACATCAAGATGCCTGTGTTCATGGACGGCCTTCGAGTGGGCTCCGCACGCACTCAGCTGTTCCGGGTGCAGTCAAGCACCCTTGAAGAGGCGATTCAAGTGGCTCTTCAAGAAGAGTACAGCCATCTCCAGGCGCATACGCCGGCCTCAGCGTGGACTGGGAGTTCCTTGTCGGCTCCCGGTCGAACAAGCCCCAACGGACCAGTTCCAATTAAACTTGGGTCCGCCGAACAGCGTGACATCCGCTGCTTCGGCTGTGGGAAGATCGTTGTTGCCGATCAAAAGTATACTGAAGGGACGTGGACAATCGTTTACAAGATTCATCCACAACCACCCAGCTTCTTTGGACGTTCGTGTACATTCAGGTCATCGACGCCGCAGTACTCATCAGAATACGACTGCGGAAGTTTCAGCTGTGAATTGTCCAAAATATTTGCTACTCTATTGCTATCTGACAAAAACGCCCTCGTAGCTCCAAAGGACATTGCAATGCATGGGGCACCCATTCGTTTTGAGCCACGCATTGTTCGAATGCGATCTGCCTCTTGAAGATGGCGAGAGTTTTTGGGCTTACCGCTTCGATCGCATGCGAATAGTCGACTTCGAATCTTGCCATTTTGATTTTTCTCTTCCCTTTGTCTCGTTACATCATAGTGCCGCGCCAACGTCCACTGATTAATTGCATCTTCGGCTGCAGCTTCGGACGGGTGGACAGCTTCAGGGGGCGGGTCGATGTTGTAGTCTTGTGGCATCTGTGTCTGGCGTGTGATGTGCTTGGTGCTGAATTTATTATTGTGAACAAGCCTATGGAAGGAGGCTTGATGTATTTTTAGCTTACAGGTAAGGAAAACGCTTCTTTTAAAATTATCCTCTGAAGAAGTAATAAGATCTTGAAGCACATCTTCCAATCTGCATCTGGTGCTCTATTTATGTTTGGCGCTCCTTAGTTGGGCGCTGGTTAGTTTCTCCCCTCATGATGCAGCTTGGATTTTGTACGACATGTGTTTTCTTGTCCCTAATTCTTCGACTTGTCATTGGACCTGGCGCCTCTAAGAGTGGATCCTCTATTATAGTTCATCTGAAAGAATTCATCGGCCTTTTGCTGCCTTTATAACTCTATTCGGAGTCTATCCGCTCTTCAAGGTGGGTTATGACATTGCTCCTGTAGCGTATCGAGGTGGAGTAATACTCATTTTACCGGTCTAGAGGTTTGCTACAAAGCAGTTGATCGTTTACGCTACTCGTGAGCTGGAATATATTATACCAGAATCAGTGGCATTTTTGGTTGATTTCTTCAGTTCGCTTTTCGTATCGGTGTGTATGTCGTCTACATAACCGTTTCACCCCCAAAGTTTACTACATGGTACATCACACTGGTCCCTATATTCACTCTTAGGGGGTTAGGGGTACTATATATGCTATTTTATGCACTGCTTGGGCGGACAATGTAACCTAATCCATTACGTCCTTCCACCAGCGTACGCCAACATAAAGATCGCGTAATCCTAATGTGAAATTTGCAACATTGTTTCCAATCGACACTTTAACAAATGCGGCACCAGAGCAGGTGTAGTTATCTAAAGCCAGTAGTTCTGGGAGTTCCGAAACATAAACCACATCCCATACATTGTATGATCAGGTCACTTTGAGCGAGGGACCACCAGAGTGATTGTAGGTATTAAAATCAAGTAGTGCGTAAAGTTCCCAAACACGATTTGAATCGGTTCCAAGTCACCGAACCGATGTAACACCAACAATTAAGATCATGGCAGGTTTTATACATCATTTGGGTCCGAGTACCTAAGTTCCACAAAAACACGCAGCACTAGCTTCTTTCTCTTCTATACCCTACCCCCTCTAAAAACATTTTTTATATCTAAATATAAAGTATAGGAACTCGGAACCCGAGCACCAACAGAAAATGTCAATGTAACCACATCCCTAATAGTTATTAAAATTTGGCTCCGAAAATTTTGGAGCCAGAGCTCCCACAATTCGCCAATTAGTTGCAATTCACTATAGAATTGAAGCACCACAGCAGTACGACATCATTTTGGAACCGGTTCGAAACGCGGTTTTGGAACGTCGGCACTCAACATAAAACCTCAACTGAAATTATTTCTGTCATTCTCTGCTGCATTCCCGAATTTGCTCTGTCAGATCCAAGCGATGAAGCGGAAGTGATTCGAGCTGTTGGGCGAGGATGGCAATCCGTTGACGACAGCGACAGCTGTATCCGTGGAGGTTAAAGATGTTGATATGCTGCAGGACGCCGTTTTTGCCAAAGTCTCGCGTGCTCTCCCTGCAAATGTTATCGCGCCCGACCTCACGGTATCTGCGAACCGAGAAGCATTTGGCGCAAAGCAGTAGCTGCCCAAATTGTCGTCGTCTGTGGCCGAGTTTGGGTACGATGAAGACAACGCACTTATCGTGCAAGCACCGCAACGCATAGATAGCCAGCCCCACACGAGAAGCTCGTGAACAAGTGAGAAAGGCCGCGTTTCAGGTCGTCGATCCAGCCAAGGCAAATACTGGCATCGGAATGGGTGTCGGTTTTGGGCCAACACGTGCGGTGACGCTCGATCATAACTTTACGGATGAGCACACTGTGGGGAGCTTGATTCTTATCCGGATGAAGGAAGAGATTGCAAGCGTTCAAGTTGTTGCTCGCGATCCTGATCTGGATTTCGCAATACTCAAGTCATTTCAGCCCAAATCGCTCATTCCTCCTTGGAACGGAAGTCCATATGATCTGGAAGCACGTGACGACCTTGTGTTGCATCATTTCGACTCGGAATTGACGCATATCAAGAAGGGTTCAAGAACAAGCTCGGATTTACCAAGGCGTTGTGCATAACCGTCAGTACGTCTAAAAGGCACCTCATTTATTCGTGCCCAGCTTTCGCTGTAGATTCTGGTGCCGCAGCTGTTATGAAAGATGGTTTTTTTGCTGGCATCCACTTGGAAACGATCAATGCGCTTCGCGAGCAAATTGAGCGCAAAAAGATCATCAAGGATCGTTTGACTGATGTGGAGCAGTCTTTGGACAACATCGTCAGCAGCGGACTGGAGCACGCTGCATGAATGACGAGTGGGCACGGGCACGTGTCCTCGACTGCATAATCGTTGAGCCTGGATGAAGACACAAGGGGAGTTAGTTCAGGTCAGCGAGTTTGTTTGTTTGCTTTTCTTTCATTAATAAACTTTCCTCATCGGAAGAAAACCCCGGGTCTCGCGACAAAGCTAGCTTTGCGCTCTCTGAAGTGTGAGTTTGTTGATCAACCTTTCTGGACGCAGTCTACCGTCCAGATCGTCATCTCCTCCACGCGCTACTGGATATTGCGCGCCCAAGTGCGATCGGCTTCGACTAAAGGGGGGGGGGTTGGGCGACTGACATAAGTTCGACTTAAGTTCGGTTGAAGTGTTAAGTTCGAACAACTTCAATATGGTGGGCTTCCCTGTTGACGCTGACGGAGACGTAGAGATGTCAATCCCTCAACCGATCTTTGAGGTCATTAAGGCTCCAGAGCTGACCAGCTGGGAGCACGCTGTTCTGATTGAGTGGCATCGTGAGTGGGAGCGCTACGTGGAAAAGATTCGCCACCGATGCTTCACCACGGGTGAGACGTACGACAATGTTGTTGCAACTGTCAAGGGCTCGGCGAGACGGCAGACGCTTAATAACCTGGCTAAGTACGTGCTCAAGAAGCCTATTGCGACGGTAACCGACGCGGACATCATGAGTGTTGTCGAAGCACGCTGTCGTACGCTCAAAAACGAGTTCGTTCCTGACGTCTCGTCGCTGTTCCGTGCGAACCTAAGGATGAACATGACAATTGATGACTGCGACGCACGCATCTTCCGCTACTATGAAGATTTTAATGGGATTGTGGAGGACAATGGGCTACAAGGGCTGATTGGGAACGAGAATGAAGCGGACGCAGGCTACAAGAGTAGAATGAAGGCCCGTTGCCGACTACTGGTTTAACACTTGCAGCCCCCAGTCCTCAAGGCTCAGATCGGTCGACTTATCGATTGAGAGAGGCGTGACTACAAATCTGATGATGTCGCCCTTTTCGACCTGATTCTGGAGCATGCAAAGGTACAGCAGTGGTTTCATCGAATTTCACAGGATTATGCGGGAAAGCAGGATTCTAAAACTATCAAGCCAGAAAAGAAACCACAACGTGGTGCTCCGACCAAGCCCACGTCAGCACCCTCGCCGGCGCCCACGACGACCACTTCTTCGACGGGACCTCTCCCTGCGCGCTCTCCTTTTTGTGATGGCTGTCTGTTCTGCAAGGGAGGACACTGGCTCAATGACTGTTCCACAGCCACGGACGCACAGCGCGAAGAGGCTGTGAAGAAGTTTCGCGCGGCTAAAGAGCGGCGTTCGGGGCCGGTGCGGTCAAAGGCCGCCCGCTATGCGACGCCTGCCGGTTCTGTATGTATCAACGAGCTCCTAGATGTTTCCTATACACTCGATACCGGCGCCGACAAGAGCGTGGTTCCGGAGAAAATAATGACCTCACTCCTGGCAGTGCAACCTACGCTAGAGACTACCCCACTAAGTACGCCTGTTGAAGCTGTTATGGCTGACGACAGGGTCCAATTGTTCAAACAAGATGTGAAATTGGATCTCGAGCTAACTACAGTGGCCGGGTTAGTCTCACTGCGCTCAGTACCGTGCTGGGTTCTATCCGGTGAAGGTGATGAGTTTCTATTGGGCCGGGATGTCCTGAAGGGGCTCGGCATCGACGTGGAGCAACAACTCACTCAACTGGCTGGATCCCCACTGCCGGAGGCAGAGCCGGATGCATTTCCTGTAGGTGCTGAGCTTTCGGACCTAAATAGGCCAATCGACTCGCCGGAATCTCTTCTCGACCGAGCGGTGGCCAATGCGCTGCCGAGTAAACATGTCGGTACTGTTAGTGACTTGCTGGATGAGTTGCCAGACGTCTGGCGTGATGCAGTTGGTCCTGATCCCCCTGCTAATGTGGAGCTTCTACGCGTGTCGCTGAAGGTGGACGCAACGCCCTACAGGGGCCCTGCACGCAAGTATGCGCCTTTGCAAGCCCATTTCATCCGTGACTATGTGCAATATTTGGTTGATAATGGGCTGGTAGAGAAGAATAACGCATCTCGCTGGACAAGTGCTGTAGTGCCCGTGCGCAAGCCGGCAACCAAGGACGAGTTCCGGCTGACCATTGACAATAGGGTTGTCAGCGGTATGACAGTCTCCATTGCTGGAACGATGCCTAGTGTCGCCACTACGACCGACGCCTTCAACGGTAAGAAGTTCTTCGGACGTTTGACTTCACTAAGGGATTCTGGCAATTACCTCTACATGAAGAAAGTCGAGAGTTTTTTCTTTTATTATGCCCGATGGTGTATTTACACCTTATCGAGTCCCCCAAGGAGCGATGGACTCCGCCTTGCATTTCCAGAGCCAAGTCCAGACCGAACTAGCCCCGCTAATACCACATTCGGCCCTTGTGTGGGCCGACGACGTGATTTTATTCGCACCAACAATACATGACTTCCTACAGACGCTTCAAAAGTTCTTCAAGATCGTCAGTGCAGCCAACTTCAAGCTCAACATGCTTAAGTCGTTGCTGTTCGAGCTAGAGATCAAGTGGTGTGGCAAACTAGTTTCGAGCGACGGAATTCGCCATGATCCTGCGCGCGTGGACGCTTTGGTGGAACTTCCGCTCCCTGCAACTGTGGCAGATCTGTAGTGGTTTGTATTTGCAACGAACTGGTTGCATGACTCGCTTCCCGACTACGCACGCACTGTGGCTCCGCTTCATGACAAGGTGGAGGACGAAAAGAAACGGATCGGAAGACGGAGCCGAAATGCACTACAAGTGACTACATCATGGGATAGTGACGAAACGGCTGCCTATGAGAATGTACTTTCGTTGGTGAGAGACTCTGCGCTGATGGAGCACCATGATCCGGACGCGGAACTGTGCGTCTTCACTGATGCGTCGCTTTTCGGGCTCGGTATCGTGGTAACACAAGTCATGCAGTGGCAAACTGGCATTCCTGTTGAGCGCCAGAACCACCAGTTGATCATTTGCAAAGGCGGTACGTTCAAGCACTCACAACTTAATTGGACGGTGGTGGAAAAGGAGGCATACCCGATCGTGAAGGCCTGTAACGACCCTGAATACTTACTGCTGCGACCGGGAGGTTTCCGGTTGTTTTGTGATCACGCGAATTTGATATACATATTTGCTCCGCATGCCGACTTGAAGAAACATGTGCGAGACCGTTTGCAGCGGTGGGCGATGCGTCTGTGTGGTCTTCACCACCGCATTGAGCACATTTCTGGTGATGCTATTGTGTGGGCAGATATTGGGTCTCGGTGACACGTCCGCGGTTAAGAGCAAGTTTTGGTTGCGGCTGTCCAAAAACGAGGTCGACCGAACGTTCCTGTTGAAGATCTATCGGTGCTTCGCCCTCTGATGGACGCTGATTTTGTTTTTCCTACCTGGACGGACATCACAGCTGCGCAGTCTGTAGCTGGACGAGAGAAGGCTCGACTGCGAGTCGATTTCTCGGAGGAAAATGGCCTACAGCTTGTCGATGAACGTCCATGGATCCCAACTGGAGCTCAAGATCTATTAGCCAGAATTCTAAGCAATGATCATCGTACTGTAGTCTCGATTCTACATTACGAAGTTAGAGGATAAGGTGGCGAAGTTCGTCCGGGGGTGCCTGCTGTGCAAGCATTTTAAAGGACCTCGACTTATTCCACGACTGTATGGACCGCTACTTACACCTACGGAACGAAACGAGCAGGTCCTCTGGGACTTCCTTTTCCTTGGTGATGGCTATGGAGACTCAACCTACCTTCTCGTGGTCAAGAACGGACTTTCGCATTTCTGTGACCTATTTCGGTGTGCTACGCCGTCGGCATACGTGGCTGCGGAGGTGCTGCGGATGTGGTTTTCCCTGTATGGCCTGCCTCAGACGCTGCTATCAGATCAAGGCACGCATTTCCGTAATGAAATGGTGCAGCACTTGGCACGGAGCTGTATTTTACGCCTGTGTACTCCCCCTGGTTAAACGGAACAGTAGAAAGACTAAACAAATATGTCCTCCAAGTTGTACGAGCACTCCTGATGGAATACTCGCTGGATAGCCATCAGTAGCAGTACTTACTTCCGGTCATTCAGACCAACTTAAATCATACGCCTGTGAGATCACTTGCAGGCCATTCGCCAGTCGAAGTTTTTACCGGACTGCCGGCCTCATCAGCGTTGGATGTATTGGTTGTTCCAGCCACTGAAACCTCCGTTGAGCGAGTCGTAAAACTTGGTGATATGAGCGACAAACTGGACAGTCTACGCGTTTCTCTACATGACCTACCTCGCGAGGTGGGCGACACTAATTAGCGCAAGCGGCGGCAGGACATGAGAGCTCACAAAGGTACGTCAGTGAACTTTGATGTGGGCGACTTCGTGCTTTGGTCAAGAATCGATCAACGACTCCCCAATCACAAGCTTCTAGGCCAATGGGTTGGCCCGTTCGGGGTTGTGAAGGCACTCCCTCACTCGTTCAAAGCCATTAGTGACGGGACATGTCTATGACGTGCATGCTTCGAGACTAACGTTTTATGCTGATTCGGCCCTAAACACTACGGAGGAGCTACTAGAACTCGTTTCGAGTCAAGATATGATGCTGGGTGTCGAACGAATTGTGGATCATCGTTATAATCACGAATACGGACGATGGGAGCTGATGGTGGCCTGGGTCGAGCTTCAGGCGATTGAAAACTCGTGGAAGCCGCTCGCTACGCTTGTTTAGAATGTACCTGTTAAAGTGCGCAGCTACGTCGCTACTACGACTGAAGATGATGAAATCCGCGGACAACTCGACTAGTTAAATGTTCCTATCGTGTCCAAGCTTTGAGAGGCACTGTCAGCCGGATTACGGCCGTTGATCAAGCTATGGTCACGACAGCGTGCTGGCATGAACCAATGGCGAGAGTGAAAGCTGTAAGGCACGCTTCATAGTGCCTTTCGATGAAGAGGAGGCTTACGCCACTGTGCTGCATTGGACTTGGAGCACGCTGCATGAATGACGAGTGGGCACGGGCACGTGTCCTCGACTGCATAATCGTTGAGCCTGGATGAAGACACAAGGGGAGTTAGTTCAGGTCAGCGAGTTTGTTTTGTTTGCTTTTCTTTCATTAATCTACTTTCCTCATTGGAAGATATCCCCGGGTCTCGCGACATGCCGCAGTCGTTATGAAAGATGTTTTTCCTGCTGGCATCCACCTGGAAACGATCAATGCGCTACGCGAGCAAATTGAACACAAAAAGATCATCAAGGATCGTTTGACTGATGTGGAGCAGTCTTTGGATAACATCGTCAGCAGCGGAGTAGCGCAAGGCTGCTGTGCTCTTTTAGTAAATGAATTTATCAACGTAGTCTCCGAGTAAAAGTTCAATAAATATAACCGTATCACTGCCTTTGAATCACAACAGCAGCTACTGATTCTGCTGTGACTCGCTGCTGTTCAATCGCGTGGAGCTTTGTGACACCGCCTGTAAGATGAATTTGCCCCATTCCACCCTCGCATCTTCAATGTTCAAATGCTGTTCGTATAGGGCTTGATATCACTCCATCGACTCGATTAGCTCGTTCTGCTTGGCAATACTTGCGCGCGCAGCAGCAATCACTTTCTGCTGCTGCTTTAACTCGGCTTCCTTTGCCTTGAACGCAGCCTCACGTTTTTTACTGCTTTGCTTGCTCCTCATTTTCCTTCTGCGTAAGTACAACAAGCTCTTCTCTCAACTTTCTTTAAAATTCCGTCTCATGCGCACCACCTTGCTGGAGCAGAGCCTTGGTGTCCATTGTCGCTTATCTTGAGCTCAAAAAGAATGAAAATGAGCATCATAACGGACGAGCTTTTTTTTAGCTAATCAGATCACTCCAAAATAATTATTTTTATTTAGGACATATGAGACCATGCAAAACAAAATGATACTAACGAACCTAAGTACGAATCGCGATTTAAGCACTCTAAACGAAAGCGGGGCGTCTCCTCAATCTTTTGATACGCTACAGAATGCTTAAAACCGAAGAAGTTGTGGTCGCTCAAAAATATTATCTCCATTTATGGCCCCTCGAAATGACTAAGCATTTAGGAGTATTGTGGTCTCAATATTTTTTCGCATTAAGAGAGTAAGTATTATTTAAAAGCTCTTCTTAAAAGCAATTGAATAAGGGTACTTTTACAGTTTTTTCGATGGAAGTTTACAAAAAATGTCACAGTTTCAGATAAGTGCGAAAATCAATTGGCCAACTTTGAGCTAGATTACCTCGATAACTCTAAATGGTCCATAACTATCATTTTGTTTGACGCAGTCTCATATATATTCCTCAATATATTGAAGCTATAGTGAGTTCATATTGAGCAATAAAAAAATAAATATACAGAAATAACAATGTGTAAGTACATCTTCCCAGAAACCCACCGAAAGAGTGCGGCTCAAAAGACGATTGGTGTCGACACTACGCAAAGTACCAGCCAGCAGTTGATGAACCTGCACTTGACGAACCTGCAGTTGATGAACCAACGATGACTAATGAAAAAATTTATGGTGAACATTGCATTCAGCACATCAAATCGGTCGATAAATACGATCAACCCAAGTTGGTTGATTCACGCGTATTATCACCAAGTGATTGGATCAAGTCGAAGATGCACGTAGTTGGTGATTCCGTCGACTACAAGCATAGTAATGATGTCACACCTGACTTTGGCAATGACGCCTTTTGCAATATCAATTCAATGAGCTGGATGTATCGCAGATGCGTAACAACTTCTTCTTCAAGTCCAGTGAAGACCGTAAGCCGTTTGAACAAGCAAACATTGAATGCGTTGTGGAGTACTGCATTGCAGCTAAATCTTACGATGAGCGATTGTGTAATCTATGCATGATGATTCGAAGTGATTGGTTTTGCAACAACCAAAACGTATGAAATCTTGCTAGATTCTTTGCTCGTCAACCTCATTCGGATTTGGTATTTGATGCGCAAGGCCTATGTTTGTGTGCTTAAATAAAAGTAGAGCATTTCAACAAGGCGTTTGCTACCGAAGAATTCGATGGTCGGTTTGATTCCAAGTATAATCCATCACTGAACGAAGGCAAACTAAAAGGAATTGCCGCTGGTTGCGATTCTGTTGCATACAAACAATGGAAAGATGAATATGAAATCAAGGAGCCAAGGAAAACTTCTACTTCGAAGACGTTTGAGCTTGCTACACTTGATCATGATTTCGAATTGACATTCAAATCTGAGCGGAAGTTGGCAACACTAGCTCAACTGGTGGAGTTAACTGGTCGAACAATTGACGACATGCGTTCAGCAATGGTCGATACATCATTTGAGATCGATGAGCTTAAGTATTGAGCGGAGAAGTATCTAGTGATCGCAAACAAGCCAAATCGTGACTTTGATCTAAATTGCAGTACTTTCGAGAAGATTTTGAAAACTACCAACTTCGAGTCTCTTCATTTACTGTAACGATTTGTGCTCTACTTCATCCACGAGCTCAACGTCTTTGAAGGATCTGATATCACCTACTACAAGCGTAAGCCAGCAGAGGATGATCTTTTCTGTGATCAAGGCATATGATCCAGAGAGCTTGTTCAAGGTGCAAATTCAATTCATTGAGAATAAGAAGCCACGTTCCACCAAGCTGTCTGACCTTCTTAATACGATTCCATTTCACAAGTTTGCAAATACTGTCTGCAAATGGGAACATGATCCAGATGATATGGAGACATTCAGCTTAGCAAATCCACTACTGGCAAATGAACTGCACGAAGAAATTACCGAATCTGACTTGCACCCAGTACTTGTCGATTACTTGAAGCGTATTATTTGTTTTAATCACCCTGGGAGGTACCAGAGGTTGATGGAGTATATCGGTAGCCTTTGTCACTATCCAGACAGCAATACAAAGGTTAGCTCGTGTTATATTCAATGGAGAAGCAGATTGGCAAGTCAAACTTCTTCCAGCTCCTTACTAGTCTTCTGGGAACGGCAAATAGTCTCATGTCTCAGCATCTCGTGGATCGCCACAACTTCGCCATAAAAAAATTGTGCTGGTTTGAGGAAATTGCTGGTGATAAGCGCTCGTTTCGTAATTGTCTTGAGCGAATGAAGTCTGCTATCACCGATTCCGTGCAATCTAGTCAAAACCTCTACCATAAAGAAAAGTATATGGCAACATCACTGAATATACTGGTGCTTCCAACAACTTGATTGACATCGTCGAAGCCAAGATGGCAATTTTCGATGTAAATCCAGCGGAACAGCACAACAAGGTCTATTACGGCAAGCTGATTGATGATGTGATCAAGAATGAGAATGAGATGAACTAATTCTACACATATTTGAAGCAGTTTGCCAACCCCAAGCCAAAATCCTTCTTCCGAACGCCTATCTATGATTTAATGATAACTGCTAGCAATGAGGGCATTGTCAAATATGTCAATGAACGTAATGAATCGGGACTAAACGGAATCGTACACACTGAATCGCAAGGCCAAAATCGTGTGGAGAGAGATATTATGTATCGGCACTATCAAAGGTGGTGTGAGACAGCTGGTAAAGTCCCTGATAAGCGATCGAAATTTTGTGAAAATATATCGAAGTTGGACCAGCGTATCACATTCAAGCGGTACAAAGAAAGTGGAGCCACTCCTTATGGATTCTTCTTCCCAATTGACTTTAACCAAGTCTAAAGCTTCCCGAAGCAGCAATATGGCGATTGCGACGAGGTTGAGCCATGCCGACCTCGCTGACTTGCTTGTTCCCTTTACGAATATCATGACTGAATCCGCCGGTCTCAGGCTCAGTAATATCAGGGATAGTATCCATTACAGAGCCAGCATTTGACTTCCAGTTATTTTTCAAAAATCTCCAAACTGATTTTCCAGCTTCTTTGACGCCATCCCATAAATCACCCCAAAACCCACTTCCATCAAGTCCAGATTGATGCGTACGTAAACCTCCACCGTGAGTCATATGTAAAGGCGTTCCTTTACCAGATTCATACGCTTTGACGAGCTTCTTATAGGTCTCGGGTCCAAAATAGTGGGCATGACCAGAATTGAGCTGAGCATGCGTCAATCGAACAGGCTTTCCATGCAAAACCTTTAAACCTTGCGCGTGGCTAAGGCTAACACGAAACGCTTTATACATCTTTAGCAGATTTCGAAGAAATCGCGTTATCTGTGGTAACTTATATATAAGCACGAAAATAATTGTAAAAGCTTAAATCCAAAACCCAGAATCGAGATGAACTAAAACGAATAATTATTCGCGATCTCGAAATGAGCAATGACAGGCTATCCAAAGCCACAATGGGCTGTATTTGGGCAACTACTTCGATTGTTCAAATTGGGGAAGGACTATGCAATGGGACCCTAAGGAATTCATTGTCTGTATTCAATATGCCAACAAGTACGACGATGCACATTTTCAAAAAGTGTATGGTGTTCAGAACTCCGACATGATCGCTGAATTGATACGTCTTTACAAAAGCAAAGAAAGGCTTATCCTTACTTTGAATGCACTTTGCAAGATGGTGAAGAATCGATTCCGCGATGCGTTTCAATACTATAACGCAGTGAGAAAAGTACTTAGCAAGCAAAACAAGTCCGAGAAACTAGATAACGAACCCATTCCAGAAGAAGAGAAGAGATACATTAGCTACCAAGAATTGATAGCGGTTCCTGAGAAGATTCTCATGGATACGTATGGCAAGTTGTTTCTATCGAACAGTAAGCAGCTCCCTTATCCAGCTAAGGCCTATACCTTGTCCGAAGCCTCTTGACTGGAGATCGGAGGATATCATCGTCGTACACCACCGATGCAACACGCACTTAGTCTAGTATGTAGGGTTTCCGCTCATTGACAATCCCAGAAACTATTGCACGCCCCTTAGCTCGGTTCGTCTCGGGGTTTCTCGGGAGGGAGTAGCTAGCTTGGGGCTATTCGCGGATAGGTCCGTCGGACTGGCTGGCGTGCTCGCCGGTCCTGCGCAGCTTCACTTTTAGCAAATTTTAGTCGCGGGGCCTGCCTTGACAAGGATAACCAACACCAGGCAGTGGCTTCTTCGGTCAGCTCCTCTTATTGGCTCAATTAGATGCGGCTCAGTTAACTAGAATGTATTTCTTCTTGTTATTCGTCTTCCTGTGTTCGCACCAGACCGGTGTTCACACTTGTTAGCTTTGCACTAAGCAGAGCTTTAGCTCTGCACACGTTCGCGCTCTCGGCTTTGTCCCCGATCGCGCAGGTCTTTTACTGACTTGGGCTCTTGTGGAACGCGACCTCCACCGTCCCGTGGGTACCCTGGGTTATTCCACTAAATGCGACGCTTTGCTCTTCAACCGGAATCGCCGTCCTGGATGTCCTAACTATCCTTGATCGCTCACCCCGTCGTCACTCAGCACTCGGTCCGTTCCTTCTCCTCCGTCGTCGTTACCCACCGGAGCACGCGCATCTACCGGCCATAGGCCCTAGCCTCATGCACAGAGGTCACCAGCCCGCCGGCTTGCGTTTCCAACGCGTGAGGCCGTCCGTACTGGCCCGGTTGTCTCCGTCTCCTGTTCGCCGCCATGTGCGTCATCAGCGTTCTTCGTTGCCTCATGTGGCCTTTCCTGCCTTCGTTGGTCCACCGTCGTCGTACGTATTCCATCACCCCGCGCTCTGCGCTCAACAAGGGCCCTTACCAAAAGCCCCTCCTTACTGAACAACGAGCTGAGCAAGCTGAAGAAAGCGAAACAACTCGCTTACCTCCGCTTCTTCTTCGACTATGTCACGCTATATCTCAACGTTAACTATCCTCTGCGTCTCGTATGGTCCTCAGTCTATCTGAAGAAAGTTGATGGTAGTAACTACCTCCAAGGAACGAAGCTCTATTTGAATGATTTCAAGAACGTTCGCCTCATGGGTGCGCAAGTCATCGAACGAGATGGATCCACATTCAACCTGATTGTCAATTTTCTAAACTTCTTGTCGAGTTCGCTTGGACAAAATCCAACGAAACTGCTCTGGCGCATGCTCAACAATAGCCCTGGTGAATACGATAACAGCAATGGAGTTTGAACAGTGCTATCTAGGCTCTTCGTCAAATACAAGGGAAAGCCGATGAGCATGATATGATTCGTCATATCGCTGAATCACATCTCATTCAGTCGCCAACGTATGCGAAGCTGACAAAAAAAAGGACCTTCACGCAAAGCTACTCCACAGCACGTTTGCTGCCAACACCAGCTACAACAAGGTCGCAAACAGATCCGCGGCACCAGAGGTTGTTGAGGAATCGCCTGACTTCTCAAATGAACCAGCTCTTCAACCTCAAAGTATGACTCGACGATGTGATAACATTTCGCAGTGACATTCTTGAAAAAAATTCTCTCGATAAAATCCATTCTCATGGTTGACATTTTTTCGCTTGTGATTCGTTTGTAGAGATCAACGAATTCTTTGATTGGAATATCGTATGGAAAGTCGCGGCAAATGATTGCGAGATCGCGCTGGGTCAAATTTCGATCAAGAACGACATATTGACTGTTGATTCCGATTGTTTGAGAGATACCAAAGTAACTTTGACTAATATAGATCATACGCCCACCAAGCTTTCGACCACGAATAAAGAATTAGCCTATCTGAGCTTGAGTCTTCTTTGGTTCAAGGACCAAGTTATCGAATATAAATAATTTGCTTGTCTCGGAGTCATAATCGCTCATCACTGCGACTACTCCATTTTCAAAAATCTCGACGTTATCGATGGTATCCTTGAGATGATCGAAAAACGTCTCATTCGTCTTCGTGCATATGACGATCTTCGTGAAGCATTCATGTAGCAGAGCGATGATATAGAGGACGGTGTTGGATTTGCCACTGCCCGAAGGACTTACAACGCACATCCGAAAAGGCAGCGCGAAGTGCTCGTTCTTGGAGTACTTCTTGAGCTTCGACTTTGGTATGGATTGGTAGAAGCTGAGCATCCTTTCTTCGTTCATATATACAAGTAATCAAAATGTCTTCTCTTCCACCAACAATTAAAGTCCACTCTTCAATGCCTCTTTCTTCCTTGGATAAAATGATTACTTGACCATTGCCACCGCTGACAAGATATACCAGAAACTCAGTGGGACTGGAGTCTTCAGTTCACTTGCTGTAGCTGGAAATCTCGACGGTGGGGCGTTGACGATTGAAGGAGCTGCTGTTGATCTCAGTTCAGTGTCAGGTGTCACAGCTGGAGCAGTTACAGCATCCAAGGTTGTGATTGTCGATGCGAATAAAGGTATCGGCTCATTTCGTAATTGGACGGCAGTAAATCTTACTGGAACTCTACTGACGGCAGCGCAACCGAATATCACGTGGATTGGAACATTGTCATCTCGGAATGTGTCTGGAGGATTGACGGCATCTACGCTGACTGGAACGCTTAGCACAGTAGCTTAACCTAATATTACATCGCCTGGAACTCTCACAACTGGATTGGAAACAACGATCAACAACAGCACAACTTAATTTGCAAGTTATGCACGCGGGACAAATTGGCTTACTACGCCAATGAACTGTGTGCTCGAAATGTCAAACATCGCGCCTAGGTTCGGATCAATCTCGCAACATCCTTTTCGTATCTGTTCAGGCAATGTAAATGCGCTATGGATGGACGTGATCCAGAACGTGAGAATTGGAACCGTAGCACCAAGTGGAACGTAAAAGCTTGAGGTCGATGGCTCAATAAACGCTACCGCTATTAACATCAATGGCGTTGCCGTTGCTTCTTCGGCTGATATAACATCTATCACCGGTAGCACTGCGGGGCCAGCTTCCGCAAACAAAGCTTTGGTTGTAGACGGTGGTCTATATATCGCTGGAATAAATTCTCTCAGCGCAATATCATTGACCGGCAATTTGCTTACTCCAGCTCAACCAAACATAACGAGCGTTGGCACATTATCTAGTTTGAATCCGTTGGGTTCAGGTATCACTCATACACAGAGTGCCGGAGGAAATGCTGCTTCATTTATTAACTCAACAGCTGTAAGCACGCTCACCATCGGTATTGCAATTTCTGGTGGCGCATGCGATATTCGATCAGCTACTGCAAGCGATCTATACCTGGGTGCTAATAATACGAGAAGGCTCTCGATTAAAAGCGGAGGTAATGTCGGTATCAATACAACTTCTCCGGGTTATCAGCTTGATGTAAGCAGTTCTTTCAATTCAACCAGCTTTAATATGAACGGAACACTTACCACAGCCTCGGCAACAGATTTGAATGGAGTGACGGGATATGGAACGTATCTGAGTGGGTTCTTCGCAGCGCGCAAAACTATGGTTACCATTCCACACTCAGCGATTCAGTTCGGATCGGGCAGCGCTACCACAAACCAGGCCAAATACTTTGCGAGCACGAGCCTAAAGAGATAGTATTCGAGTCTTTAGTGTGGATGATTCCAGTCCACTGACCATTGGTACGCAAAATGATGGATCCTCTAGCACCAATAGAGCATATCCCCTTCTAAATCTCGTTTCTTCGATTGATCCCACTGCACAAGTAGGTGGTTTTCAGCTACAAGCGCTGACTTATTCAATATCAACTGGAATGATGAGCCACCTGTTGATTTAACGTCTCAAACGCATAGATTCTACTTTAATGTTAGAAATAGTCAGCCTCTTTAAAAGTGGATATCCGCATACGTATACTCTTGCAACTTCTGCTGATGCCTTTTGTATAAATTCTCCTGATTCACCCCCAGCACCAACGAGAGGATGTATCTACCTTGTTTCCGACACTGTTAATAAGATGATATCCAATTCGAATACGCCATACCCATTTCATTTAGACCAGCGCCAGTTACACTAAATTCTGGCAGTATTAACATATAGGCATCTAACGCATTAAACGATTAATCGGCAAACTTCGATATGCCGGTTTTCATGGAAGTCCTCCAACACGTCGCCGATTGTATTGCAGCTGAGTAACGTTAAGAATGCGACTTCAACCAGCTCTGCATATTTTGGGACCACAACAATAAACGACCTCGTGATGATGACTGGGAATATAAGATGACTAACGATAAGTCTTACCGGGCAATTAGGCATATAAACTGGTTCACCTTCTGCAACGCTGCATGTTTCAGGGGCAGTATCGAACACATTTAATGTTGGTGGAAGCTTATACTCTCAAACAACATCGACTGCATCAACGTTCAGTCAGCTGGGCCCAGTAACTGTTTCCGTTAGTGCCATGTTCTCGGGACCAATCCAGCGTTCCAGTATTTGTTGTACTTCGTATAGACGAGCTAAAGAAAACATCAAGCAACTTAATAAATCTAATGTGAAAACTTCTTCAAAGTAATTGTTTCACGTTTAACTACATTAAATCGGAAGAAACCATTCCTAAGATTGGCTTCATTGCTCAAGACTTGAATCGCCTTGGCTACATGCATTTGTTGACTCGTACTCCAAATGAAAACATCAAGAAAGAAAATGATGATGACATCGAAGGAGCTCAAATGAACATTGACTACAATTAGATCACAGTCAAGAAATTGAAGAAGCGTATTGAAGAACTAGAAGCAAAAATGGACCAGCTAATATAGACTATGAAGACCAAAAATCCAAAGCCAATACCCGAAGGTACAGCCATAATCAACTCAACTGTGATATCCTCGGATTCAGTAATGATAATCGATGGAAGGATTCTGCTGTCAATTTAAGAAGAAATAGATTCCAGCGTGATTGAGATAGATTTGAAACAAAAAATGATCGAGGTGCTTCGAGGAGTGAATGGGCGCTTGACAAATAAATTTCTTCCAACCAGCAAGAAAAAAACACCAAGTGCATTCGTATTCAAAAACGATTTGTAACTTCGGGAGGATAGTTTCTCGATGTAGAGTGATTTTGTTCAAGTAAAAATTTCGGTGTCTAATATAACATTCATCCACTCTTTCAATTGGTTTTTGTATTCGTTCAAGCTGACCTTCGTATGTTTTCCTTTCATTTTCGGTGCATGCGTATCAAAATAATATTACCATGCCTTTCATCTACGACCGATTTAAATTGTGTTATGATAGTATTAAGAAGATGGTTTCGATTCGCACCTGTGCTATCATCAACAACTCTATTAAAATAAGCTTTTACACGCTCCTTAACCTCCTCTTTCTTATCAGCGCCAAGATCAGGAGAGCGCTTTTGCACTCTATTTCTTCCTGTTTGATTTTAGTTTTTAGTCGGAGATTAGGAGACGTCTCATCTGGAGCAGGTGCATCTCGTTTACGTTTAAGAACGCTTTTGCGATTTCACTGGCCTTATCGTCAATATCTTCTTTAGTAGTCTTACGGTTATGCATAAATATCTGCTTCTAAAATCTTTATTTTTAGTTTAGTATTTTCGATTACGATCTTGAAAAACTTCTTCCACATCCATCTTTTCCTTTTAGTGTAATCGAAGTTGTTCATATGATTTATGAAATTTTCGTCATTGAACATTTCCTCGTACGAGGAGCTCGGTGGAGCATTCATGTTTCCGCCCGTATCAGTTAGCTGAGGAACATACTCATATTTTTTGAAGATGTAGATTTGGATTTGGTTTCTTTTGGTGAGGGTTTGGTTTCTTTTTAATGAGTCATGGGGTTTTCCTTCGTCACCCCTAACTAGTGGGGGAGCCTTCTTCGTGAGCTTACTAGTAATCTGATCATAGTCATAATCTCGTGATTTGCCCATGACTTGTTGGAACAGACCTGCCAAAGAATCGCTGCTAGCGTCGTCTAAAGCTTGCTGCTGAATCATTGTTTTCACCTTTGTACCTTGTACAAAGTCACTCTTCGCCATTGCATTGTAGTAGCGATCATGCGCGTTTTGCTTAGTTTGCTTATCAGTGAAGAATCCGTTCAATTGTGCCTGGATGCTATATTGGCAAATAAAAAACAAATACTAATTGATAGGGGTCGGCATTTAGTTTTGAACCGCGCCTTGAGAAACCGTTCCCATAGCAGTGTCGACGTTTGCGACAACTTCGCGTAGAATGTGATAATAAATCGTAAGCGCGTAGTTCGTGTTGTTCGTGCCCGAAACAATGATCGACTTGATTGCATCATCTTCGCTGGGTAGACGACGGCCAATGCCAACAGCAATGAATCGGTACAGTGATTCCCATAGACGCTGAGATAGTAAGCCAGCATTAGTGACATCATCGAGACCGCCATCAACACCAGATTTTATCATTTCATTGTAGGAACAGATCATAACCAAAGATGACTGGAGTGTTCCAAATTGGAGCGCTACCCACCGTCACCAGGATATTTTTAGGGCTGCATAAGGACTTGTCGTGGCCGGAATCGTTGAGAAGCAACTTCGGAACGGATTGATCACATCTGGTAAAGGGCTTGATCCAGGCTTAACGTTTGTGATAACAGGTTGCATAATCAATTACTTCGGATTGGCAATACCATTTGTCACCGTCCATGTAAATGACTGACCAGCTTGGAGAGTAAACTTGTAAGTTACACGTTCAAAGTAGCGGAACGTCTTTTTTTGGATAAGAGCGTTGTCTCCTGATGGATTTGGGCTATACGTTGGAACAAGTAGACGAGAGAACATCTGCGATGGACCAATACCACTTCCCGAAGTTGCAGTACCATTAACATCGGCTGTGACTAATAAATTTGTTGATCCTAAACCAGTTGCTGCATCAGTGTTGGTTGTATTTGCGGATGAGCCATTCCAGAGAATTGGGCAAGTGTTGCCAAAGTTCATGTTGCTGTTGATGCTAGCAATATTCGTTGCTGTAACCGTACCTGCTGCTGCACCAGTGGTAATTGACGTAGCAGAGCTGTTATAGCTGATATAGATGGACCCCTTCGGGTTCTTTTGCATTGGGCATTTCTTAATGGAGCCGGATAAACCAGATAGGCTAATGCAGGCTAAATAATGAGCTACGTAAAATGGATCACCGGCGGCAACGGCGCCAGCTGGCGCGACGTATACTTGCGGCTTTGACACAGCTTGGATATTGGCATTAGATCCCATGATATCATATGCAATTCACCGCTGCTTTGATCAAGCGCGGTGAATAGCGATCCATCGTACGCACCTACATTCGAAAATGAGTTAGAAAGGTCCTATTCGCAACAGTGCCGTTAATATAATTGGATGTTGTCATGTTGTCGAAATTTTGGGCGCCTCCGGGAATTGGTAGACGATATTCATCTAGCACGAAGTTGTTCGTTGGTCCTCGTTTAATGTAGGAGTTGTAGTCCCATTCGGTTAGCGCCTTGAACGTAGCATTCACATTTTCGTGAACTTGATTTGTCTGAACGGTAACGCCATCTACAACAACTTGAACGGAATCAATGAATTGCCAGGCACCTGCCTTATGAACAAGCTGACCAATGGGACAAGCAGTTTCCAGGTAGCACTTCAGAGCGGGGAACAGGACATTTATTGCGAGTGTCTGAGTGAATGGCGGGTTCGAGTTGCGCTGGCCGAGGAAACACCGAGAATGAAATCTACAACTAAGTGCTAGGTCTATCTTCGGCCTGGAACTGAGACGTGTGTCGAGTGAACTATCTTTGTTCTCGAACTGAGACGTGTGTCGAGTGAACGCTTCAGGCTCCTGGAAATAGGAGCATCCTTAACAGGATATTTCCACTTTCCAGGTAACACTTCAGAGTGAGGAACAGGACATTTATTGCGAGTGTCTGAGTAGATGGGCGTGGTGCGCGGCCCCATTTGAGAATTTATTTGCGTGGCGCAGGCGCCGGCTCAATATTCGCACTATCAGCTTTGATAGTCCCGTTGATGCTTGAGCAGCTTACCGGGGATATTCTTCGTAGCAATTTGAGAGCCACCTCCCCAGTAGCTTGATGGTCAGTCCGTCAGCACCGTCTTCTGCGAGTGCTGTGGCACCTCCAATTCTAAGTGAGTGAGTACCGTAGTTGGAGGGCTGCCCTTCCGCTTTCCGTGCGGTGGTCTTGATCGCGCTCGCCACTGATCGTGAGCTGAGATTGTCACACAGGTAGCGACAGGCTTCAATCTTGAGAGACTTGCGGGCACTTGAGATGTGTCGGAGTGCCTTCACTGGGTATAGCGCGCTGTGACCTGAAGCGTGCATGGTTCTCCGGGCACCCCGGCCAAACTGGTTGTTCTTCGCCCCTTCTAGGCCGACAGTGACAGACGTAGACCGTACTGGATCAACACGATGTCCTCTTGTGTCGGAGAAGTATACGTTCTTGCGTTTGAGACAGTAGAAGCTGTATTTCTCGTCGACCTGGAGGAATTCGAATCTTCTTAGTAGAAAGAAGTAGGCGAGTAGGACGCTACCCCAAAGCAGAAGCTGTCGAAGTTTGGATAAAATCGAGCGAGCGGTGCAGCATTCGCAAAAATGGCGGTGTGAACGGCTGCTTTTTGCGGCGAGGTGTAGACATTTGCTTGATACCTTGAAGCAAGATGTCAAGTCTGGGTGTCGAAGGTATGATAGTGTTTTTGTATCTCCGGTAAAACCAGCGAATTGCTGTATTCTTTAGAAGGATCGTAGCGTGTTGGTTTCCTTGGTGGTTCTTGTTCCAACCGCTCACCCAACAGTGCGTAGCAAAATACTCCGGTGGTCGTGACGTACGATTGATCAATACCCATCATGATCCCATCCGACGAGCGAATTGACACCACTGCTTCCAGTGCTGAGAGTACTTGGGTTTGGTAGCGCGCGCCACGGCGCGTCCGCGCAACATTGTTAGCACGCGTCGGAGAGATTGTTGATAGGAGGTTGGAGAGGTTCCTGCTGCCACGACGCCGAAAGACTAGTCCAAGTTGTTAATAAGGGGTGAGTATTGCTCCATACGCGAGATCCCGCATCAGCCATAGTGCTCATCTTTCCTGCGAAATGAGTAGCCGTACACACCAGATTGTGTTGGAACTCGGCGAGGGAAAATAACAATTTTATAACTGCGCTTGGGAATGCGATGACGATCGCTTGTTCACCCATGCTACTGAAGTCATGTTGTCGATGTGGAAGCAGACATGGGTTGGAACGTCTTTCGGTGAGGACGCCCAAACTGGACCCCATAGTAGGGCTGCCAGGACTGCACTACGCAACTCTCGAATATTGATAGACAGGTTAGATACTTTATCTGTAAAGAATTTCTGGCGGATGTAGCGGTGGCGTTGTGGCTCCAGAACGCATAAGCCGTCGTCGCTCGCATTCATATATACGTGTTTGCTTGGTTCTGCCAAATCTGCGAGCGTAGCAATCGGTATTTAGTTGAATCAGTCGGCGTACCGGAGAACCATGTGAGGTCGTTTAGTGCAGATCTGTCCAGGCAGTGAATTTCAAATCGAAGGACGAGTTAGCTGCTGTCTGAAGGCGCTGGAAAAATGAGCGAGCAGGGCGTAAGCAACATGAACCGTGACGCAGACTGCCCAGCACTTGCAGCAGAGTCGTCTTCGTAGCTTTCTTGGCACGGAGCGCTGATTGAACTCTGTAGAGAGCCTTTTTAATTTTCTCTGCCGGGATTGAGACATACTCACGGTCAGTGTCCCACAGAAGCCCCAGCGCTTTCCCAGTTATTGCCCATTTGGTGAACTTGAGTTCGTTGATGACAGACGGTCCGAGAACGGTAGCCATAGCTCTACGGAGGGCCAGATTAGTGTCGAAGCTTCGAGTAGTGATATTGGATTCGACGTTAATATGGCCGTCACACCACACGCCGCCGACTAGAGTACGGGTGAGTCCGTGCCCAAGATCGTACTGGCCGTTGATATGTGTACCAGCGAATGGAACGCGGGTGAGCCGCACCAGCCGAATCCGCAGGATAGATCGAGGACAAGTAAGTCGTCGATGAGGAACCCAAAGACGTGGACGTGTTCTGCGTTGATCGGTACGTGGCGGAATGCACCAGTGACGTCTCCTAGCATAACGTTTATCCGGGTTCTGGATCGAGATCGCTTTAGGCGATGGCACGCGGTGGATTGTAGGGAATTCCCTTTGATCCGTGTAATCGTTGACCGACGCGGAAGGGGGGGGGGGCGAATAGTCGTTGATTAAACGGATGTCGTAGCCGCCGGGCTTCTCGACGACACCGAGTAGGCTAATGAAGACTTCCGGCCAACGATCAAGAAGATGTGATTTGACGATCAAGTACCTACCGTCCGCTTGACCTATTCGAAGGTGTCGTGGGATTTGTGCGATATGGCCACAGATACGCCGATGATTTATCGGGCGTATAGACTGCGTAGGTGCGGCGCCACTTATCCGCTGAGGTATCAACCCATGTTGGACGATTTCATTCCAACGAACCGTGCTGTTGCGCACCACTGGGTTTGACGGTAAAGGGAGCTCGAAGAGATGCTTGTTTGGTTTAGGATCATCGATCGTCTCACCTCTCACCTGTCGAACCACGTCGGGTAGACTCCGTTTTTCGTGCTCGGCAACGGCTGTCCGGAACGACACAACATTCACATCGTTGTCGTCTGTTGAATCTGTAGTAGGATCAAGTAATTTGACGCCGAGCCGCGCAGCGAGGTCGGCATGGCTGTTTGTGGATTTCGGTGGCGCACTGATACTGAGCACGCTCGAGTGTAGACATAAACCGATCGTACCGGGAGACACACGCCGACTGGCAATATAATTGAATGCTGTCATGTTGTCGAAATTTTGGGCGACTCCGGAAATTGGTAGACGATATTCATCTAGCACGAAGTTGCTCGTTGGTCCTCGTTTAATGTAGGAGTTGTAGTCCCATTCAGTTAGCGCCTTGAACGTAGCATTCACATTTTCGTGAACTTGATTTGTCTGAACAGTAACGCCATCTACAACAACTTGAACGGAATCAATGAATTGCCAGGCACCTGCCTTATGAAGAGGCTGATCAATGGAACAAGCAGCGGTCGAGGTGACAGCAGAGTTGCCGCCCTTGAGAATCGGAAGCTTAATTGGAAGCTCAATCACAGCTTCTTCCCAGTTGACAAACGCAGCTTGCGAAGCGATCGTGGATAAATTGAATTGAATTTGACCAGCGTATTGACCAGGGTTACTAGTCGAATCCTGAATATAACGGATGCGCCCAAATAGTGTCCTGTGGGGTGCTACATGCCTGCACTATTAAATACAAGCCTCTCCCGAATAGAGTCCTCATAAAAGCTACCAAATCCGCTATTACAAGCTTGCTGACCATCCATTCTACAGAGAGAAATACTTTTCCGTCATTTTCAATAATGCCTCATCAAAGGCAGTCGGTTAGCAATGAGCTAAAGCAAGAGGTGATCAACTGGATTATATATGTCGTTGCAAGGACCTATTGTACATGGAAATAACGCTTGGAAAAAGTCAGACCGAGTCGAATACACTCGCTTTGGTAGTCCACGTATGTCAAGTGCTGACACCGTTTGCGATTGGGTCCTCCGCGCGTGGCGAGACAGAGGCAACAACCATGCGGAGCGCTGAAATAGCAGGCTTCTCGAGAGACCCCTCGTCGTGGTTTATATCCAAGCACGATGTGTATGGCGCAAAATTTCGTGAAAAGTGGTCGAGGAGCCGCATATGGACGAAGACGTCAATCTGTTAAATCCTTTAGAGTTAGATGATGCGTTAGACGATATTAACCTAGTACACGAATCATTTCAGCAAAGAATAATGTTCTCACCCGTTTAAAGTCCTCTCTGTCACTTTCGGGCGGCACTATTAAATATAGTCCGGACTCTAATAGGGCGCGTCCGTTTGGTCCATTTCTTATCACGGAAGCGCGTTTCGGCTGAAGCTGGCTCGACGGAGTGCTCGAAAGCAGAGATATCACTTGCGGTGGACATTGTATAGTACGAGATTGCTTCATATTGGGCAAGATATAGATCGTCAGCAAAAACATAATAGCAATTAAAAATTGCATGGTATCTACGAGATCGAGCATGAGCGAGAAGAAAATTATTAAATCGTCTCGAACAGCAGATGATCAACTAATGAAACTCGCTAATTCTCTTGGGGTAAAGGTAGATCAAATCGATGTCATGCAAAATCTTGATAGAAGAAAAGATTATTGCATTTTGAGCATGGGCAATCCAATTATCGGAGGAAGCCACTGACTCGGAGTCTCAAACAAAGATAAGGCTTTCTTCGATCCTCTTAGCGGAATTGATGTCCAAGACCCTCGATTCGGGCACTGCGGGACTTTCGTAACTACTATTTGCAGCATGGAAAAAGGAGGAGTTCTACAAGCTATTTAAAATGTACATGAATGGATCTATTTTAGGCGATGATACAAAGATATATAGCAAACCTATTTGATACAATTTGAGGCATCATGATTGGCCGCGTTTACAAAATAATCTGTTTAAAGTCAAACGACATCTACATTGGATCAACATTCAAGGCGTTACGAGTGCAATGGAAGCAGCACCGAGATCGCTATGGAGTTTACAAGAAGAATCCAGCGAGATCAATGAGTATTCACGCGTACTTTGATAAGCTCGACATCAAAGATTTCAGAATCATTTTAATCAAAGAATATGAGGTTGTTGATCGAAAGCATCTTGAATGTAAGGAGCAGCTTTGGATTAGCAAGCTTAAGTACATAAATCAGCAATCAGCATCCAATCCTTTGCGCAAGTCATATAATGCTCGGAAAGACTATAATCAGTCCTAAAAAAGTAGAAAAATAAATGTACGTGTGGATCCACATATCGAAACGGTAATTCAAAACGCTACGAACGCACAAAGAAACACCAAAAGTATTTGGTTGACAACGTTCAATAAACCAACATTTTTTTTTAGTATTTGACAAGGGCAAAAAATACCTCACCCCGAAGAATGGTTCATATTCGACATCACTAGACTCAAGGCCTTCGCTCGAATGTTAGCATCGAACTTCAACTTATCAGTGTCGATTGTAAATGGCTTCACGCTGATTGGTGTGATTGTTGGATTACAAACTTTGTAATAATTATCATCAATAACGACTAGCTCCTCATCAGTTGTATCAACGTATTGAATGTCCATTTTTTAGGTATATATATCTGATATATATTTAAGATAATGTAGAAACGATGTAATTATCTTCATGTTGTTCATGTGTCATTTCTGCGATTGACGCTTAGCGCCACCATGACTATCTACACACTGTCATTATCTATATCTAGGAGTCTTTAATTTTTTGCCAGGGTCACAAAAAATATCATAGTCAAAGCACTCTGTTCTTCTAGCCACCGCTTGTGTTTAAGCGATCGAACGTGAACATGGCGATTTGCAGCAGAATATTGACCACCACACTCGCAATTGGATCGAGTTGCCAGCCGCTCCTTAGAAGTTGCTTCCCATCGCCGCTTATTGGCTTTATAATATGGAACTGGATAAAGTCACACAGTGGGATCTGCGTCATAAAAAAGTAAAATTCAAGTAGGTGGATAAATTTACCTACGTTTGAAAATAAGAAAAAAGGAAACACCCCCACTCCCCCCTTTCACCCATCCTCCACCGTTTCCAAGTCTTTCATTTCAGAATCCAGCCCCGACAATGGAAAGTGCTGCGTCGTCGTCGGGCGCAGAATCTGAGAGAGACCAAGCTACGGCGGCTTCCCCCCAGACTCACGTCCCTACTACAGCTTCTGAGTGCGCACCATGTATGGTATGGCTCTACTACACAAGCTGGGACAGCTTTTTCGCCGCTTTGACTGAGTATCAAAACGCTACTCATCTAGTTTCCGCAAACGAACATCGACAAGTGTCGCTTCACGCTACGATGAATTGAACAAACGAGGGACACTGACGCCTACAACACAGATCCTGCTGTCCTTTACAACGTATTACCTATAAACGCTAACGGTGTTTGACCCTCAGCAGCAGAAGAAGCACTATGACGAATGCGAAAGCATAATCAAAGCTCTGTTCGAAGAGACCGCGAGAGCCATGGTCACGCAGCGAGAAGAAAATTTGAAGCAGCTAGATAGTCACAGCTGCGGCCCATTAGTGCTTCTTTTTTTTCGAGTGCGTTGTGCGAGGAATAGTCTTACCAGCCTCGCCTTCCAATGGCCTTCTACGCTACTATCTAATGCGGTGTTTACTGAAGACACTACAGGTTTAGAAATAGTTTTAAAAAACTTAAAAATGGCTTCCCCTTGCTTCTTTATTGTTGGTTCGACAGTGTACACAACAAGGTCAGGTTGATGTGGAAGAGGAGACGACAATGACGTTCATATTCCACTACTGGCAGATCTGGTCTCACTTCTGGTTGAGCCTGCGCACGAGAATAAGCGTGGTCTCGAGCGTGATGGGGCCCGTGAAGGTCGTACCCAGGCGTGTGCTGCTGGTCGTGGTGTTTACCGGCAGGGTGTAAATGGTCGTGATGCCTGATAATTTGGGTCAGTGGATGGTTGGCAACATTTTCTTGGTGGTTACATAGTTGGTTATCGCTATCAAGTAAGTAGCAACTCCTCCGTCGTTGTCGCATCTGAAAAGGACAAGTTCTAAATACGTTCCAGTAACAACCGCTCCTGTTCAGTTACATTTGAGCGACATTTTCGCAGCTTGGCTCCTGCTTCATTGTCTATATTTAGTGAAATCTATTGATGGTATCCTACGTAATTTACGCCTGGTGTGCCTTTTCATCTCACACACGGCTGATGTGACCCACGCAGTGACCGAAATACGCACTTAAGTACGAAGTCACAAACCGGCTGTGTGACTCTAACACTGATCTTATAATTTAGGCTCTACACCGTTCACGCTAATTAGTCGTACCCTGACTAATTGTGGTGTACAGATCAAAGCCCTTTATACTGGGATTTCAGCTGTCCATTTTGTAAAACCTACCTGTCTAATTTTTAAACCGAGCATACTGGAACAAAGAGCTCGATGAGATCTGCTCAAAACCGGTCTTTTTCGTTAGATTTGATCATTTTTGTCGAATATCCCGAATTTGTAATGTCACCAGTGCAAATCCAGGACTAATTGCGAACTACGACTAATTAGCGTGAACGGTGTAATGCTTTCTTTATTTTGTTCTTGATAATCCTTCTTACGCAGATGATCTATCGTAAATAAATTATTCTTATTCACTGCTGATTTTCTAAAACATTGCAATCCAGAGCTGTTCATATGCTTGAAGATGCTGTTGGTCGACAACCTCATACTCTTTTACAAGGGTGATCTTATATTTATCAATTTCATATGCTCGAAAGTATGCAAAGATTGACATATGTGTACGCTTGCCTTCGACCCAGCGTCGAAAGTTATGTTTATGCCATTGTCAACGCCATGATAGCTTATTGATAGTAGAAGCGATATAGCATAGGCCACTTTCAAGATGAATGATTCTGTAGACTCGGCCAATCTTTTTATATCTCAAATTGGATTTACAATTTTTATAGCTTCTTTGTATTGATGAACATATTTTATCAGAAATAAAAATATTGTTGAGTTCCGAGGTTCCAAAACCGCTTTCCGAACCGGTTCCAAAATGATGTGGTACTTACTAGAGCTGCTGTGGACAGGGGTTGGCAGTAATTTGGGAGAGCAGTACAAAATAGTACTATAGTACTATTACTGTTACTGCAGTAGCCAGTAGTCTCCTCGAATATGATCAAACTGTTACTGTAGTAACCAGTAACTCAGATGCGGCTACAAAAGTACTGCCGAGTTACTACTGAGTTACTGTCGATACCCAGAAGTGCATCTGACAATTCTCCATTTTGACCACCGCCCCGGACTCTATGTTGGACACGAGGAGGCTTGCTAACAGCACAGTATACAGTCTTTCACACTCTCGTCGTCTCCGTCGCACGATTTCGGCGGCTGCAGGATCTGAGCTCAGTCAACGGCCCCAGTTCGACCAGTCAATCTTCTTGCCGTTTATCTTTGATGGTTTGAAGCTCATTCTCGTTGCACCCCCAAGAACGCTTTCCCAGCTCTCGTCACGCTTAAACCAACACCCACCACGTCGATAAAGTGCTCCTTTGTTGACTGTATCAACCCGGAGCTAACAAAGACGGATCCGTGTTCCATCTGCGATCAACCCGTCCACCACCTGTGCTCGAACGACCTGTGCGACCCGAGTAACATTGCTGTTCGGTGAGTTACGGTTTAAAGATACTAAATACATTGTTAAGCACTAACTGTTGTGCTATAGCTTCTGCAGCTCCACGTGTGTCGCTGAATGGAAAAGCAAGAACTTGATGGTAACCAACGCTGCCGACGATCGCATCACCTTTGAGACTATGGGGTGGTCGCCAGATTCGTCTTGTCAAGAATCCAGCCAGACTGCGTCCAGTGGTTCGACGGAGCCATTCTTCTGCCAGATCTCGGATGCAACGCTTCCGCCTGACACCCCAGCCTGTGTGGACTCGTACGGGATCCCTCTAGACATACACCACTCCCGCCAACTCGGCAAGCGTGACAACGTATGGGACGTGGCCCACGTACTCGCGGCACCGTACTCGATCGGTAATGACGACGACGCCGAGAGGTTCACCCACATCTGCCTCATTTGTGCGGCTAACGCAGCCAGTCAGCCCAACGCGGCTGGCAACGCGCGGGAAACCGTACTTCGCCGGTGGAGCCACACGTCCAACGTCAAGGACCACATGGTTGCAATGCATGAATCGCACCCCGTTGGCATGGCTGAAGTGAAAAAGAGGACCAAACGTGCTCGTCGGCAGATAGCCTCGGTGATGAACGATGTTAGTGGATATATTTCGCAGCGTGTCACCGAGTCGCAAGAGCCGATGGCGAAGCGAGGTGCTCTGCAAAAATTGTGGAGCCCAACACAAAAGGAGCTCCATGTGCACATTCCACGTTGGTTGATCAACGATGGTAAATTTGTGTGCTTTGTGTGCTATCCGTTACACGATACACGTATTATGAAACTGGTGTGTGTCTTTGCAGGCCTACCGTACAACACAGTTGTGACCAAAGACTTCCGTAACCTCATCCAACGAGTGACGGGCACGGCGAACGTTACCATCCTCTCGTCGAAGACCTACGCCAGCATGCTTGAGGCTTCTTTCCAGCGGTTTTGTGCGATGGTGAAGCAAGGAAGAGTTTGAAGCGGCTTATCGTTTGCCGTTTCTGAACTTGTTGCACGACTCCTGTACCACCGGCAACAACAAGAAAGGGATTGTGGGCACCTCTGTGAGCTTCATCAACCGAAACTGGGACTACTGCAACCTCGCGCTACTGGTAACCGTGCACAATGGTTCGCATGCGTCGTCCGAGGTAAAGACACTAATGACCTCCCGAATTGAACCGTTGTATGGGATATCGATTGCGGACATGGCGCAGTTCACGATGTCCGACACGACTCCCAGCGCTCGCAAGGTCTCCAAGTTGTTCGAAGATTCGATTCCGACCGACTGCACCATGCACGTTTTAAACTTGTGTCTATTGTATGGCATGGGTATGAGGGAGAACACGGAGCCGGTGTACGTGATGGACTCCGCGACCAACATGCAGAAGAAAGAGCGCCGAGTGTGCACTGTCGGTGGCCCGTTTCCCGAAGGCGCCCGACTGATTAAAAAGGTGTGGAGCCTTAACAACTACTTCAACTCGCCGCAGCGTGTTGAACGGCTGACCAAGCTGCAATTCTACAGTCTCCCCGAATCAAGCCCAATTGTGGACTGCGATACTCGCGTGGCATCCTCTGTGACCCTCTTTCAACGTACAATCGTCGACTACTCCGCGTTCAGAGATTACTTCAGGCACTGTGAAAAGTACGACGATCCCCAAGTGTTCGACAACTTGTCGGAAGACGAGTGGGAGCTACTGGTTGAGATGGAGGCCATCACAGGGTCCTTGACCGACCTTGCCCGCATTGAAGTACAGCGGAGCAACCAAGTGGAATCGGAGCTGTTCGTGTTGCTGAAGGCAGCTTTTGATCGGCTGAGCACTGACAAGTATCAAATCTACAATATTGACGCGGTTAGAACACCCAAGACGAACGAGAACTCCCTTCCCCGCCGTGAAGTTCGTCTGTCTGCTCTCTCCACGAACGCTGAAGTCTGTGTCCGTCGTATCAAATCGCAAGTCGCAAAGCGACTGCCTACGCTTACCGCTGAGTCTGTAGTAATTCTTCTACTGGATCCGCGAACGAAATTCACGGTCAGCGATTTGGTCCGACCTGTCAAATTTGCGGAAGCTGGCATCGCGGGACCCTCAACTGATACTGGTGATGTTGGTGCTGCTGCAATCGATGCTGTCATTGAAGACGCGGGGCTCTCGACAGATGCTGGTGATGTCGATGCTGCCGCAATTGATACTGTCATTGAAGATGGCAGGACGATCCTGCAAAATGCTCACCGAGAGGTTTACTGCTCCATGCATGCCAACAATTTAAGTGGCGCCTAAATCAAGGACTTGGACATGCCACCGAATCTGGACTTGGTGTCATCTGTCCATGACGAGCTCGTCATGTGTGGTGCCCCCGTACCAACAGAGGCTCCTCCTGAAAACTCCATGGCGAGCCTCCACGACCAAGCCGACAGAGTCCTGGACAAGTGGTACCAGTACACAGTGCAATGGGTGCGTGTTGCCGTCCAGCAAGCACCGGACGAGATGCTGTCAACGGAAGACTTCACCCGTCTGCTCCTTGTCCGCCACGATGACAGTGTATGCTGGAGACTGCAGGCTCTAGCGAAACACGTGGATATCTGTCGCTGGTACCGCGACGCAGGATCGAAGCTATTCCCGTCCATTGCTGCGCTTGCCCGTGTTTGGCTTGGCCGAAGCCCCTCCAATGCTTTCCAAGAGCGCGTCTTTTCTACCGGTGCTTTCGTCATGAACTCGCTTCGCACCAGCACGGACAATATGCGAGCCGAAATGCAGGTTCTCTTGAAGCATAACCGTACTGAGAACCGTCGTATGGAGATGGAGAGCGTCGCCGTGTCTGATTACACACAGTCAGCCTAGGTGTTCGCAACGTCCAGTTCAGTGGACCACACACAGGACGATTAGGTGGTCGTAAGCCAGTAGTTTAACAGTACTATAGTACTATTACTACAGTAACAAGGAAGACCAAATCAGAGTTACTGTTACTGCCAGTAGTTTATATTTTTTACTGGCGAACTACTGCCAGTAGTTCAGAAGAAACGCCGGTTCTGCCAACCACAGTCTGTGGTGCTTCAATTCTATAGTGAATTGCAAATAATTGTTGAATTGTGGGAGCCCTGGTTCCAGAATTTTCGGAACCAAATTTTAATAACTAGAAGGGCTGTGGTTACATTGACATCTTCTATTGGTGCTCGAGTTCCGAGTTCCTATACTTTCAGATATAAAATATTTGTAGAGAGGGAGGGTAGGGTATCGAAATATAGAGAGGCAGTGCTGCGTTTTTTTTGGAACTTAGGAACTCGGACCCGCATGGTATATAATACCTACCATGATCATAATAGTTGGTGTTGCATGGTTCGGTGACATGGGACCGATTCAAATCATGTTTCGGAACTTTACGCACTACTTGATTTTAAATAACTACAATCAGTCGGGTGGTCCCTCGCTCAAAGTGACTTGATCATACAATGTATGGGATGCGGTTTATGTTCCGGAACTCCCAGAACTACTGGCTTTAGATAACTACACCTGCTCTGGTGACGCATTTGTTAAAGTGTCGATTGGAAACAACGTTGCCAAATTCACATTAGGATTACGTTCACTCGCGCGATCTTTCTGTTGGCGTACGCTGGTGGACGGACGTAATGGATTAGGCTACATCGTCCGCCCAAGCAGTGCATAAAATGACATCTAGAGTACCCCTAAACCCCCTTATAGTGACTGTAGGGACAGTGTGATGTACTACATAGTACAAATCAGTCCTGGAGCAATTGGCAAATGCTGTTTACTATCCTGGTGGCGCGGGTTGTCGGGGTCCATCGGCTGCAGTGAGTATCCTCGTGCTGGCAACACTGGAGATTTCGTCTCTTGTTTTCCTTCATTTTTTCTTGCAGTACAAGTTTTATTTTTCTGGAATGCACCAGCTTGCCTACACATTGGAAACCTGCGTCTGCCTCATGCAGGTGAAACTTCTAACCGGAATCCTATTTCTAATTCCATTCGAGCTAGGGCATTTCGGTACGCTTTTGGGTGCCGACTCACCTGATTCAGTGTTTTTCATTTGCCTTTTGTTAAGGTGCTGACTTTAGTTTTTGATTCGAATGGCTCGACGACAACTGAAAAGTCTCTCTGAGATGAGTCAGCTGTGTTGGCGTTATGACGCACTTTCGAAGTACTGGCCTGGCGGATCTTCAGACACTGCACCACTCGAAGCGCCAGCATCGAAAATGAGAGGCACACTTTGGAAGGTTTCTGTGTCTACGGTCTACGAGGTCGCAGCGATCGATCGCAAGAGGTCTGCAGTTCGCTCCAACTCGTTACAGCTGCGTGAGCGTCGGTCTTCAATACGGTCAACAAGTAATTCGGCTCGCTTGGTCACAAAATCGGCCACGCTGGCGTCTGAGAGAGACGAGAACGTGTCTCCTGCCAAGCTTGGAGGCTGCGCAAAGCGTAGTAGATGAAATTTCTCGGCAGCGGCATACAGCTGGGCCTTCCTGCTGTTCCTGCTGCTGCTGGTTGATGACTTGTTGGCTCGATGCCACTTCCAAGCGCGCTGAAGGAGCAGAGCAGCGCTCTCTTTGCGTTGACGAATGAAGCGATAGAAGCGTGCGACATCGAGCACTATTTGCTCTTGAGGACACAATTGCAGCGTGTCGATGAGTACGACGCGCAGCAAGCACGCGATGATCATACCGCCGATGATTCCTCCGATTGCGATAATGATCTTGCCCCCGAGAGTCCACGGGAAGGTGTCGCCGTAGCCAACTCCAGTGATGGTGACAATTGTGAGCCAGAAGGCGTCGCTGGCGTTCGTCTCAGTCGGGTTGCTTGCCCTATTTGACCCAAGAGTGGCGACTATGAGACCCCCTTACGTGTAAGAAAAAGACAAAGAGTAGTGTCGACGCACCGCTCGAAGAAGTTGAGTGCAACTGAAGTGAGCAGCCAGTCGATTGTCAGGAGGCTCAAACTCGACTCGAAGGGGAATTTCTGGATGGAAAACTTGACGTTGAGCCAGATCGAAGACAAATCCACTTGATGAATTGAGCCTGCACGAGCACAAGCCAATTAAAATTTAATACATTGACAATAAAGTGCATTTTGTTTTTTTCCTTGATCGTCGTCCGTACCAACAAGCCGCGCTTCATGTGATGAAGAATTCAGCCCCAAGTGGTTTCTCAACACCCGACCGAGCAGGTAAATGCGTAGGAACACCAACACGTCTGTGATCGACAACACATAAGCGTCACACGACAATTTAGTGAGCCTTTTTTATCTTCATATTTTCCTTACCCAGTTGATCGAGACATAACACGTCATGCTCTCCCCAGCGCCATATCTCGCGATCGGCACTGAGAAGTGGCATGTGCGCTATGCAGACCAGCGCTTCTAGTAGAAATTGACTACCAGTCAGTGAGCTATCGGTTAGCAACTTATCGGATAGTATTGTGTTAAGGAAATAGCGACAAAAGTTACAAACCTCCGTAGACCTGAGCACGCGCTGAAAAATGCAGCGTCGGGTGGCAGTTGATTCGCCAAAATCTTGGTCTTGCACACGATTCCTGTCAGCAAAAAAACAATAATTTCAAAGAATGAAATTACTTTTTTTTGCAAGCAGTCAGTTTACCATCTATACGGACGTACGATAGCGCATCACGAGGGCGTAGAGAAGCAGCCCCGACGTGCCCGAGAGAACGCCCTTCAATACGATAAACACTGTCGAGTAGGACTGCGACGACGAAACGTTTCTTCCCTCTTCCACCAGCTGAGCCAGCTCGACTCCGAGCATTTCTCCCTCGACGCTGGCACACAAGATGCCAAACACAGCCAGAAGCAGCATGAAACTTTCCCAGAACGCCCGTTCTTCTGCCAGCTATAAAACAATTATTAGTTTCGACAATGTTTAAAAGTTTTGCTGGAAATTGCTACTGTATTAGACCTTTCGACTGCGATCGAAACTCTGGATTGTGGCGATTGTCGTTTGCCACTTAGTGTCGTTATCCTGGAATTTGCGTCGCAGCTACAGTAAACGTACGCGGGGAAATCGTTAGGCAAATGCGGGAGTGAGGACCCGGTATGCGAAGCGTGGACCTGGTCAATGTAGATGGCTCGGCGAGATATCGAGGAGGACCTTGGAGGCACGTGGACGGCTACATGCGGTGCGGGGCTCGAAGGGGGTGGCATCTCTGACCTTCACCGTCGACTATCCTTGAGAAGTACTGATTTACATAAATGCTACACAAATTACCACAACTACATAATATGTAGTTGTGGTAATATAATATTATACTGGGATAGTCTGGAAGGCTAGTCAACCCAAATCGGATTAATTCGTCGCGGTTACTGAAGCCGGTAGCTGAAGCCGATAGACTGAAGCCGGTAACTGTCCGGTTTACCGGGTAACTGTTCGATTTGAGCGAGAACAAGGAACGGACTAGACCAGGTGCAGCACAGCTTGAGCTTCGAGGTCTTCAGCTTTACCCTGGCGCCCTGACATGCGGCGGCATCTGCAGCAGCAGCACGCTGTACTGCTGAGCTAGGACGACGGAGGCCGTAAGCTGTAGTAGTAGTAGTAGAAATGCTATGTCTACACAGGTACTAAGATGTGTGTTTTTCCTCTTGCTGTTGCAGAGGAATTGCGAACGTATTTGTGTTTCCGGCAAAGATATTACAGGCTCCAAATGGTCGATTATCAGTAAACTGGCAATTGGATTGACGTGAAGAATATCCCAACGTGAAGAAAAGGCCGAGATGAATTCTTTCACGTGTCGCCATCGAGTGGCAAAGCTAGGGATGCATACGAATGTGTACATGTCGCCTGCGTATCCGTTCCCACGCAAACAGGGAAGTATGTGGAATGCCAATATGGCGAGATGGAGTTTTTTGCAGGCTTAAATTGTCGAATGCTGTTTTATTTTCACCCGTACAAGTACCAAAGCTTGATGTCGCCGTAGGAGTACGCATACGGCGACCAACTTTACTATTTGGAGATAAAATTTACTATTTGCTTCCTGAGCTCGTACGAGACCACGAAAGAATACCACTTTGCAAAAGATGTCATGCCAACCCGCGTGAAAATGAGTTTAGTGTCGCTATGCGGCTACGATCAGTTAAGTGTTCGGCTGGAAGCATTTGCGTCTTGTTGACATCCACCACATCGTAGAAGCTCTGGAAGCTGACGTCACCGTTCGGGGACACAAGTGCTAGGTAGTGGACATTGTCACCCACATATCGTCTCGCCCTTCGTTCTTCAGCACGCTCGCTTAATTGTGACGAATACAGTGGAGGCCTAATCACGTACCGGCGAATCACGCTGCTCCGATCCAGCATTGGCTTCGCACTATTTGCTGCAATAATAGCAGTAACAATTGAGTTCTCGCACTTAGCTGATCGTAGCCGCATAGCGATGAATCTGCGCGCATTTATCCTCTTCAGGACTTAAAGCCCAGCACACCTTCTCCGTGGGCGTTTATCGCGCGTGTGATAGCAAGGGATCCCGTGCGTGAATGGAAAACCTGGCAAAATAATGGTACATTGCTTGAAGTTTTCGTTGCCGACTCACCCAATATCGTTTACCGGGTTACCCTGTTCAACAAGGCAATTACAAGTTAAGGTGACGTCATTGTTCCTGGAAACAGTTGCTCCTTCTCCGGCGGCCGGATAAACCTGCGTTTTCGGCGAAGAATTGCGTTGAGATATCCTTCGGATCCAATGCGGATATTCACCTGGCCCAAACTCCTTTGTTGGATGCCTCGCAAATACCTACCGTTACAATTGCCAACCTTGCGGCAGTTGAGGACGGGTCTGTAACAACAACTATTGCTATTGTGCATCGGTTGGGCTCGGTGAAGCGTATTGTAGCGCGGAAGGGGAAGACGACTGATAAGCGAGAGCTACTCCTTGTTGATGATTCCGGGTACCAAATAGTTTGTACGACGTGGGGTCACCTCGCCAATGGAGACATTTTACAAAGCAGCGTTGTCGTTGTGAGAAATGCTACGCTTTCTACGTACAACAAACTCCGGTATGTTTCAGTTGGTCCTGCATCGGAGATTCTACACGAACCTGCGATCGATCGCGTCGACCTACTCCGTAATTGGTACGGTGGTTTGGCGCCATCCCATACGTTCTCACCTCTTTCCGGGCTTTAAACCTAGCGTTTCGTAAACGACAATTTTGCATTTTTTTTTAAAAAAAAGTAAGAAAACAATACATTTTCGTTTTTCTTAAACTATCCCAGCCTTCGCTTCGCCCTAGTTGAAGGACTTTAAAACTTGCGGTATACAAGCCTTCGTCCACGGTGTCAGTCTCTACCTGGATCACCACAGTTTACCTAGCCGTGCAAGGCGCTCGCAACTCCGGATGAGGGGAGCGGAAGGACGAAGAGCTCTACTTCATTGTCGGCAACAATTATGCAGGATAATGCGACGAGTTGCTGGGTCCAGATGGATTATGAGCTGCCAGAGAGCGAGAATACGTGAACATCGGTGCGAAATTACGGAGCGGGCGCAGCACATGGGAGACCATGCGATTGAACATAGCGGGGCATTCTTCTGGCCTTGTGGCATAACAAGCCACTCCCAGAGCATACCACTGGGAGTGCTTACCGCTGTGAGCGATATGTCACTCAGCTTCATGAGGATTTGATAGAATCCTTCGGTCAGGTCAATGGCGTTGTAGACCTCACTACCCGACATAGCGTCGAGCACCATGTCCTTCCGAAAAATTGGCGTCTAAGCAGGAATGGTATCGTCGTTCAGCTTGTTGAAGGCACGGACGATGCGCCACCCACCCGTGGCTTTCTTCACAAGGTCGGACTGGAGTGCGGCGATGTGCACTCACGCACATGACCAGCCTTGCGGCGGCTCTCGAGGAAGTCGTTGATAGCTTGGACCTGATTTCGCGGGAGCGGTCACTGCCGCGTCACACAATGCTTCGAGCCGGGCACGAGATCGATCTCGTGGAGAAAGCCTCGGTCAGCTGATAACTCAGCTGGGATCTTATCCGGAAAGACATCTTAATATTCGTGGGCGGACTCGTAGCTTGGGCTGTTGGATTTGCATAGCGCTTCCTAAGATTGCGGTGCGAAGCGCTCCTCGCGGGCCGAGTTCGGTTCGGCGCTCTTTAAGCGCGAGGGAGCGTCGTCGTCACTGACTGCATTCACTTCGAGCGACGCCAAATCGGTGTCGGTGATCAGGTAGACCTTTCGATTTCATTGTCCTCGAAGCCGCAAAGGAAGTTCTTCCAAGAGAAACCTGGAAGTCAAATGATCGACTGCGCCTCTCGAGGTGGGTTTGCAAGCTCGAGCGTTCGTCAGCGACCGGAGGTACCTTCCCCGTACGCAAGCACGCAGACCGACTCCGTCGGTGAGTTGTCACTTGGTACGGTCTCTCGGTGAGGTTTCAGCCCGACGCCGCTTCGACTTCTTCTATTTCCACCTCGCGTGCGAATTCAAGGATGATGAGTCGCTTTCGCTGGACGAGATATCACCCCCCTCGAGCGGGAGTTCCTTCTCGACCGCGGTAGTGTTCAGCGGGAGCGCCGACTGCTCGACCACCGGCTCAATTGACGGGAGCTTCTGCTCGACCGCCGTCTCTTCGCTCAACGGGAGCCCCTGCTCGACCGCCAGTTGATCTTGATCCCCGCGTCGCCGCGGGGAATCATCAATTAAGAGCACTGCGCAAGCCGTTCAGAGAGCACCATCGCTCACACTGTGCACAACGTGCGTCGGGGATGACTGGTCCATGACGGTGACGTGATGCCAATTTTGCTTGGCGACCAGGAGGTGCGTGAACACCTAACTCACATCATAATCACTGCGGCACTTGACCGACCGGACCAACCAGTCAATTTCTGATTGATAGCGCGACAACTACGGCATACCCAGGATGCAGTCAAACGCGTAATTCATTTCAATGAAGAGGAAGTCGTCGCTGCTTCGGAAACCGTCGAACGTGTATGGAAGGGTAATCTCACGCCGCGCGACGCAGCGTGATTTTCCATCGGCTAAGCTGACAGCGACTTACCCTCTACTTTTAGGGACAGCGATGTCCGACGGGGGTACCGACAAGCGCGACACACGGAGGAAGTTGTCGGTCGCTCCTGAATCAAGGAGCGCACGCAGTGGTCGACGGGCGCCGGCGACATGGAAACTGACAATGATCAATCTTGAATCACTCGGCGTAGCGGTGGCCCTAGGAGGTTGACCTTCCACCGGGGCCCCCGGACCTCCGTTCCAGCCAGCACCTACTGACCCTGACCGGTTTTTGGCTGGTCAGAACTCACAGGCTCGGCATCGATATGCGAAAGCACGGGTGGAGGCGCTCGGCACTCCAGCGCGCGATGACCGACATTCCGACAATGGAAGCAGGTGAAATAACGACCGTTCCGGTGCGTTACATGACGCTGGCGATTAATCGTCGCATTGTTAGCGTCGATGTCCATGGGCCCGGGCGCAGATTCTCGAGCTGCAGCGGGCAGCACGTGGGCGTATGATGCCGCAACCACGTAGTCCTCGCGTAGAGCGAGAACAAACGCCTCTTCGAGTGTAGAGGGATCCGATCTTGTAAGGCAGTAGCGCGTCATGCCTTCGCGCACACCGAACACGAGCACATGAGGCTGAGAGGCCATATCTATAGGCTTGGACACGATACACAGCGCGATGTGTCACGTCTTTTGGACGTAGTCGCACATTGTCATCGTGCCTTGCCGAAGTTCGAAGAAGTCTGCCCGAATTCGGGATTTATCTTGCGACGGCCCGAGCGCGAGCCAAAGGTAGCTCTGGAGAGTATCCAGAGTGGGGGAGGCATTGGGGTCGACGCCCAACTTGCCGAGGGCCCAGTCCTTGGCTTTCCCAAACAGCCGCGAGAGGAGGACGTGGACGATCGCGGAAGGCGCTCGATCAACTTCGAGGCGATGACGATGTCGATCTCTCGAAACCAACGGTTCAGCGGATGTCGGTCCTCTCCAGCGCCGGTGTAGGTGGACGTCTCTAGTTTCACGACGTCTTTCGTTGAGATACGCGAGGGAGTTGACACTCGCCGTTTCGCATCAGCGAGCTCGCGCTGCATGAATTCCTGTGCCGCAACACGCTGCTCGTCGGGCGTCAGTGAGCGCAGTAGCGAGGTGACGACGGCTTCTTTAGGCACCGCCGTGGAGAGCTTCCCACTCGATCCAAGTGGGATGGGGGAAAGCAGCGTGGTCGAGGTCTTGGCTCATGTCGAACTTGGTCATTGGAGGACTACAAATTGCTACCAGGTGTAACGGGCCAGGTATTTACTCCGTTACTTGCTTACACAATAGTGTTAAGGAAACTCGCAATAGGACGACTGCCTTAGTGTGACGGGGTCACACAGCACCTTGCGCTAGAGGAAGTTATCTTCCGAGAGTATACAAACTCTCAGTGAACGGCAGTTCACAGGTCCCCTCTTTATTCAAAAGAGAGCGAAGTGACCAAATTAAGGTAGAATGTAAACTGAGTGTATTTATAGGTAGATAAAGCTTGGGTTTAACACAAACTATAAGTCACCTATCGATATGCAATGTCGTTAACCAATGGTTGGCTTTGAACGACCTTGGTACTTTGTACCAAATATCCCGAAGTATGACGTGTCATACTTCTGAAGTGTCCGGTGTCACACTTCATGTAACCAGGGTACACTTAGGGCTACGTACCCCGTTACATCCTCCCCCACTTAGCTTCGGTTTACCGACCAATCAGAATGAAGAGGGGTTTGTCACAAACTCTCATTCTCAAAGTCGAAACCATCGACTTGGCCGCGCGAGCGCGGCGGAGGCTCACTTCACAGTTAGAGCCTCGAGTAGCAGTCAGTGCGCTCTTCTTCTAGGTCTTCCACTTCGACCGTTAACCATGCCTCGTGGTACTGCAAAGAGCGGTGCGAAGACACGCCCCAAGGCTGCTGCCGAGAAGGCGCAAGCCAAGAGCACTAAGCCTCACGGCAAAGGCTCGGCACTTAAGGAGGCTACTCAGGTGACCTCCGAGGCAATCGGTTTCTCGGGTGACGCGGCTGTGGGCAAGCGAGCAAGCAAGCGCCGCAGCCCGTCGCCCTCGGCCTCTCCAGACAATCGTCCGAACCCTCGGTTCGTAGAACGTGAGTTCGACTCTGGCAGTGAGGACGAAGCCGAGTCCGAGAGCACGCACGATGCTCTTGCGGGCTCTGTGGGAGGGCACAGCTCAGTGCCCAGTGAACACAAGGACGACAGCGTGCAGTCGCTCGCACGTGATCAAGGTGATCACAGTCCCAGGACGTCTGTGCGCTCTGAGAGTCCGGCCGTCAAGGCTAAGGGCACTCCCAAAGCTGGTGGCGATGAGGAAGAGAATCCTCGCAAACGTGTCTCGCTTGCCGAGGGTCTTGCGCGTGCTAAGGCCTCTAAAGCCGAAGGCGCCAAGCCCTCAAAGAAGCGTACAGCCTCTAAGTCTCCACTCCGTGAGGAGAAGGAGTCTCGACACTCCCGTCGGGGCATCTTCGATTCCTCGGATGAAGAGGAGGAGAAGGAGGAAGAAGAGGAGGAGGAGGGTGCTATCTCTGAGCCCCGGGAGGTCTCGAATGACAGCAGGAGGATTACCAAGCTGCCCAGCGTGTGCGTGGGGGTTCGGTGGTGGCACCCGTCAGCCAGGGAGCTGCCATCAACTCAAGAGGGTACTAGCCTCCCGAGGAGAGCTCTGGGGCTGATCTCTTCTTAGAGCTTCTCGTCGCTCCTCGTGGCCTTGTGGCCGGTCACACTTCTAGGGGCATCTACGAACGTGCCCTTGTTCAGAAAGAACAGTTATTCGTTGACAACTTGGAGGGTGCTCGGTGTGTACTTCTCGCGCCACACCGCATTCCCCTTAAGGACTTCACGACTTGTCGTAAGAAGCCCGAGAACCGGGGTGGTCTCTATCCTCTTTGGGGGTACCCCTGAGTTATGCCCGAGATCTGTCCCACGTGGAGTTCTTGTGAGGACATGTTCTGGGCATGGGTGGAGTCTCTTAAGTACTCACCCACGGAGTTACGGGAACTCCATGAAGATCAGCTGCTGTCCCGCATCCTGGACCAGCGTGATCTTCGTGTGAGGCTTGCCCACTTGGTCAGCAAGCGTATGCTGCCAAGGGACATCCTGAAGCGCGCGGCTTCCAGCGCTCACAATGAGCGCGGGTACGGAATGTATTCATCGTCCGTACCCCGTTCGGGCAAGAAGCCCCGGACTACTTATGAAGCTGCCACTGCTTCTGTTCCCAGATTGCGACAGCCTTCGGGCGGTCAATCAGGAGCCGTTCAATCGGCTCCCATGAGTTCTCGGAGTGGGCATAACCCCTCCACTTCACGAGGAGCTGTCACTTATCGCGACGCCGTTGCTCCTGGAGGATCCGCTCCACGTGGAAGTGGACTTCTCCATTCCGGCCAAGCAGGGGCGGAGGTGCCCTCGTACGAGTACGAGTACTCGGTGCCTCCCGAACGCCACTCTCATCCGAGTACTCCGGCTGCGGGTCCGACACAGGGCCCTGAGGTTGACCGCCTCCGTCAACGTGTCCTCGTGCTTGAGATTGCACTTGGCCTTGGGACTGGCGGTGATGCTGCCGCCCAGGCCGGGAATCAAGGCGAGCTCGCTCGTCTTGCGGGCCGCCTGAACCTGTTGAAGCGAGAGGTCGCGAGCCTGCATCTGCGGGTGGATCGCCGGGCCTCTTCGTCCGATCTGGACGAGGCCTTTCGCATGATCCGATGGATCGAGGCTCTGCTGCCACGTCCGGAGCCGCCTGCGGCACACTCCCAGACGTACGCGTATGGTGCGTACCCGGCGTACTCAGTGTACTCGGCGTATGGCTCCGGGGTCCGTTCGTAAGGAGCCCCTCCGGCGGTCTTGACCGCAGCCTTGCCGTTTCGACCGAGGCTTGGGTGCCTTCTCCGACGCCCTCGTCGACGTCTGTGACCGGACCTCGCTTCGAGGAGCTGGGTCAAGGTGGGTCTGCGAGTCAGCAACCCCCTGCGGATCAAAGTACCGCTTAAGACGTCCAACATAGAACGTCGGGTGCGTCGTCATTGACTTTGGCAGGTCGATTGTGTACGACGCACCATGTCTGGCCAGGGCTGCAAATGGTCCGATGAAGCGGTGCTTCAGCTTGTTGCTGCCAACAGAGCTGACAGTGTCAAGAGGTATATTCCTCGTGTCTAGCAACACTAAGTCCCCCACCTTAAGTATACTTAAGTTTCCTCTTCCATGTTTGTCGGAGTACTCCTTTTGTTTATCTTGGGCCGCTGTCATGGCATCGCGGACCCTGCTGACAACGCTCAGCTTGGTATCCATAAAGAATTCCACTTGTTTCCGCAGCGAAACTGGTCTCACATCCGAGACCTGGGAGGAAAGGGCTTTCCGAGCCTCTCCCCCACTTAGAATAGAGGAGTCAGTGTCTCCTCGAAGAGTGAGAGGCACTTTGGGGTGACGGAAGCCGTTCAAGTAGAACGGCGTGAGCCCTGTGGATGCGTGCACCGCGTTGTTGAGCGCAAACTCAACAACTGGAAGCTGCGTCGACCATGTACGTGGTGCTGCCGCGCACACACTGCTCCGAGTATCCTCGAGCACTCGATTGACGCGCTCTGTCTGGCCGTCTGTCTGTGGATGATCCGCAGTGGACATCTGCAGACGAGTTCCCAGTAAAGGAAACAGCGTTTTCCAAAACGCAGCAGTGAACCGCGGGTCTCGGTCCGAGACAACCGTCTCCGGGAGATCGTGATAGCGGAATACGCCATCGACGAACAACCTTGCGGGTTGTTCGCCCGTAACAGTGACGGGAACCGGAGCAAGATGTACCATCTTGTTCAGCCGACACACGAACACCAAAATTTTGGTGTTGCCGTGTCCCTCGGCGGGAAGCCCAAAGATGAAGTCAAGACTCATCGACTTCCAACAGTCAGCCGGTACGGGCAGGCTCTGTAGTGGAGCCGAAAAGTGCCCTGCGGGTTTGACCCGCTGACATGTTTCACATGTCTTAACGTACCGGTCGACCCACTTGTACATGTGGGTCCACCAGAAGGCCTGAGATACCGACAGAAAGGTCTTCTCGCGGCCCAAGTGGCCGCTGGAGGGCGAGGATATCGCGAGGATATCGAACTTCAGATCCTCGTCGTTGGGTACGACCACCCGTGGAGGTTAATTGGGCTCCACCCGGTAATAAAGGAGGCCATCCTTCAACTCATATCGGTGGAGCCGTGAGCGCTGTCGCGACGAGAGCCAGTCGGGCCTCGAGCTCGTTCCTTCCATAAGGAACTTGACGATAGGCGCGACAGCCTCATCGTCCCGATACGCCATGCGTATCCGATCATATAGATCCGTTGTCACCCGTGTGATGTGGGCCAACTCATAGTCAGGACGCAGAGAGAGGGCGTCCGCAAGCACGTTGAGCTTGCCCGGCTTGTATTCGACGCGGAAGTTGTACTCCGCGAAGAAGGACAGCCACCTCGCCATCCTTTGGGAGAGGTGAGGCGACTTAGTCGCCGTCCTCAAGGATGCGTGATCTGTGTAGATCACGAAGGGCCGAGAGCCCAGAAGGTGAACACGAAACTTCACAAGGGCATATTTAATTGCCAGGAGCTCCTGTCGTGGACAGGGTAGTTCCGCTCGGCAGCTTTGAGCTGCCTGGACTGGAACGAGATGACTCGTTCATGTCCAGCCGTGTCGGCCTGCAGCAATGCACATCCGATGGCGTAATCGGAGGCATCGCAGACGACGCTAAACGGCTTCGTCTCATCCGGCAGGGCCAGGACAGGGGCCTCTTGGAGACTGGCCTTGATGCTGTGAAAAGCATCCTGGTGCTCTTGCTCGCAGCGCCAGTCGACGTCCTTCTGAAGGAGGCTCGACAAGGGCTTAGCAAAGCCAGCGTACCCTGCGCTGTACTTGTGAAGGTAGTTGGCCAAGCCCAGCCACTTTCGAAGAGGGGATCGGGGCGTCGGCCATACGGCTATGGCCTTGACCTTGTGTGGGTCAGCCCGAACGCCCACGTTGCTTACGAAGCAACCGAGAACTTTAATTTCTGGTGGCGCGAAAACGCACTTGTCGATGTTGGCGTAGAGCTTGTTCGCTCGCATCACGTCCAACACTCGGCTGAGGTGTCCTAGATGCACCTCCATGGCCGTTTTGCCTCCCTCGGCACGGCTATGGACGAATATGTCGTCGGAGTACGTCTGTACGAAGGTACGCAAAGGGTGGAACAGCTGCGTCACCAGGCGATTGAGCGTCGCCGGGGCGTTAGCCAGGCCCTGCGGCATGACGAGCCACTCCCAAAACATGCCGCTTGGAGTGCTCACCGCGGTGAGCGAGATGTCACTCTCTCGCATCAGGATCTGGTAGTATCCGTCTACCAAATCCAGCGCACTGTACAGTACGCTCCCGGCTATGTTGTTTAACAACACATCCTTTCGTGGGATTGGTGTTTGGGCCGGCACCGTCGCGTTGTTCAGCTTGTTGTAAGCATGAACAAGACGCCACTTTCCGTTCGGCTTCTGAACGCAGAAAGTCGGCGTCGAGTGCGGGGATTTTGACTCCCGCACCATGCCTGCCTTCGCTTTCGCGGCGAAGAAGGCATCAATGACCTCGCACTGTTCGCGCGGGAGAGACCATTGCCTCGTGACACAATACTTTGTGCCAGGCACGAGATCAATCTTATGCCGTACTCCTCGATCCGGTGGAAGTTGGGTCGGTGGATGTTTGCTCACCACGTCCGCATACTCCGTCACCAAAGGATACACCGGATCCTTGGGGTTCTTAAGGATCTCAGAGCCCAAGCGCGCCTGACGCTGCTTGTTAGGCCTTCCAGGACGTTCTCGTCAAATACAGAGGAGGAGTTCAGCTCCTCCCGAGTGGTATCAGGTCTCATGAGCACCATCTCAGCAATCTCTCCAGCCTTGAGGTTGGCCAGGAAAGACTCGACCGTCATTTCCTCGAGGTTCAGTATCTCTGCAACCTCTGGCAACGGTTCCAAGTGCACCAGATGCCATGACGGGTAAACCGGTCTCGCCATCGAAGATGTGATAACACTCTTCCACCGGCCTTGTCGGAGGAGCCCGGGCCCTGGACTCCGAGTCGCTTGAAGCGACGTCGATCTGAACGAAGCTCGGATCCGACTTGAGGCGGCGGTGGCGTCGTTGACGACGGCGACCGTGACGTGGAGCTTTGCTGCCCACGTCTAGGTATGTCGGCGCTACGACATCCGAGGCACTCGTGGCCTCGCGTGGTACTGTGGTACCCACACAGGAAGCGTGTTCGACGCCTTCCTGGGCGACCGTGAGTGGAACTCTGTTACCCACTCTGAACACGCTGTTCTCAATGTTCGTGGCAGCTGCAGCTGTTTGCGGAACTAAGTTACCCGCTTGTGGATCTAGGCTACCCACTTGGCCAGCGCCTCTTCTGGGCGCTGCCACCATCAAAACATCCTCGGAGTCGTCATATACGTCGACGACTCCCAAGCATCTGCCGGATGCTAAGGTCCCCTGGCAACCCTTGCGGGCGCCCCGGGTCCTGACAGAGGTGGGAACATGACTCACCAATGCTCTGTCGGACTGCGCAGGGCGGCTGGCACCGATTGCCTTGCCTCGCCAGTCGATCCAGGGCTCGTGCTTCTCAAGCCAGGGCATGCCCAGGATCATATCATATGGATCCATATCGAGAACAGTGAACTGTTCGAGGCTGTCAAAGTCCTCAAACTTCATGCAATATTTATTATATGAACCGCGCTACACTCTGCAGGTGCGTCAACACAATTGACAGCACCATAGTTAGTTTACCATATGTGCGGCCCCAAGCCTCGCGCTGCCCGCCAGTATACAAAATACAAAGATAAGCGGGGTAACGGGGGCTAAAATGATATATTATCCAAATTACTTGCTCTTCTGCTGCTTCTTTTGCTCGATATACTTGGCGTTTCGGGCGGCCCGTTTGTGAGGGTGGCTGCGCCTCTTTTTCTTCTGGGGGTACCAGTCAGGACCCATCGCCTTCTTGACGTTCGCCAGGCTTTCCTGGCGGCGCACTTTGGCCGAATCAGGTGGTGGGGGCTTTTCCTCCCAAAACTCAACCGCTTTTGGGCCGTTCTCGCAGGCAATACAGCGCCGCACGATGTCCCGCCCGCTGATTGTACGGAATGCGTAACCGTACTGCAGCTTCCCGCAGCCGACGCAGCGCGCCCGTGCATCCGTCGTAGACCGCTGCGGGTTCAGCAGAAGCGGGTCAATCTTCGCCTCGCATTGCTTGCACGTAGGGCCCACCAGTTTGCAAACTGTGAGTATGTTAGCAAAATATATTGTTTTAACCAATTACTTTCGTCCAAATATTAGCCAATAGCACGGTAATAAAAGGCTGATATTTATCATTAAGCAAAATAGTAAGATGTTTTATATTATTAATATTTGGCTTATCTTTAATATATTATTATCAGATTTCCAAACAAATACATACTTTACATGCAATAAAAGTGACTAAAAGACTATGTATCGTGCGCGCATGCATTCGTCGGGTGGGGTGCACGGGAGCAGATAGCGCAATGACCGTGCGGCCGCGCGCCTTCTTGCACGCTGACAGTGGAGAGGGCCAGGGGAAGTAAAAAAAATATTTGCAAAGCCCCTACAAAACGCGGTGGTTAGCGTGCCCGATTTGATGCACATACGACAGGTTTTGCGCAGCTAAATGTCAATAATCAATCATCTGCGCAGCTCGCCTGGCTGTTTGCAACCAATCGATGCGTTTCGTGCTCGGCAGAAATGTTTACCTTACGTCCAATCGCGAGGGAGAGAGGCGGTCTGATCGTGCAACAGATCCAGTCAGTGTCGCAGGTCGGCATGTATTGCCCAATTAGATGGCGAGTTAATTGTGTGACGCTTTTGGATATATTTGTAATTTTGGCATAGCTAGGTCGAGTCAGAAAGATAGGCGCGGTCGGTAGGATGGGAGGAAACTGTATAAGACAGGCCGAGTGTAGCCATGCGAAAAGGCAGGAAAAAGCAGGAAGACAGGGAGTGCGACGGACGGATTGACAGACGGACAGACAGACAGACACGCTACAAGGTTAGGGAGCGGGAAACTAGCGCTCTGGGCGCCCGCTCCGCGGACGCCGGGGCATGGTTGGTTGGTGTAGAGAGGGGCGACCACCTCCGCTGCGCTGCGGTGGGCTTAGAATTTCTACTCAAAGCGAAGCAACATATAGTACATGTATACTGTGATCTACTTATGCTACGTTCCAAAACAACACCGCACACAGTATCTATAGTGCTCATATGTTATGGTAGACATGACCAGGGTTTATCGTGATCTGCAAGATGAGCACCATCTTAGCCGGGAGGGTTTTGTCTATAATCTCATTTGAGCGCATAGCTCCCAAAATGTCACGAATCGGAGGCGCGCGTGGTTGCAACGCTAATATATGCTGTACGGAAGACGGGTCAGTATCAATGATGCTACGAAATATGCGTAGATCGGTGAGGAATCCCAGTGTAGCTGGAGTAAAAACGTCTACTCAAACATATTACCATCTGCACGTCATCGCCGTGAGGCAGTCGACACATATCATCGATTGCGACGGTCTAATAGAGCAATGTTAATCAGCTCCTCGCGCGAAGTATCTTTTAGGATAGGTAGTATTTGCCGATGGTCGCCACAAACATCAATATTATGCTTTGAAATTATTCTGCTGAGCTGTTTGTGATGTTACTGAAGGGTATTTCCACTATCTTCCGCATGCATTTATCTTACTTGCATAGCTGACGTACTTTCTGACTTATTGGCATAGCTACTGACTGACAAAGTGGCGTAAATCCTTTCCGACTGACATTATACTGGGTCCGATATATACGACAAACATACGAAGATATATGGCTGTAGGCAGAGTATCAGATCGTAGTGATGCTTAGACTTGATTTGAATAATAGTTCGTGTACATTAGATGGAGTACTTTCGCTGCCTACTTATCCGCTCGGCGTGCTATTTGATGTGTCCGTGCATATATCGCAAGGTCGTTAATGAGTGTATTTGCCACGCGCTCGTGGTAGTTCAACCTATGCATGGGGTCACTGTTTCTTTATCGGTACTTTGCATCGTGGTGCTAGCTTTTCTGCGCCCTACGCTTCTGATGGATCACCCCAAGCGCGCCACTAACTGGACGTAGGTCAGAACCGCGGTGATACAGGCAAGCTGACCGCGCGTATGTAGGTAGTAGTCAACGCGAAATATGCGCGCGGCGGGTACATCTTATAATCATTCGCGACTCAACCGGACTCTCGTCTCGACCATTATACACAGGAAACTAAAATACAGTACTGCGTACAGGCACATCGACTTGCGACGACACCTGTATGGTCAACACTACCATAGACGTGCTTGTGTCTATGTCGACAGCAACTTATTGGTCGGTGCATAGTGCTCACTCTATACTGAAGCTTACATTCGTGAGCGCACATTAATGAAATATACGCTGTGAGCGTTGGTGGTACAGATAGCATGGTTTTGCGTGTGCCCACGTGAGCGAGTGTACGTGCCATCTACGGTGACGCGTATGCGGATAGGAACCACCAACTTGCAGCGGTGCACAGTTGATTCCATGTCTTATTATATTTTGAAGCGCGCTACGCTCTATAGGCGCGTCAACACGCTTGGTAGCGCCACAGTCCGCTTACAGTATGTGCGACCCCAAGCCTTGCACCGTCAGCCAGTATACAAACCTATGCGGGGTAAGGGGCTAAAAGGGTATACTTACCAATTACTTGCTCTTCTGCTGCTTCTTTTGCTCAATGTACCTGACGTTTCGGGCGGTCAGCTTGCGAGGGCGGCTGTGTCTATTTTTCTTCTTGAGGTACCAGTCAGGGCCCATCACCTTCTCGACGTTTGGCAGGCTTTCCTGGCGGCGCAATTCGGCCGGATTAGGTGGTGGAGGCTTTTCCTCCCAGAACTTAACCGCTTTTGGGCCGTTCTTGCAGGCAATACAGTGCCGTACGCTGTTCCGTCCGCTGATTGTACGGAATGCGTAACCGTACTGCAGCTTCCCGCAGCCGACGCAGCGCGCCCGTGCATCCGTCGTAGACCGCTGCGGGTTCAGCAGAAGTGGGTCAATCTTCACCTCGCATTGCTTGCACGTAGGGCCCACCAGTTTGCAAACTGTGAGTATGTTAGCAAAATATATTGTTTTAACCAATTACTTTCGTCCAAATATTAGCCAATAGCACGGTAATAAAAGGCTGATATTTATTATTAGACAAAAATGTAAAATGTTTTATATTAATAATATTTGGCTTATCTTTAATATATTATTATCAGATTTCCAAACAAATACATACTTTACATGCAATAAAAGTGATTAAAAGACTGTGTATCGTGCGCGCATGCATTCGTCGGGTGGGGTGCACGGGAGCAGATAGCGCAATGACCGTGCGGCCGCGCGCCTTCTTACACGCTGACAGTGGCAGGAGAAGTTAAAAAAAAATATTTGCAAAGCTCCTACAAAAAGCGGTGGTTAGCGTGCCCGATTTGATGCACATACGACAGGTTTTGCGCAGCTAAATGTCAATAATCAATCATCTGCGCAGCTCGCCTGGCTGTTTGCAACCAATCGATGCGTTTCGTGCTCGGCAGAAATGTTTACCTTACGTCCAATCGCGAGGGAGAGAGGCGGTCTGATCGTGCGACAGATCCAGTCAGTGTCGCAGGTCGGCATGTATTGCCCAATTAGATGGCGAGTTAATTGTGTGACGCTTTTGGATATATTTGTAATTTTGGCATAGCTAGGTCGAGTCAGAAAGATAGGCGCGGTCGGTAGGATGGGAGGAAACTGTATAAGACAGGCCGAGTGTAGCCATGCGAAAAGGCAGGAAAAAGCAGGAAGACAGGGAGTGCGACGGACGGATTGACAGACGGACAGACAGACAGACACGCTACAAGGTTAGGGAGCGGGAAACTAGCGCTCTAGGCGCCCGCTCCGCGGACGCCGGGGCATGGTTGGTTGGTGTAGAGAGGGGCGACCACCTCCGCTGCGCTGCGGTGGGCTTAGAATTTCTACTCAAAGCGAAGCAACATATAGTACATGTATACTGTGATCTACTTATGCTACGTTCCAAAACAACACCGCACACAGTATCCTTAGTGCTCACATGTTATGGTAGACACGACCAGGGTTTAACGTGATCTGCAAGCAGAGCACCATCTTACCCGGGAAGGTTTTGTCTATAATCTCGTTTGCTCCTAAAATGACACGAATCGGAGGCGCGCGTGGTTGCAAAGCTAATATATGCTGTACGGAAGACGGGTCAGTATCAATGATGCTACGAAATATGCGTAGATCGGTGAGGAATCCCAGTGTAGCTAGACTAAATACGCCTACTCAAACATAATATCATCTGTCACGTCATCGCCGTGAGCCAGTCGACACATATCATCAATTGCGACGGTCGAATAGAGCAATGTTAATCAGCTGCGCGCGCGAAGTATCTTTTAGGATAGGTAGTACCTGCCGATGGTCGCCACAAACACCAATATTATGCCTTGAAATTGTTCCGCTGAACTCTTTTTGATATTACTGAAGGGCAATCCACTATCTTCCGCATACATTGATCTTACGTGCATAGCTGACGTTCTTACTGGTTTATTTCCGTAGCTACTGACTGACAGAGTGGCGTAGATCCTTTCCGAGTGGCATTTACTGGTTCCGATATGTATGCCGAACATAGGAAGCCAGATGACTGTAGGATGATTATCTGATCGTATACATCTTAGACTTGAATCGAATAGTAGCTCATGTACATTAAATGAAGTACTTTCGCTGCCTACTTATCAACTCGGCGTGCTTTTTGATGTGTCCGGTCCTTATCCCGCAAGGTGTATATACCACGTGCTCGTGATAGCCAGAACATATGCATAGGGCCACTGTCGCTTTCTCGGTGCATTTGCGTCGTCGTGCTGGCTTACGGTGCTTACGCTTCTGATGTGTCAGTCTATATGACCAAGCAGGTCACTAACTGGACACGCCATACTGCAGCGATACAGGTATGCTGAACGCGCGTCTGCTAGCAGTAGCCAACGCGATATATACGCGCGAGGCGGGCACACCTTATAGTCATCCGCGACTCAACCGAGCTCTTATTTCGGTCATTATGGACAGGACACTAAAGTACAATATTGCGTTCAGACACATCGACTTGCCACGTCCATCTGTACGGTCTGCACTGTCACGCAGTGGTAGTATCGATGTAAACAGCAGCTCATTCGTCGCACGTAGTTCCCACTCAATACTGTGGTTTAAATTGTGAGCGCCAATTAGTGCAATACACGCTATAAGGGCTGATGGTACAGATAACATGGTTTTGCGTATGCCCACGTGAGCGAGTGTACGTACCATCTACGGTGACGCGTATGCAGATAGAGACGGCCAACTTGCATAGGTACACAGTACATACCTCGTGCTAGTTATTATATGAAACGCTCTACGCTCTATAGGTGCGTCAACACGCTTGGTAGCGCCATAGTCAGCTTACCGTATGTGCGGCTCCAAGCCTCGCACTGTAGCCAATATACAAAATACAAAAATAGGTAGGAAAATGGGGGCCTAAAAGGGTATATTTACCAATTACTTGCTCTTCTGCTGCTTCTTTTGCTCGATGTACTTGGCGTTTCGGGCGGTCAGCTTGCGAGGGCGGCCGCGCCTCGTTTTCTTCTTGAGGTACCAGTCAGGACCCATCGCCTTTTTAACGATCGCCAGGCTTTCCTGGCGGCGCACTTCGGCCGAATCAGGTGGTGGAAGCTTTTCCTTCCAGAACTTAACCGCTTTTGGGCCGTTCTTGCAGGCAATACAGTGTCGCAAGCTGCCCCGTCCGCTGATTGTACGGAACGTGTAGCCGTACTGCAGCTTCCCGCAACCGACGCAGCGCGCCCGGGCATCCGTCGTAGACCGCTGCGGGTTCAGCAGAAGCGGGTCAATCTTCGCCTCCCATTGCTTGCACGTAGGGCTCACCATTTTACAAACTGTGAGTAAGTAAGCAAATGATATTATTTAAACCAATTACTTGCGTCCAAATATTAGCCAATAGCACGGTACTGTAAGGGTGGAATTTTTTTTAAAGCAAAATAGTAAAATATTTTATAGTATTACTATTTATGTGCTATAATAATAAGAAAATCAAATTTTCCAACAAATACATATTTTACATGCATTATAAATTGACTAAAACAATTATGTACCGTGCGCGCATGTATTCATCGGGGGCGGTGCACGGGAGCAGAGAGCGCAATGACCGTGCAGCCGCGCGCCTTCTTACACGCTGACAGTGGCAGGAGAAGTTAAAAAAAATATTTGCAAAGCTCCTACAAAAAGCGGTGGTTAGCGTGCCCGATTTGATGCACATACGACAGGTTTTGCGCAGCTAAATGTCAATAATCAATCATCTGCGCAGCTCGCCTGGCTGTTTGCAACCAATCGATGCGTTTCGTGCTCGGCAGAAATGTTTATCTTACGTCCAATCGCGAGGGAGAGAGGCGGTCTGATCGTGCGACAGATCCAGTCAGTGTCGCAGGTCGGCATGTATTGCCCAATTAGATGGCGAGTTAATTGTGTGACGCTTTTGGATATATTTGGAATTTTGGCATAGCTAGGTCGAGTCAGAAAGATAGGCGCGGTCGGTAGGATGGGAGGAAACTGTATAAGACAGGCCGAGTGTAGCCATGCGAAAAGGCAGGAAAAAGCAGGAAGACAGGGAGTGCGACGGACGGATTGACAGACGGACAGACAGACAGACACGCTACAAGGTTAGGGAGCGGGAAACTAGCGCTCTGGGCGCCCGCTCCGCGGACGCCGGGGCATGGTTGGTTGGTGTAGAGAGGGGCGACCACCTCCGCTGCGCTGCGGTGGGCTTAGAATTTCTACTCAAAGCGAAGCAACATATAGTACATGTATACTGTGATCTACTTATGCTACGTTCCAAAACAACACCGCACACAGTATCTATAGTGCTCATATGTTATGGTAGACATGACCAGGGTTTAACGTGACCTGCAAAAAGAGCATCATTTTACCCGGAAAGGTTTTGTCTATAATCTCGTTTAAGCGCATTTCTCCCAAAATGACACGAATCGGAGGCGCGCGTGGTTGCAAAGCTAATATATGCTGTACGGAAGACGGGTCAGTATCAATGATGCTACGAAATATGCGTAGATCGGTGAGGAATCCCAGTGTAGCTGGAGTAAAAACGTCTACTCAAACATATTACCATCTGCACGTCATCGCCGTGAGCCAGTCGACACATATCATCGATTGCGACGGTCTAATAGAGCAATGTTAATCAGCTCCTCGCGCGAAGTATCTTTTAGGATAGGTAGTATTTGCCGATGGTCGCCACAAACATCAATATTATGCTTTGAAATTATTCTGCTGAGCTGTTTGTGATGTTACTGAAGGGTATTTCCACTATCTTCCGCATGCATTTATCTTACTTGCATAGCTGACGTACTTTCTGACTTATTGGCATAGCTACTGACTGACAAAGTGGCGTAAATCCTTTCCGACTGACATTATACTGGGTCCGATATATACGACAAACATACGAAGATATATGGATGAATATACACGTCTTTCCGACAGACACAAAGGCAAGATTGTGAATATGTGATTAATATCCAATCATATACTACAGTGTACCATAATTCAGCCAATTAGGTCGCACAGGAGCAGGCTCTTCATTCCGACACTTTCTGACAAATATTTGTCGGAAGCTAGAGCTAACTATTTTGAAACCAATACTGAATTTAAGTCGTGTAAGATATATGTCAATATTTTTGTGGTTCCGACAATGCGGTATACCTCCTACTTTAGGTTAAAATTGAGCAGTAGTGCTAAGGTACACTCAACCAGCCAAGTCCAGTTAACAAAAAGCAGAAAAGACAAGCAGCAACCAGCATGAGCCTCTCCGCACTTATCCCTACAAACACGCAAAAAGCGCGTACTACCGGAATAGGCGCGTTCGAGCGTATGCTTAAAGTCGAGGATGTATCCATGGACGTTGTCCGAGCATGCATTTTCAGTGACAGCTCTGGAAAGAGCTTAGCGGCCGTGATGGATCGTTTTGGCTACTATCTCGCCACATGCGAAGGTAAGAAAGGTAAGTTGGCGCCCAACACCGCCATTTCTTACTTTAGAAACGTGAAGCTTTGGTTTTTCGATGAGTATCCTCATCTTAGAGTACCAACCGAGCTAATTTTGCTTAAACAAGGGAAGACTCTCGAAAAACACTGCTTAAACGTGATAATGGAGGATTTACTAACAAGGCGCCACCTTGTACAAAGGCGGATTTGCGCTCACTAATATGCTATGTGTACAAAACAGCATCCGTCGCCTCGGATTACGAAGATGCAGCGCTTGCGTGCCTTATGTGGCATTGCTTCGGCCGTTCATCAGATCTCGGCTACGTCACAAAGCAGCACATTACAATGTCAGCTGACAACGTTTTCTACATTCGGATGCTACGAATGAAAACAGCTGAGGAGCAAGGCCTCACGCTCGTACCTGATCGGGCGGATTTTGTGACCTGCCCGCTGCACACGCTCGCAGTAGCCTTGGTGATGCAGGTCATGGGACATGACGCGCACCAACAAAGGATTCGCCTACGTATTCAACACGCCACGCGAGGACCGTAAAGTAGCACGGGTCTTGAGCGGGTGGGCTGCGGACGAGGCACCGATGATTCTTGATGTTGCCATTCTCAACCATGGGGCTCAGGAGCGCATGACCCGGTTGCAGGAGTTGCTGTTCGCTTCCTGTGTAGGGCTGAAGAACAACAAGCTAAACGTGAGTCGCAAGGTAATTGGGGTCCTTACCGCCTACCTAATACGGCATTTCCCGGAAGTGAAGACTCTCGAACCCAGGAGCTTGTTCGTTGTTCGAGTGGAAGAATGCTTGGAAGCAGCTGACATCTCCCACACCGACTTGCTGGCGTGGTCGGTCGCGCTGAGCCATGTCGCCTCCAAACCTGCTCAACAAAGGAAGGACACTGAAAAGAACGGCTGCAATCGAACGGAGTGTCATCACGCTGCTGTCATTAATGAGCTTATCGAAAGCAATAGGCTGTTGTCTGCACGCCTGCTGGTGCTAGAGGCTGCCATCCTTAAGCGACCTGCGCACGAAGAGCCAGCCCAAACTACAGAACAGGAGCAAGTTTCGTCAGCTCAAACACCTGCAGCGAAACGCAGAAAGAAAGCGACTACCAACCTGTCATCGATCTGGTTCGAGTGGTACACACGGCAGCCTCGCGTCTGGAGCTCTAACGACCGACAAAAGAAGTCAGATTACCGCTTGATCGTCGCGTACATGAAGCTTTTCCTGGAGGGCGGATTCCAGCTTCACGAGAGATCGGAGGACTACAAGGATCGCGCTCTCGAGGTCGGCCAACGTGCAGAATCGGCGGTCCTTGGCTTCCTGAGTGGACAAGGGATCCGAGCAAAGGGCAGCGGTAGCGTACTGCGTGAGATGCGCAAACTTCATCGCTTAGGAGCCATCGACGGCCGCATCACGACGTACCGTACACACCTCACCTCAAACAAAATTGCTGATCCTGCGCCTACATCAACCCAAGACATACTTCAATTCGTAGGACATGTGTAAGACAAGTGAGTAGATGTTAATGAATTGCAACTCTTCGCAAACATCATAAGCCGACAGCAGGGAATTGGACCCCCCACTCGTTACCATCCGAGCGCTGCACCAGCAGTGCCGGCGATATTCGTGTGCGCAATGGCATACTGTGCTCTGGACTGGTCCTTTGCTACGGGAGATCTGCTGGGGTGGCTCTGGAAAAAGAAGACTGAGACCACAAGGCCCCTGTCGGTAATTTGTGGCGCTGCATGATTGGCTAAGTAAAAGACCTAGGCAAGGTTTAATAAGTGACGTTGTTTTATTGGCTGAGCAAAAAACCTGAATGAGGTTAATCCAAATGACTGGCCTACGACAATGATGTCACTATTTTTGGCTTAAGTGTCATTATTTTAAAATAACCTCTAATAGTGGCCCCTCACCCTGGCTTCGGGTCTCATTCATGAATTTGCTGGCTGTTGAGCACAGTGCTGTGAAGCCTATAATGCCCCTAAACAAAAAAAATGAGTTTTCTCGGCCTACAGGCCTCTTTAGAGCATTTCCTTGCGCCTTCGAACTCCCTTTCCAAAGCTGACTGGGATGGTCGTACTTATAAAAGCGACCGTACTTAGTGTAAACGTACTTAATCTGAGTACACCGTCATGATCTGATTGGCGGATCCGAACTGTCGGAAACATGTCGGAAAGGGGTAGGGTGTCGGAACGGTTGCGATATGGCTGTAGGCAGAGTATCAGATCGTAGTGATGCTTAGACTTGATTTGAATAATAGTTCGTGTACATTAGATGGAGTACTTTCGCTGCCTACTTATCCGCTCGGCGTGCTATTTGATGTGTCCGTGCATATATCGCAAGGTCGTTAATGAGTGTATTTGCCACGCGCTCGTGGTAGTTCAACCTATGCATGGGGTCACTGTTTCTTTATCGGTACTTTTGCATCGTGGTGCTAGCTTTCTGCGCCTACGCTTCTGATGGATCACCCAAGCGCGCCACTAACTGGACGTAGGTCAGAACCGCGGTGATACAGGCAAGCTGACCACGCGTATGTAGGTAGTAGTCAACGCGAAATATGCGCGCGGCGGGTACATCTTATAATCATTCGCGACTCAACCGGACTCTCGTCTCGACCATTATACACAGGAAACTAAAATACAGTACTGCGTACAGGCACATCGACTTGCGACGACACCTGTATGGTCAACACTACCATAGACGTGCTTGTGTCTATGTCGACAGCAACTTATTGGTCGGTGCATAGTGCTCACTCTATACTGAAGCTTACATTCGTGAGCGCACATTAATGAAATATACGCTGTGAGCGTTGGTGGTACAGATAGCATGGTTTTGCGTGTGCCCACGTGAGCGAGTGTACGTGCCATCTACGGTGACGCGTATGCGGATAGGAACCACCAACTTGCAGCGGTGCACAGTTGATTCCATGTCTTATTATATTTTGAAGCGCGCTACGCTCTATAGGCGCGTCAACACGCTTGGTAGCGCCACAGTCCGCTTACAGTATGTGCGACCCAAGCCCTTGCACCGTCAGCCAGTATACAAACCTATGCGGGGTAAGGGGCTAAAAGGGTATACTTACCAATTACTTGCTCTTCTGCTGCTTCTTTTGCTCAATGTACCTGACGTTTCGGGCGGTCAGCTTGCGAGGGCGGCTGTGTCTATTTTTCTTCTTGAGGTACCAGTCAGGGCCCATCACCTTCTCGACGTTTGGCAGGCTTTCCTGGCGGCGCAATTCGGCCGGATTAGGTGGTGGAGGCTTTTCCTCCCAGAACTTAACCGCTTTTGGGCCGTTCTTGCAGGCAATACAGTGCCGCACGCTGCCCCGTCCGCTGATTGTACGGAATGCGTAACCGTACTGCAGCTTCCCGCAGCCGACGCAGCGCGCCCGTGCATCCGTCGTAGACCGCTGCGGGTTCAGCAGAAGTGGGTCAATCTTCACCTCGCATTGCTTGCACGTAGGGCCCACCAGTTTGCAAACTGTGAGTATGTTAGCAAAATATATTGTTTTAACCAATTACTTTCGTCCAAATATTAGCCAATAGCACGGTAATAAAAGGCTGATATTTATCATTAAGCAAAATAGTAAAATGTTTTATATTAATAATATTTGGCTTATCTTTAATATATTATTATCAGATTTCCAAACAAATACATACTTTACATGCAATAAAAGTGACTAAAAGACTATGTATCGTGCGCGCATGCATTCGTCGGGTGGGGTGCACGGGAGCAGATAGCGCAATGACCGTGCGGCCGCGCGCCTTCTTGCACGCTGACAGTGGAGAGTGCCAGGGGAAGTAAAAATAATATTTGCAAAGCCCCTACAAAACGCGGTGATTAGCGTGCCCGATTTGATGCACATACGACAGGTTTTGCGTAGCTAAATGTAAATTTAGAATTGTCAACGCAGCTCGCCAGGCTGCTTGCAACCAATCGATGCGTTTCGTGCTCGGCAGAAATGTTTACCTTACGTCCAATCGCGAGGGAGAGAGGCGGTCTGATCGTGCGACAGATCCAGTCAGTGTGGCAGGTCGGCAGGTATTGCCCAATCAGGGCCCGAGTTAATTGTGACGCTTTTGGGATATATTTGTAATTTTGGCATAGTTAGGTCGAGTCAGAAAGATAGGCGCGGTCGGTAGGATGGGAGGAAACTGTATAAGACAGGCCGAGTGTAGCCATGCGGAAAGGCAGGAAAAAGCAGGAAGACAGGGAGTGCGACGGACGAATTGACAGACGGACAGACAGACAGACACGCTACAAGGGTAGGGAGCGGGAAACTAGCGGTCTGGGCGTCCGCTCCGCAGACGCTAGGGCATGGTTGGTTGGTGTAGAGAGGGCCGACCACCTTCGCTGCGCTGCGATGGGCTTAGAATTTCTACTCAAAGCGAAGCAACATATAGTACATGTATACTGTGATCTACGTATATTACGTTCCAAAAAACACCGCACACAGTATCCTTAGTGCTCACATGTTATGGTAGACACGACCAGGGTTTAACGTGATCTGCAAGCAGAGCACCATCTTACCCGGGAAGGTTTTGTCTATAATCTCGTTTGCTCCTAAAATGACACGAATCGGAGGCGCGCGTGGTTGCAAAGCTAATATATGCTGTACGGAAGACGGGTCAGTATCAATGATGCTACGAAATATGCGTAGATCGGTGAGGAATCCCAGTGTAGCTAGACTAAATCCGCCTACTCACACATTTTACCCATCTGCACGTCATTGCCGTGAGGCAGTCGACACATATCATCGATTGCGACGGTCGAATAGAGCAATGTTAATCAGCTCCGCGCGCGAAGTATCTTTTAGGATAGGTAGTATTTGCCGATGGTCGCCACAAACATCAATATTATGCTTTGAAATTATTCTGCTGAGCTGTTTGTGATGTTACTGAAGGGTATTTCCACTATCTTCCGCATGCATTTATCTTACTTGCATAGCTGACGTACTTTCTGACTTATTTGTATAGCTACTGACTGACAGAGTGGCGTAAATCCTTTCCGACTGACATTATACTGGGTCCGATATGTACGACAAAAGGCCTCGTCCAGATCGGACGAAGAGGCACCACTGCGTGCACATTCTTTTTACCGGCTGCAACATACGAAGATATATGGCTGTAGGCAGAGTATCAGATCGTAGTGATAATTAGACTTAAATTGAATAATAGTTCATGTACATTAGATGGAGTACTTTCGCTGCCTACTTATCAGCTCGGCGTGCTATTTGATGTGTCCGTGCATATATCGCGAGGTCGTTAATGAGTGTATTTGCCACGCGCTCGTGATACCCAACCTATGCATGGGGTCCCTGTTTCCTTATCGGGACGTTTGCGTCGTCGTGCTAGCTTTCTGTGCTTACGCTATTGATGTTTTAGTCTGTATAATCAAGCGCGTCACTGACTGGGCACAGGCCATTCCGCAGCGATACAGGTATGCTGAACGCGCGTCTGTTAGCAGTAGCCAACGCGATATATACGCGCGAGGCGGGCACACCTTATAGTCATCCGCAACTCAACCGAGCTCTTATCTCGGTCATTATGGACAGGACACTAAAGTACAATATTGCGTTCAGACACATCGACTTGCCACGTCCATCTGTACGGTCTGCACTGTCACGCAGTGGTAGTATCGATGTAAACAGCAGCTTATTCGTCGCACGTAGTTCCCTATTCAATACTGTGGTTTAAATTGTGAGCGCCAATTAGTGCAATACACGCTATAAGGGCTGATGGTACAGATAGCATGGTTTTGCGTATGCCCACGTGAGCGAGTGTACGTACCATCTACGGTGACGCGTATGCAGATAGAGACGGCCAACTTGCATAGGTACACAGTACATATCTCGTGCTAGTTATTATATGAAACACGCTACGCTCTATAGGTGCGTCAACACGCTTGGTAGCGCCACAGTCAGCTTACAGTATGTGCGACCCCAAGCCTTGCACCGTCAGCCAGTATACAAAACTATGCGGGGTAAGGGCTATAAGGATGTATATCCAAATCACCTGCTCTTCTGCTGCTTCTTTCGCTCGATGTACTTGGCGTTTCGGGCGGTCAGCTTGCGAGGGTGGCTGCGCCTCGTTTTCTTCTTGGGGTACCAGTCAGGACCCATCGCCTTCTTGACGTTCGCCAGGCTTTCCTGGCGGCGCACTTCGGCCGAATCAGGTGGTGGGGGCTTTTCCCCCCAGAACTCAACCGCTTTTGGGCCGTTCTCGCAGGCAATACAGCGCCGCACGATGTCCCGCCCGCTGATTGTACGGAATGCGTAGCCGTACTGCAGCTTCCCGCAACCGACGCAGCGCGCCCGGTAGACCGCTGCGGGTTCAGCAGAAGCGGGTCAATCTTCGCCTCGCATTGCTTGCACGTAGGGCCCACCATTTTGCAAACTGTGAGTAAGTTAACAAAACGTGCGTAAAATATTAGCCAATAGCACGGTAATAAAAGGCTGACATTTATAATTAAGCAAATATTAGAATGTTTTATAATATTACTATCTATTAATAATAATATCAAATTTACAAACAAATACATACATTACGTGCAATATAAATTGACTAAAACAACTATCTATCGTGCGCGCATGCATTCGTCGGGTGGGGTGCACGGGAGCAGATAGCGCAATGACCGTGCAGCCGCGCGCCTGCATTGCACGGCAGTGGTGAGTGCCAGGTGAAGTAAAGAAGATATATATTCGCAAAGTCCCTACAAAAAGCGCTGGTCGTGAAGCCTACTCTAATATTAAAAAATACTATCGTCTCTACTTTAGAAAGTCTGTGGAAAATAGCATCGCCGAGCTCTTACAAATGCGGCCTGTAAATGGCGTTTTCTGGCGTCACTAAAAAAATCATTGCGAAGCAACTACTGGAGATATGCTTGTAAAATTTTGGGAGCGGTCGTGCGGACACATGCGACAAGTTTTTTGCTAAAGTCTGCAGGCCAGATCTGCCGGGCAGCACATAAAACCGGAAAAAACCACCTAAAAAAAGAGCATGCCAAACAAAGTCTCACGTTTCGCTGAATAACTTTTGATCTAGAAGAGTTAGACAAATTCTGATTGCGGGAACGGCTCCGCCGTGTGTTTCTACATATGTCTATGTACCGTAGATAAAAAGTACATGTTGCAAAAAAAGTACATGTTGTACATAAATCTACCTTTGATATTCGGATTCCCCGTGACAAACTACGCCTAGGCCGCAGGGTTACAAAGACGAGTCATTGCACTTATGCCCTTTTATAGGCGCTTTTAGAAATCGGCCAAAACAGTATTTATTAATTTAGACAGTGTTCCGCTGACATGTCGCATGCTGCGATGTGAAGCTTATATTAATATCGTCTTTACTTTGAAAAGTGTGTGGAAAATAACATCGCAGGGCTCTTACAAAATACTGGTATGTGAAGTCTACATTAATAATGATAAATATCTCTATTTGAGAAGTAGGACTTCGTTGGGCTTGTGCGATTTTATGTAGGGGTAGGCAATTTTGTGTACACATGATACACCATTTTTCTTATACTACAACAGGCATGCCCTTTCAGAGAGGCCGCGGTAGGGTAAGGGCAATGGCTTTTTTCTGATGCCTATTGGATACATTTCGCACGGGACGCATCCGGAGCCTGCGCACGTTTGAAAAAATCTGCGCTTCACTATCGAATCTACCGCGAACCTATCTGCTCTACTGGTGCGAAGGGCCCACAGCGCACGTGCGACTACCAAGGCTATAGGCACACGTAATTTATATATAGTCTGTTTCGGTCCAACGTAATATATTTGTTTTGGTTATTGTATGCAGAATGGACATCTCCGAACTCCTGTCGACGCCAGGATACGTGTGTGACAGTTGTCACCACGACTTTGAGCGGTCGGACCACCTACGGCTGCACCAGCAAGGACGCTGCCGCGGTATCTCTGCGCCCCCGTGCCAGCTTTGTGACGTGTGTTGGCATTGGGTCAAGGGGAACAGGCACCATGTCACGCGCCATCAGCGAGGGAGTAGGTGCCGCAATCTCGCCGATCGCATCGAGCACCGGAACCAGCTGGCTGCAGCGAGGCGACAACGCGACGCAGCATACCACCGCGAGCGACGTCGTCTGCAGCGGGAGTCCGTTGGAACCCAAGAACAGCTGGTGGGACCTGACGATGTGCAAGGTCGGTTGGACCAGCTGCTCGAGTCGGATGATAGGCATGATCGGTCGGACCAGGTGGATGATTTCGACACGGACAATCCGACTCAGCATGATTACACCCGAGATCAAGCTGCTCGTGATGACGATGATTATGCACATGATCTTCTTGATCAGCTGCTGTTGACTGGAGATGATGAGCTATCGGACATCGTTGCTGCTCCCAGCTTTTTGGAGCTAGAACATCAAGACAATGACGAGTCAAGGTGCACAAGATAATCAAGTCCATCAGGAAAATGGGAAAGCGGAGCACGTCCAGGCACAAGGTCACCAAGAATCAAGTAAGGCTACGGGGCGCGACGGTGTTACTGATTGCGTCATATTCCTGGATCCTCTCGATGGTGAGACATGGGTGTGTGACCAAGACAGCTGTCGGCAGCCGTACCACCGTGAGTGCATCAAGCGAACAATCCCCGTTGACCCACGTTGCAGTAGCTGCCGCGCCTACGTGCACCTTGAAGTTGAAGACGATGAAGTGATAGTTGTAAGGCATGTGGCGGCACCACCAACGTGTGTGGTTTGCCTCAGGGTCATCACGGGCGTGGTACTGAAAGGACCTCAATGTAGCCACACGGCTGACTACGAGTGTCTCGTGGCGTACAACGCTCAGTATCTGCGCAATATCCGAGCCCGTGACTTGCAGTGCTCAGCGGGTTCGCAGCCGTTCCCAGTCCCCGGTGGGCTATCCTTCAGTGATGAGGAAAACGACGAAGGATCGGAAGACAACCCCTTTGAGTATGAAGAACCGGATGAGGAATCAGAAGAATCAGAAGGTGCGCAAGACGATGGAGACGGGGACAACAGTGTTGACGAATATCACGCGAGTGACTTCAGCAGCTCTTCTGACAGCGATGAAGATTACGCCCCCTAAAGATAGGGAGAAGGCATGAGAGGTAGTGCCTTAAAATTGAAGGTGCAAATCCGTCGTTTCAATTTGTATTGGAATTTGTAAGTATCAAAAGTACAAAAAGAGACGATAGTACAATAAAGGGCGACGGTACAATAAGGGACGACAGTATATTAGGAGACGACAGTACAATAAGGGACGGACGATAGTACAATAAGACACGACGGTACAAAATGGGACGGACGATAGTACAATAAAGGACGACAATAGTAGAATTGAGGGGGTAAGTACAACAGAGGACGATGGTACAATAAGGGACGATAGTACAATTAACACCGATGGTACAACAAGAGACGACAGTATGGTACAGTCAGGGACGTCAGTACAATTAAGGACGATCGCACACCGCTACTTTACTGGCTTTCCTTCGGTTACGAACTGCTGCAAGGATCTTGTTGACGGTGAGTTCCTCGCCAATGAAGGTTGCGAAGTCCATCTTGAACTTGTCTTGGTCATCGTCGTACTGCTCGCGAATGAACTCGGCGATGATCTTCATCCTGGAGAGACGCGAGCGATGAACTTTTCGCTCACTCCCGCGCGATACTGGTGACAGTCCGGGTTCGCATTCCAGTACTGATGAACATAGTCTTTCCACGACTTGGCGTCCGGAAGTTCAGACACTAGTGCTGTCGTATCCGATCCTGGCTTAAGATTAGCGGCCACTGGCACTTCAATATCGTCGTCACACACCTGTTCCTGGGTTGAACGAGGTGTATCGCTAATAGCCTTGACCATTTCATGCAGCCCTTGAAGCAGTGTCTTCAGCTCTCCCAACTCGGTGTTAGAGGTATTAGTGTGCTCTTGTGCGGCGTCTGCTGATTCGGTCGTATACTGAGTATCCTGCATAGTGTCGTCTGATAACTGTGAGCCTCCAAAGTCGATATCTCGTATACCTTCGAGAGTCGCGCTAGTGCACAAACACCTGCTTCCCTCCTTCGCTTCTTGGATGTGCCGCGTGGTACCTTCGTCAATGATGGAAACGCGTAGTCGCTGTCACGCCAGGTGTGGTGAAACTTCTTCCGCGCGTACGTAAACCATCTATCCAAGAAAGGTCAATGCTTCAGCTGCCCGTTCTTCCTTCGTGAGATGATGGAGTGAGTAGGTTCGACTTGCGAGGGGATCATGATCTGTCTTCCGGTCACGAATAGTGAAACAGCCAAACTCGATGTCGCTGTCATTAACGCGCGATTTGCGCTTGAGACCAAGCTGAAAATCGCCCTTCTTCATGAACAAGACTTCGTTGATACGGCACATACCATAGAAGCTAAGAGAACAAACCGCAGAAAACCACAGCCGCATGGTTTCGTTGAACATCGAATTCGACTCCAAGAATGTAATGGCCTTCGTCAGCATCAACAGGGACATCGGGGACGCACGCTTTGGAGTCCGCTCGCGCTTCTTGGATTTGCTGAGACCGGCGAGAATCCGCGTGATGGCTGCTGACCGTGTCGGGTTGCCTCGAGGTGCTGGGGTGCCGTCCGGAGAAGTCTCAACAACCCAACGATCGTGTGGGTGGCCACCGGCTAGCATCTCACGTTTCGTGTAGTGCCAGCTAAGCGCAGCGCGAAGCTTTTCAGCGGGCCATTGAGTTGAGTTGGAGGTTTCGAGTAAGTTGATGTACGCGGCCACCACACCGGGCAGCTCCACAAATCGTTTCTTCAGTGGGTCTGGGTAGCCATCACTTTTGCAGAACGCTGAGAATCGTCGGAGACTGCTGCTGTAGTCGCTACGCGTCCTGCTCTCGAGTCTTTGATCCGCAAACCGGGCTGCAGCGATCGCAGCTTGGTAGCGTCGACTTGTGGTTGGCAGGTCCATTAGCGCCTTCGTCACGTGTTGGTCTTAGCAGCAAAAGGTGAAATGAAGATCTCTTTCATTCGGAGGATGGTCTCGGGTATCCGTCGTCCCTTATTGTACCCAAAACGTCGTCCTTTATAGTCCTGTGCCTCATACGCAAACGCATGGTGCTGACATATGAGTTTTGCAGTAAATCAATGACTTTTCAGTTTTTTGACCAATCAATAAACATCGCACGGTCATTTATTGGGCTCGCACCAGTGGGAGAAGTGTGCAGACCTCTTAGAACAGTGCGCGTCGTAATTATAGCCGCACCTGAAAAATAGAGCTCTTGCGCCAGAAACTGAGAGCTGCCTGCAATCAAAGGGCTCGGAGGCCGTCTTAAAGGGATAGAAGACTTGTGCAGCAAGCGAGGTTGAAAACGACTAAGTCGGCTTGGAGCCAGGAGGCAAAATCTGGTTTGAGGTCGGGTCAGAATTATAGCCGCACTTGGTAATTTAAAATTCAGTAAAGTAATAAACAAAAATGATTGACTTTCAAATGTAATAAATGAGACCTGTGGACAGCCGTGTGAAAGACCTTTTAGAACCTATTCTTAGATTCGCATGGAAGCCAGAAACGATGCCACGAGGCAAGCAGCTAACCGAGGAGGAGTGCATGATGATAAACGAGCACTACAGAGGCGGAAAAAGCAACCGAGAGATCGGCAGGCTCTTAGGACGCGACGAGAAGGCAATAAGGAACTACTTGAAGCGCGGGAAGGCGTCCTCGCTGACGAAGAGGACAGGAAGAAAGCCGAAAATAGTTGGCCGGGAGGCCAGGCGCGTCGTTCGACTGGCAATTGTTCGAAACCTGTCCGCCCAAGAGATCGCAGGACTGCTCCCATCGACACCAAGCAAGTCTACGGTACTCCGCGTACTACGTAGCAACCGCTACGTCACGTACGCGAAGAGAAGACTTACCCCTGCCATCAAGCCGCTTATAAGAAGGCTAGGGTAGCATTTGCGGAGCGTTACGCCGGTAAAAGGGTCTTTTGGAGACGCGTGCTGTTCACGGATGAGAAAATAAAGTGGTTACTGTACCCGATTTGCACGACAGGTTTTGCGTAGCTAAATGTAAGAAATCAATCATCAGCGCAGCTCGCCTGGCTATTTGCAACCAATCGATGCGTTTCGTGCTCGGCCGAAATGTTTACATCACGTCCAATCGCGAGGGCGATAGACGGTCTGATCGTGCGACAGATCCAGTCAGTGTCGCAGGTCGGCAGGTATTGCCCAATTAGGGCGCGAGTTAATTGTGTGACGCTTTTGGATATATTGTAGTTTTGGCATAGTTAGGTCGAGTCAGAAAGATAGGTACGGTCGGTAGGATGGAAGAAAACTCTATTGGAAAGGCCGAATGTAGCCATGCGAAAAGGCAGGAAAAAGCAGCAAGAAAGGAAACGGACGGACTTATTGACAGACGGACAGGCTGCAAGTATCTACGTTTAGAACACACACAGTTTTTCACGCTGGACGTCCTGTTCTTGCCGTTCGTGCTGTCCCTCCTTGTGCTTGCTCTGGATAAGGTGGACGTCGTCGTAGGTGTACTGGCACACCGGCATATTGGGGCCGTTACTCAGAACTACAGGTTTCGCCCCGCTTTGGTTCACTCCATAAGAAGAGGCACACTCCGTGAATCTGGCCATAGTAGGCTTCACGTAAATGTTGTGAAGCACAGCTTCATCCCCAAAGTTCCCGTTCATCATGACAACGCTTACGTTTTTGCCAGCGCGGTCACTTTTAATAACCGCAAGGTCCACGTAAATGTTGCTCATGTTGAGGAAGCGCTGACGAGGGTTGCTCTTGCAGTTACCGCACGAGCGGTACAGCTTACCGAAGTCCTGTGCGTAGAAGCCATCGACAACAACTGTACCGTATCCGTTGTGTTGGATCACCTTGTCGTCAGCATAGCGAGCCCCGCCCCCAATAACCCTGGACACACTGGAGGGGTTTCCACCCTTGATACTTAGAGCATCCTCACATACGTCGTCCCACCACACGTTGTCGATCGTGCAGTCCGACATCTCGCAATGGACACCCTCCATTTGGTTTGGACCGATAATGACGTTCTTGAGCGTGGCACCAGGTTCGACCTCGAAGACAGCCGTGGATAAGTTGCTTTCGGTATTTCCGAGGCATGTGATGTCCGAGCGGTCGTACGTCTTCATACCGCCGTCAAAAACTTGACCCGATCTCACGACGTAGACATCACCAAAAGTGATATGGCCTTGACTAATTGGCCACCTACCATCGGGGACCGGGCCACCGAATGCAATAGCAGCACCGATCGCAAGGGCGGCAGTCGAACCGAGGAGATAAAGCATGGAAGACGCAATGTTGGAGCTGGAATGGCTTTGCTTTTTCGATGAAGGGAAAATGAGAAATGCACTGAACTCCAGCTCTAGCAAGTCCATGTATGGAGTTGTACGTCGTACGCTGAGTCAGCGTCGTTTCGTCGCTGACTAAGAACTCCACGTGATTTACGTGGAGATTCAGTATTATAGACTTCGCATGGAGGCAGGTCGTCAATCGCAATCAACACATCTTTCTGATTAGCAAGTAGATCTGTTCGTGCACGTTTTAATTTATTAAATGTACCGGTACTGTTTTTAATAATGCTGCATCGTGGATAGTCCACGGCGCCTCGCAATCAATCGGTGATCTCGCGTGTGCTTGACGTCAACTTGACCATCTAGCACACACGTTAAGCTGACGTCACATCGTTGGAGATCCTCAACGCATTGGTACTGTACCTGTGCAGTACTGTACATTACCCATGCGTTCTCACGTTTGGTGCACTACGCTTGCGTGAAGTAGCAGCATGAAACCAGTCCACCCCTTAGTTCACTTTCAGTTTCACACTCTGCTCAAGACTGCCTCCGAATTCCTTTATCTTTCTAAAATGCTTCAAGCACTGAGCTCCATCGCCGCCCTCGTGGTTGTTGCCACGATGGTCTCAGGTCGTGCTATGCCCGATGGCTCTTGGCCTACCAGCAAGGGCACTGTCAAGTTCGACGAAGTTTACACGATCAAGTCGGGCGAAGTGTATGACGGCAAGATGAAGACGTACGAGCGCTCTAACATCACTTGCAAAGGACAAGAGGAGAGCGGCACATTCACAGCCGTATTCACGCTTGAGGCTAACGCTACCCTCAAGAACGCGATCATCGGTGTCAACCAAATGGAAGGAGTTCACTGCGACGACAACGACTGCACTATTCAGAATGTGTGGTGGGATGATGTGTGCGAGGACGCCCTAAGTATTAAGGGTGGCGACGCCTCCAGTGTTTCACGTGTCCTTGGTGGTGGTGCGCGCTACGCTGATGACAAGATTGTGCAGCACAATGGACTTGGCACGGTTATCATCGATGGATTCTTCGCGCAAGACTTCGGTAAGCTGTACCGCTCGTGCGGTTCGTGCAGCAACAACCCCGCCCAGCGTTTCCTTAACATCAGAAACGTATACGCGGATCTCGAGGTCATCAAAGCCCAGCGCGTGGACCCGAACGTGAGTATCGTCATGATGAACGAAAACTTCGGAGACGAGGCTACTCTGCACAACATCCGCGTGAAGCCTGGTGCGGAGAACTACACTGAGTGCAGTTACTCGCGCGGTGTGCAGAAGGGTGACAAGCCGCTCATTCTCGGCAACGGTCCTAAGAAACCCGTGTGTAAGTACTCGATGGACGAAATTCACCTTGTTGAGGGAGGAGCCAAGCAGCAACAGCAGACCGTCGGAACGGTTCGCCCTGCTGCTGATGTGAAGGATGACAAAGACGGCAAAGACGACAAAGAAGTATCCCAGCAAAACAAGTGAGCTACCGACTTCGAAGGAATGGTCGAGTGAGGATGAGTTCTTTTGAGTGTCAATTAGTCAAGTTCAAAATAGATGTTTACGTCAAACTTGAGCAATCTGTCCATTGGCTCTTCTATTCCTCCGAAGGCCAAAAAAGAGAAGAAAGTAAAAAAAGAGAAGAAGGCTAAGATGGTTTAGAAGAAACCATGACTCAGCGTATAATGACGGTTTTCAAAAGGTTGGACGAGGAGGAGTTTTTTTTGTCAAGAATAGAGGCACCAAACAAGAACTAGTAAAACTTTTTATGCTGGGGCACCAAACAATAAAAGACACGAAACTACCAAAGCACGAAACAAAGAACTTTTTATTACCCACTACGCACTGGGCGCCTTCCAAAACCCACATAAAACTGGTTTTATCCGTAGGGCTAGGTCAGATCAAACGTGCAATTAAACGGCGGATTAAACCGAAATTGTTTGTGTAACGGGGTACGTAGCCCTAAGTGTACCCTGGTTACATGAAGTGTGACACTTCACACTTCAGGAGTATGACACGTCATACTCCGAGATATGTGGTACAAGGTACCAAGGTCGTTCAAAGCCAACCATTGGTTAAATGACATTGCATTTCTATAGGTAACTAAGGCCGTGTTCGGCTTGCAGGGGCAAATCCAGCTTGTTCGAAAATAAGCTAGAGCTGTAGAACAGTCGTTTTGTTATGTAAAATAAAGATAAAATAAGTGATCGTGTTCCATCAGAAAAAGACTGGATTTGAAGGCGCAAAGCAGGACGATTCAAAATTCAACCCAGAGCTAAATTTTGAAACCAGTCGTTTGGAGCTATCCTGCTGGATGTCATTTTTTGTGTTTCTTAGCGGAATAAAGCTGGTTGAGACATTTCAGCTCTTTAATACCAATTACAGCTGGTTTTAGCTTAAATCGAACACGGCCTAACAGTTTGTATTAAACCCAAACTTAACCTACCTATAAATATACTCAGTTTACAATCTACCTTATTTAGGTCACTTCGCTCTCTTTAATTAAAGAGGGGACCTGTGAACTGCCGTTCACTGAGAGTTTGTATACTCTCGGAAGATAACTTCCTCTAGCGCAAGGTGCTGTGTGACCCCGTCACACCTGGTAGCACTTGTAGTCAATCCACGCCACCGCGGGTAGACTACCTGAACCTCTCCGAAGTTCGTTGCCATGGATAGGAACGACTTCTCCCATATGAACGGCTCTCAGTTCGAGTCGGTTCGGAAGATGGCAGGTGTGGTGTTGAAAATCCCACGTGAACTCTAGCTACAGATGTAGTTAGGATGTTCCCACAACAATACGTCTACTAGGATAGTAAACGATCGTTCGGGCGGACCTGAAGACCCCAGTTCTGCCCTTGCACCGGGACAAACTGGACCTTGTAAACTACTTATATAGGCCAACCAGTAAAATAAGAACACGCTACTAGCACGAGCAAAGCTAGCAGGTGTTTTGAATCCTCGTGGTCCCAACAGCGGAAGGGTACCAGGCACGGGTAAGCCTTTTACGAGATCACCGAGTGTTCAACACTCGGCTGGAAGAAATAAAAGGGAGGCAATTCAAGCACTCCCAGTCGTGCAAATAGGCAACAATAAGCCGTCACGTAAAACCTCCCGATAATAATCGGCCAATACACAAAGTCTCTTGGCCTTGCCGGATGAACCCTCGCTACAGAGCTTCGAGTTCACCGACAGGCATAACACACTCAAACAAGCTTGACCTGACGCTTACCTTGAAGCCGGACGTCGCTCTGTGTGCTTGAGTGGAAATTTTGTTCTGTATTTAAGCTTACCCTTTCGGGTCTATTCCTAATAAGAAGTCCTAATCAAGTATACAAATATCAAGTGAACAATGATCCGTTATGGATCTTCTTGCATGCCAAGCGTCGTCTGCACCGTCGCATGAGCATCTTTAACGATCCGCGCCCTGTCCCAGACGGTGAACGTGTCTTCCAAAGGTCGCTGAGTATTCCGCGAACTCATCCCAACCGCCACTGAGGGTTCGTACCGTAGATGGTCCGCTGAATGCGAATCCGGCCTTCCATTATAAATAATAAGGACAGCCTGGATTCAGTGACATAGGGCCGTATCCGATACTTGTTGAAAACTCGGAGGTGACGCCGTCGAGTCCCTTGCACCTTGGCGTCTCCGTACATCACCCGACCGAGGGTTCGTCGCTTGAACAACTTGGGCGGTGTCACGTCTTTGTCGACGGGTGATAATCCGCAACTACGGAGAAATCACTACACCACAACTGCCCCTGTCGCAATGGAAGCCACGGTACTGGTGCCCGTTGTGACATTTCTTCATTCTTCAATTTACCATCTCGCCACCGTATGTCCAAGCGTCTGAATCGAGCCGTGTCCGACGCTTTTCAGCGTCTCAATCCTCGTAGACGTCGCGAACGTGAGCAGCTGGAGGTACGTAAGCCCATCCTTCTCCTGAATCATCGGTACCTTGCTCATCACCTCGTGTCACTCGACTTATTTCTCAGGAGGGCAAGACCGAGGGTTCGAACGCCCCTCAGTCTGCTGCACTTCCTTCGACAGCAGCGTCATCAACCGACACTCCGGCGCCCGCTGCCCCGGACTCTTCACTCCCTGTGGTAGCTCCTGCAGCACTCCCCGTCGTCGCTGAATCCGCGGAGATGGCTCCCGCTGCTCCTCCTGCCCCAGCTGGTGGTCCGCCACCACTCACCGAAAGTTCGCTGCGCGCCATGCTGGCTAAAAGTACGGAGGCATCGGTCGATCACATGATGACCTCGATAATCCCGTACTTGACTGCAATGGCTCGTCACCAAGTGCAGCTCAGCGTTGCGCCTCCTCTCCACGGCGATATGCACACTCAGCGTCGCCTCGAGACTGCTGTTGGTTTCGATGATGTCCTCGCTGCGTGTTCCACGACGTTCTCCAGCATCTCAGCCAACTGTTGAGGTATCCCGCGTGACTTCGTTTTCAGTGGTCGCTCTCCGGTCGGCATTCATGTTTTCTTATTCTTAATCCACTTCCACAGCGTAATCATGTTCATGTTGTTCTTTAAATGCATTTACAATTTGTTGTTGCAGTAACGTTTTTCGTCTGTTACCACAGGCTGCATCGCCCTGTGGACAGTTCACACGTGATCCAGTCACGCTAGTCTTCGTCCGCCACCTGCGCCATCTGCAGCCGATTCTCGCTCTTCTTGGCTCGCAAATAGTCGTACAGCAGACCTCCACATGACAAGTTTGATGAAGGTTCCCAAGTTGTATCTTCATAGCCCACCCACTTGACTTTGAACTCGCGTACAGCACGCTCCGTGCTCGTCGTCAGTGGTGTTCTGTCGTCGAGGATGGCCTCGACTTCATATTCACCGGCAACTTGATCTGGTTCCCAGCTGTCCTCAGGCAACAGTTCCTCATCGAAGTCGAGTCTTGCTTCATTAGTCGCGTCTAGTACCAATCGAGTGTTCGGTCGACTGTTGAACTCGTTGACAGCCTTGAGTCTCGACACATGCACTACTGGGTAGAAGCGATACCCACTTCGGTCAGGCAGTTCCAGCTCGTAAGCAAACTCTTCCACCTTGCGCTTGATCCGAAAAGGTCCATGCCATCGGTGAGCTAATTTCTTCGTCAAGCCCGGTTTGACGCGTTCCATGTACAACCACGCCCGGCTCCCAATCTCAAAAAGAGATCTCGGTGGAGCTCTTGCAGGATCTTCCATCTCTTCCTAAGCTTCTGGAGGGTTCGCCGAGTGTTCGTTTACACTTGGTTGAGGTACAGCAGCTTTTTCCAGTCGACTCAGGGCCTCATTATACTTTTTAGCCCTTCGCTCCTTTTCTACAGCCTGATAATCTTTGGCCATAGTGAGGGCGACCTCATGTTGTCGATTGATCTCGCGCCGCCACGCCAGTGCGTCAGACTGCTTGCCGAGTCCTCGTTTGAGTGATGACGCCATTGCCCTCAACGTCGACTGAGCATCCCAACCGTGAACGAGGTAGAACGGCGTTTCCTCCCTCGTAGTGTCTTGAGAAGTATTAATAGCAAATACTAGCTTCTCCGCGATTTCGTCCCAATCTTGCTGTAGAGGGTCTTCCGCGTACACCCGTACGGAACCCATCATCGACTTCACCGAGCGTTCCTGCTGTCCATTAGCCTGTGGCCGATAGCTCAAAGTCGCTCGTGATCTTGACTGCATCATCTCTGCAAATGCTTGGAAAACCTCGCTCATGAAGCGTGGGTCGCGGTCGTGCCTTATTAATGATGGGGCTCCGAATCGTCGGCACACACATTCTTCGAACACTTGGGCAACACTCAGTGCAGTCGTATCTGACATAGCCTTGGCAATAACGAATCCCGTGAACGAGCACTGAAATAGGAGCAACGCCGTGTTGCCCCTGCGAGATTTCGGTAGTGGGATTACAAAATCCATCGAGACGATCTGGAAAGGTCGTTCGGCTAGTACGTTGCCAGGTGAGTATCCACGAAACTGTGGACGGCTTTTACTCGAGCTGCAATCTGGACAGGACTTCACGTGCTTCTCCACGTCTGCGTACAAGCCGATCCAATAATAATCGGACTAAACGCGGTGGAACGTTCTCACCACACCTTGATGTCCTCCTTCCAGCGAGTTGTGACAGTTTTGCAGGACCTCTTGAATCATCGTTGTTGGTACCACAAGCCGCAGCTTGGTCTCCTCTTGCCAACCGTGGTCGTACCAACGATTCAATCCAAGATAGTGAAGCACGCCGTCTTCTGATAACACGAACCGGTCAGCATACTTCCAGGCATCTCGAGCTTCTTTGTAACTCAGCTCTTGTGCTTGGCCCTGAAGCACCTTCTTGATGTTAAACCACTTCTGTTCCTCGTCTTGTGCCACTAGTATCCGTCGGCGTCGCTCCCGCTGTATCGCTACCGGGTCAACATCTTCCGCATCGGGAAATGCCGCTAGTACAGTCTTGTGAGGATGGTCTGGCAAATCCTGGCCGATTGAATCTTCGGTGGACGTCTCTCGTCGTTCTTCATTCTGTTCTTGAGCTTTTGAGACATCCTCCGAGTGTTCATCTGCAAACCTGACTCGTTTCTTGGCTTTCGTCTGTCGCCGAGTCATCACTGCTATATTACCATAATCGCACTTTGGTGAGCTGTAATCAACCACGAAATTTTCGAAAGTTTTCCACTTTGAAGACTCGCTGCCTGACAGTACATGTACTTGACGCTCTGCTCCTTGTGACGAAACATCTACCGAGTCTTCATCCGGCTCGTAGATCATTTCCTGGATGCGGTTCAGCGATGCCAATTCCGACTTGCGAGTTTCAGCCAAGATTACCCGACTGACCTTTGATTCCAGCGCTTCAGTGGCTAACGAATCCGCGGCCGCGTTGTATTCTCGTACAACGTGAAGATATTTAACTGATCGAAGCTTGGCCGTGAGCTCCTTGTGAGTATTCAGCAGCGCTAGCAAAGTTTCCTTCCTGCATGCGATCACCCCTAGTGATTGTTGAATCGCGAGCCTTGAGTCCCCAACGATGACTAAATCCTCGGCACCGTGCGCAATAGAAGCCTTGACACCGTTTATCATACCTGTATACTCTGCCTCATTCACCGTGGTAGCCGAGAGGTAAGCGTTTGCAGCAATCGCTACCTTCCACTCAGGAAGGCTCCACAGCACCCATGAACAACTTCCGTAGCCACCGTACTTCTCTGTCTTCGCTGATCCGTCAAAAGACATGACGAATCCGCTGTAATTACGGGAAAGCCTGGCGTACAGCAACGCGGGGTCCATTCGAATAGTCGGGGAACCCTTGTTTGGAGGCGCCACCGGCGCGAGCGAGTCTTCCAGGTCAACGAAGCTCGTGATGCTTGACTGCAGTAGCTGCGCAAAGGCGACATCCTTCTCCTTCACGCGCTGCACCTTAAGGTGCCACTGCGATAGCAGCACTGCGAACTGGACCGCGCGTCCGAAGAGAGACTTCGACTTATGCACCCACTCTAACGTCGAGAATCGTGTATAGACATGTAGCGTCTTTCCTGCCAGCTGGACGTAACAGATCTTCAACAGCAGAAGTAACGCCAAAACTTCCTTCTCAGCAGGATGGTAGTTCATCTCGGCCTCCTTGAGCACCCGACCGAGGAACCGTACGGGGTGTAACTTGCCTTCATGTTCTTGCATTAGCGTAGTGCTCAACGCCCATTCATTCGCAAATAGCATGACGTGAACTTCTTTTGACCGATCGAAGTGCCTGAGGATGGGTGAATGTGAAACACTCGTCTTCAATTTTTTGAAGGAACGACGTGCCACAGAAAGGCCACCTTCAACGACAAAGTCTTCATCCTTGAGCTGGTACAGCGCCGCACCGTAGACCGCGAAGTCTTGAATGAAGCGGCTGTAGTAATTAACCGCTCCAAGAAACGACTGCATGCCCTTCTTGCTCGTTGGAAACGAAAGCTCGGTGATGGCCGCAAGCTTCTTGGGGTCAGCTCTGATACCTTCTGGCAAAATTTTATGCGACATAAAGTCCACCTTGGGTTGGCAAAAGATGCTTTTGGTGAAGCTAATGCTGATCCGACACTGTGCAAATCTGGCTAGCAATCGGTCCAGCGTCGCCAGGCAGCTGTCGAAATCCTCGCCACCGAAGCAAATGTCATCCACAAACGACCGTCGACCAAATACAGGTACCAGCGATGATTCGTCTGGCTCCCCGTTCGTAAACATGTCAGCGACGGGGCTGTTGACGAGTTGTAGTTCAGGGTCGGTCTCTACCGGTGCTTCGCGGTCTGCCGCGAACTTCGTTTGAAACGAACCCTCGGCGCTTGGCCCACGACGTTCCTTGGCCTGTTCTTCAGCTAAACGCATCTTCTCCGATTATTCAAACCAACCTTCTTTAGGTTGAACGAACCCCCAGAGTGCGTTGTCAATCATACGCTGGTAGATCATCGGCGCGTTCTTTAGCCCGAAGGGAATACGTAACCACTCGAAATGTCCGAGTGCGCAGACGAACGCCGATACTTTACGCGCTCGTAAGGTCATCATGACCGCCCAGAAGCCGCTTGCTGCATCCAGCGAGCAGAACCATAGGTAGCGCTCGAGATCTGTTAACAGGTCGTCGACTAGCGGCATTGCATACTCCATGATCGCAGTGATAGCATTCACCATCTTGTAATCAATGCAGAGCCGGATGTCCAGCCCGTTCTTTTTCATCACAATCACGATCGGTAATGCCCATGGACTGTCTGAAAAGACGATCAGTCCCGCACGCAATAAAGCGCGCAGCAGCTCGTACAGCTTGCCGAGAAATCGTAGCGGCACGCGCCGGGCACGCTGTTTAATTGGGGCGTGCCCCTGTGTGTCGATATCGCATACCGCACCGTAGGCTGGCGGCGGTAGTGCGTTACCACTAGCAATCAGGATGTGCTCGTGTTTCTTAAGCGTCGCGACCAGACGTTCTCGGCGTTCAGCCGACAGCTCAGTATCAGCAACATTAGGCGCAGTGTAGTCAATTGTCGTGTTGATCTCTTCGGTCAGATCCGGCAGGAATGCCAGCTCCTTCGCGTAGTCGTCCAAGCCAATGTTGTTAGCTGGGTGTTCGTAGAAATCATTTCTCGTATCCTCCGTCGCTTCATTTCCCTCGGTTGTTAACACTCGAGCAACCGAGATGTATGTTCCGTCCAACGCCGCTATGGATTCTTCCCTTGACTCAACATTGCCATCCGTTTCGATTTCAACAGTCGGTACTTGGTCCATCTCCTTCCCATCCTGGTTTCCCATCTCTGGGCCACCTGCCGAGTCGTCGTTCGCAATATTGAATGCGTGGGCCGTCGACATATTGGGTTGTTGACTTTTGTTCAGCTCCTCGTTCTGCCGCTGTCTTGACAGTTCGGCATTCGCACCAATCTTGCGATGAATACTCGGTGCCGTACTCAACACCTTCAGCGCGATGCCTGCATCCTCTGGATCAACCACCGGTGGCTCGTTCGCAGATTTGGTGACACACAAGGCTGGGACAGCTTCGTTAAAACGGGTGACTCCATTTAATCCAGTGCCGTTGCTTCTCGCTTCCGTGGTCACCCCTGACTGGACACTAACACTCGTTGGCGTATATACCACGTTTACCGGCCTCAGTAGTTCGTGTGTACGCACTACCGAGGCTTCGTTCGCGTTATTGCCTCCGCCATGGGTTGTCGTGTACGTGTCCAAAGGTTCTGCGGAAGGCTGACCGTCGGTCGAATCCCCGGCTGTCACCCCAGACGCCAGACAGGCTTCCACTCGTTCACGTTCTTCCAGGATCAGTGCCCAGCGCTCTGCACACGTCAGACGATCACTGGAATCCAATAGCGAGTCTTCTAGAGGTCGTGCTAGCACCCCACTGGGTTCTGGATAGTTCGGTCGATCAACTGCCGAAGGCTGAGTTGCAAGCCATTGTTCGTAGATTTCACATTCACGCTGAAAGAGCTCGCGGTCTCTACAACCTTCGTAGGCCAATACTTGCCAGTCTTGGTACGTCTTGGACTCCAGACGCACATAGCCGTCACCTCGTGGCAAATCCCCATCTGGAATCCACATTGCGATCGAGTCGTGTGCTGGTAGGTACACAGTTCGATCAGACACGTTGGTCAGTCGAATGCTCTGAGGCCGTCCACGTCGAAACCTCGTCACTGACGGGATTAGCTTGTTCGTTCGACGAACCCACAGTACGTGTTCTTCCAGACCGACGTGGCGCTTCGCTAGTCGGTATTCTCGCCACTCGTGCGCTTGAATGTCCAAACGCTCGGGTGGCCCGGCGTTAACATGGGAGCCGTATTCTTCGCTGTCGATCATGTTCTTGGTCTTAATCAGCGGGATTTGAACTTCGTGCGGTAATTGCGCCGCGCCGTGAAACAGGTCCAACCGGATCCCAGCTGGGATCATAAAGTCGGTCCCGAGTACCACGTCGACGCCTGCACTATGCGCCATTACCCACATCTCAAACTCGTACACCATCTCCCATCCGAGCGTAATCTTGACGCACGCTCGTCGCGTCGTAGACACCTTGCCTTCGTTGATTCCTTGAATGTCAATGCGGCGTCCGTGATCAGGTACATCTCGGAGTCGCAACTTCTTGGCAAAGGCGTCAGTGATCACACTAACGTTTGCTCCTGTGTCGGGGAGGATCCTCGTTCGCTGGTCGTTCACAGCGCCTTGCACCAGAGCTCTCATCCGGATCCGTCGGTCGAATTTCTTGACCGTCCACCACACCTGTCTCTCGCCAGGGTTCAACTTCATCATCTTGGAGTGACCCTTGGGCTCGTCTCGCGCTGCACTCGAAACCAAGCCGAACGAACCCTCGCTGGTGCCCTCATCAGCATTAGCACACTCCACTCTCTCTCCAACACCTTCACCGAGGATTCTACTCCTCTCCTTTTCATTTTCCGTCGCGTTCACACTTGTTACGTAATTATCAGGCCATTCACTCTGCCCCATGAAAGCAAAGATACACTCTGCTTCCATTGAAGGCTCGGTTAACTGTGGCAGCCCGATAGGGACCAACCCAGTTGTAGTTGGCGGGCTGCCTAGTTTAAATGACGTTCTTGAACGACGGCCTTGAGCTCTGGCGGGAGTTCCTCCTTCGTGCCTTTAGTGCGCACGAATTTGGCAAGGTCTTGGAAGTTGCGGAAAAGTTCGCATTGTCCAGCATCGTGGAGTTGTTTGCAGAACTTGCATCGCTTGTTACAGTAGTGGGCGGAGTGACTCATGCCACCGCACACCGCGCATGGTCCGTACTGTGGGCGTCGGTTGTCGCGGTTGAAGTCACGTCGACCGCGTTGGTCCTGAATGAACCCACGGTCACCACCTCGGCGATCTTGATTGAAGCCATTCTCGCGATCAGGCGTGTTTCCACGCGGTTGACGGTTGTCCGAACGTGCGTAGGTGCCTTCAGCAGCTGCACGGCGCTCATTTTCGCTAGCAGCGGCGAGGTATCGGTCGTTTTCGTCCAATGAGAAATCACCGTCCGTATTATCAGGCTGAAAGTCGTTGTACTCATCTTGGACATCGTCGTAAGCGTTCGGATCTTCGTTTGAATACTCGGTGCCTCCCTGAGCAGCTTCACGACCTTCTAATTCAGCTAGTAGGTCGTCCACCGTAGCTTCAATGAGTGTCACTCTCGGTTTGTTTCGATTGTCATCGCGGCGACGGTCATCACGCCGGTTGTTGCGGGCGAATCCATCGTCGCGTCGCGTATCACGACTCTTGGAATATCACAACTCACTGTCACGCTTGGCCATCCTCTCCTTGCCCTTGAGAACATCTTCGATGATCTCTTCGAGCTCGTGAATGTCGGCGACTCGAGCGTGGTAGAGACTCTCCGCCAGCTTGTCATCATCGCATGTTGCCAGGAACTGCTGTACGTGTTCTTTCGCGTCGCGACCACTCTTCTCGAAGTGTAGATGGGCGGTCCGAGCATAGCCATTCAGCCTGTTTATGTAGTCGCACAGATGTTCATTACGTTCCCGCTTGGCGGAGTAGTAACGCGACAGTGCCGTCTGCGTGAGCTGCGAGCAGTAGTAGCGGATGAACGCGTCGCTCAGCAGCTTCCACTTGCGCTTCGTCTTCTTCGGAAGTTGACGGAACCAATGAATGGCTCCGTCCCGGAGACTTAGCTCAAATGGAATGCACCATTATCGGCATCTGTGTGGGTTCCAGTCATTTCATAGACGAACCCACGGAGCCACTGCATACAGTCTCGCTCTTGTTGCGAGAGCCTGAGAACGGCGTGATGCGATCCAGCGGTCGGTTCGAAGCCATTTCAATCCTCGGTGTAAGTCCACGTCGTTCAGCGTCACTAGCTCATTCATCTGACGCATCAACTCGAGTTGAGGATCTTCCTCGTCGAATGTACGCACCAAAATGTCATCGTCACTGACCGAGCCATCGCTGTCGACTTGACGACGTCCGGCACCACCTTTGAGAGCTCGCGCACCGCCTCGGTGACCGAACGAACCCTCGTTACTTGCGTAAATACGTTGCATACGGCTCTCCGAACGTGGCGTAACCATGTGCGAGTCTTGAAAGTACGGTGAAGCTTCGGTAGTGCCAAAGGCACCACGCTCAGCTCCACGCTTGGTCGAAGGAGTACGAACGAGTCGTTGGGGCGTCGGCGGCAGTGGAATCTTAGACGGATCTTCATCTTGAATCATCGGTCGACTCACAGGCTGCTTTCCGGCATTGATGCCAACAGCGCCAAACGCCTTCCGAAGCTTCTTCTTCCATTTCTGGAGAGCAGCTCCGGCTTCATGTGGACTCCAATCCTGGAGCGACATCGTCGATGGGTACGTCTCGTTCTCGAACCCCAGCGACAACAGTAGCGAAACTGAATCCTCGGCAACTTGACTAGTCGAAACGAGTTGACTGGGTATTGAAGTTCCTGCGCAAGCGCAGGCCAGTCGGCCTTTTTCTTGGGGATGGGCTTGAACAGCTGCATCCACTCATCATTCTGCATCAGTGCTTGTACGCGGTCGAAAACGCGCTTGGCGGCTGGTGTATCACCGTTGATAGGTGGGCGAGGTGCCTTCAGCAGTGCTGAATGCTTTGCACTCGCCACCGAAGGTTTAAAACCCTCGGTCCCATCGTCATAATCATCATAGGCCGGTTCCGGTCCCGCAACATCATCGAGCTCGTCGGCGAGGTTCCTCGAAAGGGACTTGGTCGCCCCGCTCAGCCCCGATGATAGCGTGGCCGTCTCCGGCGTCGCTGCGCCTGGCTCTGGAGCCGGCGTCTTATCTTCGTAATCTTCATAATCGTGGGCGTCAGGACCGATGTCCGCTTCGTCGTCGAAGCTCACTGAAAGCTCGGTGGCGGCTGCAAAGCGCGCAGCCGGGCTTGAACTCTCGTTGCGAGCCTCGCCAGACTTGGCAGGCGTAACTGGTACCGTCGGTTGTCCTTTCGCCATGTTTCTTGTCTTTTTCTTGTTCTTCTTCTCTTGGTAGCTCGAAAACTGGAAGGCCATACAAACAGTTCACAATGGTCACAAGCTGTTCCCGGGTCGCGGCACCAGTTGTGGTGTTGGAAATCCCACGTGAACTCTAGCTACAGATGTAGTTAGGATGTTCCCACAACAATACGTCTACTAGGATAGTAAACGATCGTTCGGGCGGACCTGAAGACCCCAGTTCTGCCCTTGCACCGGGACAAACTGGACCTTGTAAACTACTTATATAGGCCAACCAGTAAAATAAGAACACGCTACTAGCACGAGCAAAGCTAGCAGGTGTTTTGAATCCTCGTGGTCCCAACAGCGGAGGGGTACCAGGCACGGGTAAGCCTTTTACGAGATCACCGAGTGTTCAACACTCGGCTGGAAGAAATAAAAGGGAGGCAATTCAAGCACTCCCAGTCGTGCAAATAGGCAACAATAAGCCGTCACGTAAAACCTCCCGATAATAATCGGCCAATACACAAAGTCTCTTGGCCTTGCCGGATGAACCCTCGCTACAGAGCTTCGAGTTCACCGACAGGCATAACACACTCAAACAAGCTTGACCTGACGCTTACCTTGAAGCCGGACGTCGCTCTGTGTGCTTGAGTGGAAATTCTGTTCTGTATTTAAGCTTACCCTTTCGGGTCTATTCCTAATAAGAAGTCCTAATCAAGTATACAAATATCAAGTGAACAATGATCCGTTATGGATCTTCTTGCATGCCAAGCGTCGTCTGCACCGTCGCATGAGCATCTTTAACGGTCCGCGCCCTGTCCCAGACGGTGAACGTGTCTTCCAAAGGTCGCTGAGTATTCCGCGAACTCATCCCAACCGCCACTGAGGGTTCGTACCGTAGATGGTCCGCTGAATGCGAATCCGGCCAGTCCATTATAAATAATAAGGACAGCCTGGATTCAGTGACAAAGGGCCGTATCCGATACTTGTTGAAAACTCGGAGGTGACGCCGTCGAGTCCCTTGCACCTTGGCGTCTCCGTACATCACCCGACCGAGGGTTCGTCGCTTGAACAACTTGGGCGGTGTCACGTCTTTGTCGACGGGTGATAATCCGCAACTACGGAAAAATCACTACACCACACAGGCATCTTTGGGATGGAGGCCCTGCAGAGCCTGGTGGTATCAACACCGGCTGAGCAGCTCGAGCGCGTCAATGCATTCGACGCGTACGAGCAGGGCCTCATCGCGCATGTGCGGGAGAACCTGCAGGCTCCGGCGGCGGGAGCAAACCCGCCTCACCCGAAGCCAATACGGCTGAAGGTAAAGCCGTATGAAGGGAAGGAAGGCGAGAACCTTCACTTCTGGGTCCGAGAAGTAGAGCTCGCGATGGACGCGGCTCTGATCTCGACCGAGCAACTGCGTGTTGCTTTTGCACTCTCCAACCTTAGCGGTCGTGCTAAGAGTTGGGTGTACACTCGGGAAGCGACATCCCCTGGATGTTTCACATCCTGGGCTCAGCTGTGCGAACAGCTCCGAGCCGCGTTCCTCCCGGCGAACTACGAGTACCGCCAGCGTTCGCGCTTCCTCGCGTGTAAACAAGGAAGACGCGAACTGCACGAGTATGTGCAAGAGATACGGGAGCTCACGGCGTCCCTAGTGGGAAACCCACTCAATGAACACATCAAGATGACTGTGTTCATGGACGGCCTTCGAGTGGGCCCCGCACGCACTCAGCTGTTCCGGGTGCAGGCAAGCACCCTTGAAGAGGCGATTCAAGTGGCTCTTCAAGAAGAATACAGCCATCGCCAGGCGCGTACGCCGGCCTCAGCGTGGCCTGGGAGTTCCTTGTCGGCTCCCGGTCGAACAAGCCCCAACGGACCAGTTCCCATGGAACTCGGGTCCGCCGAACAGCGTGACATCCGCTGCTTCGGCTGTGGGAAGATGGGCCACTTCAAGCGCGACTGTCCCGCGGAAAGACTCCGCAGACGGTCCTTCCCCAAGCCCGTCCTCAAGGGTCGCTGGCAGAAGCCAGGATCCCGGGGACAGGGGAACGCAGAGAACCAGTAGGGGCGGGGCGCCCTACTGGGGAAGAACTAAGTCTTCGTGATGGGTGCGCGGGTGGCGCGTGCCACGAAGACTTAGCCCCTGAGAGTCTTCGCACTCTCGAATCGGCGAAGAGCAGCGGCGGGTTGCTCGTAGTACACGGATGTGTATGGGATACGATCATCCCTTTAGAATCTTGATTGACTCTGGGGCGTCGAAGAATTTCGCACGCCGCCAGACGGCTGCTCGTAGCAGCAACCAGTTGTCTGATGCTTTGAGAGAAAGCAAGGGCAACGGAACGGTGTCAGTGCGA
>NW_003303727.1:1011342-1025251 GCF_000142945.1 Phytophthora infestans T30-4
TCGTCCAAGTGGATCTGGCCGTCAAGTTTGAAGACTTTGACAGCCTCGAACAGTTCACTGTTCTCGATATGGATCCATATGATATGATCCTGGGTATGCTCTGGCTTGAGAAGCACGAGCCCTGGATCGACTGGCGAGGCAAGGCAATCGGTGCCAGCCGCCCTGCGCAGTCCGACAGAGCATTGGTGAGTCATGTTCCCACCTCTGTCAGGACCCGGGGCGCCCGCGAGGGCTGCCAGGGTACCAAAGCATCCGGCAGATGCTTGGAAGTCGACGTATATGACGACTCCGAGGATGTTTTGATGGTGGCCTCGCCCAGAAGAGGCGCTGGCCAAGTGGGTAACTTAGGTCCACAGGCGGGTAACTTAGTTTCGCAGGCAGCTGCAGCTGTCATGAACACTGAGAACAGCGTGTTCAGAGTGGGTAACAGAGTTCCACTCACGGTCGCCCAGACCATAACTGAAGAGGAAGACGTCGGATACGCTTCCTGTGTGGGTAACACAGTGCCACACGCGGTCGCCCAGACCTTAACTGAAGAGGAAGGCGTTGAACACGCTTCCTGTGTGGGTAACACAGTGCCACACGCGGTCGCCCAGACCTTAACTGAAGAGGAAGGCGTTGAACACGCTTCCTGTGTGGGTACAACAGTACCACACGAGGCCACGAGTGCCTCGGATGTCGTAGCAACGACATCCCTAGACGTGGGCAGCAAAGCTCCCCGTCACAGACGCCGTCGACAAAGACGCCGCCGCCGCCTCAAGTCGGATCCGAACTTCGTTCCGATCGACGTCGCCTCAAGCGACTCGGCGTCCAGGGCCCGGGCTCCTCCGACAAGGCCGGTGGAAGAATGTTATCACTTCTTCGATGGCGAGACAGGTTTACCCGTCAAGGCATCTGGTGTCCATTTAAAACCGCTGTTAGAGGTTGCAGAGATACTGAACCTCGAGGAGATGACGGCTGAGTCTTTCCTGGCCAACTTCAAGGCTGGAGAGATTGCTGGGATGGTACTCATGAGACCTGAGACCACTCAGGAGGAGCTGAACTCCTCCTCTGTCTTGGACGAGAACGTCCTGGAAGACATGAACAAGCAGCGTCAGGCGCGCTTGGGTTCTGAGATTCTCAAGAACCCCAAGGATCCGGTGTATCCTTTGGTGACGGAGTATGCGGACGTGGTGAACAAACACCCACCGACCCAACTCCCACCGGATCGAGGCGTACGGCACGAGATTGATCTCGTGCCCGGCACAAAGTATTGTGTCACGAGGCAATGGCCTCTCCCGCGCGAACAGTGCGAGGTCATTGATGCTATCTTCGCCGCGAAAGCGAAGGCAGGCATGGTGCGGGAATCGAAATCCCCGCACTCGACGCCGACTTTCTACGTTCGTAAGCCGAACAGAAAGTGGCGTCGGGCTCACGCTTATAATAAGCTGAACAACGCAACGGTGCCGGCCCAAACACCGATCCCACGAAAGGATGTGTTGTTGAATAACATGGCCGGGAGCGTACTGTACAGTGCGCTGGATTTGGTAGACGGATACTACCAAATCCTGATGAGAGAGAGCGACATCCCGCTCACCGCGGTAAGCACTCCAAGCGGCATGCTTTGGGAGTGGCTCGTCATGCCGCAGGGCTTGTCTAACGCCCCGGCGACGTTCAATCGCCTGGTGACGCAATTGTTCCGCCCTTTGCGTACCTTCGTACAGACGTACTTCGACGACATTTTCGTCCATAGCCGTGCCGAGGGAGACAAGACGGCCATGGAGGTGCATCTAGGACATCTCCGTCGAGTGTTGGACGTGATGCGAGCGAACAAGCTCTACGCCAACATCGACAAGTGCGTTTCCGCGTCACCAGAGATCAAAGTTCTCGGTTGCTTCGTAAGCAACGTGGGCGTTCGGGCTGACCCAGACAAGGTCAAGGCCATAGCAGCATGGCCGACGCCCCGATCCCAGAAGGATCTTCGAAAGTGGTTGGGCTTGGCCAACTACCTTCACAAGTACAGCGCTGGGTACGCGGGCTTCGCTAAGCCCTTGTCGAGCCTCCTTCAGAAGGACGTCGACTGGCGCTGGGAACAAGAGCACCAGGATGCTTTTGACAGCATCAAGGCCAGTCTCCAAGAGGCCCCTGTCCTGGCTCTGCCGGACGAGACGAAGCCGTTTAGCGTCGTCTGCGATGCCTCCGATTACGCCATCGGGTGTGCATTGCTGCAGGACGACACGGCTGGACAAGAGCGAGTCATCTCGTTCCAGTCCCGGCAGCTCAAAGCCGCCGAGCGGAACTACCCTGTCCATGACAAGGAGCTCCTGGCAATGAAATATGCCCTTGTGAAGCTCCGTGTTCACCTTCTGGGCTCTAGGCCCTTTGTGATCTACACAGACCACGCGTCCTTGAGGACGGCGACTAACTCGCCTCACCTCTCCCAAAGGATGGCGAGGTGGCTGTCCTTCTTTGCGGAATACAACTTCCGCGTCGAATACAAGCCGGGCAAGCTCAACGTGCTTGCGGACGCCCTCTCTCGGCGTCCTGACTATGAGTTGGCCCACATCACGCGGGCGACAACGGATCTATATGATCGGATACGCATGGCGTATCGGGACGATGAGGCTGTCGCGCCTATCGTCAAGTTCCTTAAGGCCGAAACGAGCGCGAAGTCCGACTGGATCTCGTCGCGACAGCGCTCACGGCTCCACCGATATGAGTTGAAGGAGGGCCTCCTCTATTACCGGGTGGAGCCCACTGATCCTCCACGGGTGGTCGTACCCAACGACGAGGATCTGAAGTTCGACATCCTGGCGGAGGCGCATGACGCGCCCTCCAGCGGCCACTTGGGCCGCGAGAAGACCTTTCTGTCGGTCACTCAGTCCTTCTGGTGGACCCACATGTACAAGTGGGTCGCCCGGTACGTCAAGACATGTGAAACATGTCAGCGGGTCAAACCCGCAGGGCACTCTTCGGCTCCACTACAGAGCCTGCCCGTACCGGCTGATTGTTGGAAGTCGATGAGTCTTGACTTCATCTTTGGGCTTCCCGCCGACGGACACGGCAACACCGGAATTTTGGTGTTCGTGTGTCGGCTGAGCAAGATGGTACATCTTGCTCCAGTTCCCGTCACTGTGACGGGCGAACAAACCGCAAGGTTGTTCGTCGATGGCGTGTTCCGCTATCACGGTCTCCCGGAGACGATTGTCTCGGACCGAGACCCGCGGTTCACTGCTGCGTTTTGGAAAACGCTGTTCCCTTTACTGGGAACTCGTCTGCAGATGTCCACTGCGGATCATCCGCAGACCGACGGCCAAACAGAGCGCGTCAATCGAGTGCTCGAGGACACTCTGCGCAGTGTGTGCGCGGCAGCACCACGTACGTGGTCGACGCAGCTTCCAGTTGTTGAGTTTGCGCTCAACAACGCGGTGCACGCGTTCACGGGTTTCACGCCGTTCTTCTTGAACGGCTTCCGCCACCCCAGAGTGCCTCTCACTCTTCGAGGAGACACTGACTCCTCTATTCTAAGTGGGGGAGAGGCTCGGAAAGCCCTTTCCTCCCAGGTCTCGGATGTGAGACCAGTTTCGCTGCGGAAACAGGTGGAATCCTTTATGGATACCAAGCTGAACATAGTCAGCAGGGTCCGCGATGCCATGGCAGCGGCCCAAGATAAACAAAAGGAGTACTCAGACAAACAAGGAAGAGGAAACTTAAGTATATTTGAGGTTGGTGACTTAGTGTTGCTAGACACGAGGAACCTATCTCTAGACACTGTTAGCTCTGTCGGCAGCAACAAACTGAAGCACCGCTTCATCGGGCCTTTTGCAGTCCTGGCCAGACATGGTGCGTCGTACACCATCGACCTTCCAAAGTCAATGACGACGCACCCGACGTTCTATGTCGGACGTCTTAAGCGGTACTTTGACCCGCAGGGGTTGCTGACTCGCAGACCCCCCTTGACCCAGCTCCTCGAAGCGAGGGCCGGTCACAGTCGTCGACGTGGGCGTCGGAGAAGGCACCCAAGCCTCGGTCGGGACGGCAAGGCTGCGGTCAAGACCGTACGCCGGAGGGGTTCCATACGAACGGACCCCGGCGCCATACGCCGAGTACGCTGAGTACGCCGGGTACGCACCATACGCGTACGTCTGGGAGTGTGCCGCAGGCGGCTCCGGACGTGGCAACAAAGCCTCGATCCGTCGGATCATGCGAAAGGTCTCGTCCAGATCGGACGAAGAGGCCCGGCGATCCACCCGCAGGTGCAGGCTCGCGACCTCTCGCTCCACCAGGTTCAGGCGGCCCGCAAGACGAGCGAGCTCGCCCTGATTCCCGGCCTGGGCGGCAGCATTACCGCCAGTCCCAAGGCCAAGTGCAATCTCAAGCACGAGGACACGTTGACGGAGGCGGTCAACCTCAGGGTCCCGTGTCGGACCCGCAGTCGGAGCACTCGGACGAGAGTGGCTCTCGGGAGGCGCCGAGTACTCGTACTCGTACGAGGGCACCTCCGCCCCTGCTTGACCGAAATGGAGAAGTCCACTTCCACGTGAAGCGGATCCTCCAGGAGCAACGGCGTCGCGGTAAGCGACAGCTCCTCGTGAAGTGGAGGGGTTATGCCCACTCCGAGAACTCGTGGGAGCCGATTGAACGGCTCCTGATTGACTGCCCGAAGGCTGTCGCAATCTGGGAACAGAAGCGGCGGCAGCTTCATAAGTAGTCCGGGGCTTCTTGCTTGAACGGGGTACGGTCGATGAATACATACCGTACCCGCGCTCATCGTGAGCGCTAGAAGCCGCGCACTTCAGGATGTCCCTTGGCAGCATACGCTTGCTGATCAAGTGGGCAAACCTCACACGAAGATCACGCTGGTCCAGGATGTGGGACAGCTGCTGATCTTCATGGAGTTCCCGTACCTCCGTGGGTGAGTACTTGAGAGTCTCCACCCACGACCAGAACATGTCCTCACAAGAACTCCACGTGGGACAGATCTCGGGCATAACCCAGGGGTACCCCCAAACAGGATAGAGACCACCCCGGGTCTCGGGCTTCTTACGACAAGTCGTGAAGTCCTTTAGGGGAATGCGGTGTGGCGCGAGAAGCACACACCGAGCAGCCTCCAAGTTGTCGACGAACAACTGCTCTTTCTGAACAAGGGCTCGTGCATAGATGCCCCTAGAAGTGTGGCCGCCCACAAGGCCACGAGGAGCGACGAAAAGCTCTAAGAAGAGGTCAGCCCCAGAGCTCTCCTCAAGAGGCCAATACCCTCTTGAGTTGATGGCAGCTCCCTGGCTGACGGGTGCCGCCACCGAACCCCCACGCACACGCTGGGCAGCTTGGAAATCCTCCTGCTGCTGGTCGAGCTCATTCGAGACCTCCCGGGGCTCAACGATAGCACCCTCCTCTTCCTCTTCTTCCTCCTTCTCCTCCTCTTCATCCGAGGAGTCGAAGATACTCCGATAGGAGCGACGAGTCTCCTTCTCCTCGCGGAGTGGAGACTTAGAGGCAGTACGCTTCTTTGAGGGCTTGGCGCCTTCGGCTTTGGAGGCCTTAGCACGCGCAAGACCCTCGGCAAGCGAGAGACGTTTGCGAGGATTCCCTTCCTCATCGCCACCGGCTTTGGGAGCGTCCTTAGCCTTGACGGCCGGACTCTCAGAGCGCACAGAGGTCCTAGGACTGTGATCGCCTTGATCACTAGCGGGCGATTGCACGCTGTCATCTTTGTGTTCACTGGGCACTGGGTTGTGCCCTCCCACAGAGCCCGCAGGAGCATCATGAGTGCTCCCAGACTCGGCATCGTCCTCACTGTCCGAGTTGAACTCACGTTCTACGAACGAGGGCTCGGACGATTGTCTGAAGATGAGGGCGACGGGCTGCGACGCTTGCTTGCGCGCTTGTCCACATCCGCGTCACCCGAGGAACCGATCGCCTCGGAGGCCACCTGAGCAGCCTCCTTAAGTGCAGAGCCTTTGCCGTGAGGCTTAGTGCTCTTGGCCTGCGCCTTACCGGCTGCAGCCTTGGAGCGTGTCTTAGCACCGCTCTTAGCAGTGCCACGAGGCATGTTAACGGTCGAAGTGGAGACCTAGACGAAGAGCACACAGGTTGCTGCTCGAGGCTCTAACTGTGAAGTGAGCCTCCGCCGCGCTCACGCGGCCAAGTCGATGGTTTTCGACTTTGAGAATGAGAGTTTGTGACGAGCACCTCTTCATTCTAAGTGGGGGAGGATGAAACGGGGTACGTAGCCCTAAGTATACCCTGGTTACATGAAGTGTGACACTTCACACTTCAGGAGTATGACACGTCATACTCCGAGATATGTGGTACAAGGTACCAAGGTCGTTCAAAGCCAACCATTGGTTAAATGACATTGCATTTCTATAGGTAACTAACAGTTTGTATTAAACCCAAACTTAACCTACCTATAAATATACTCAGTTTACAATCTACCTTATTTAGGTCACTTCGCTCTCTTTAATTAAAGAGGGGACCTGTAAACTGCCGTTCACTGAGAGTTTGTATACTCTCGGAAGATAACTTCCTCTAGCGCAAGGTGCTGTGTGACCCCGTCACAGTTTAATTGACCAAAAAAATGGTCAGATCAAACAATTCGGTTTATTCATGTTTTTCGAGAAAAACTCGACGTTGAGTGTGTGCGGTCAAGCGGCAACCCATCCCAAAGTGTATGTTAAGCTGTATTGCTGAGCTTCAATATCCCCTGAAGCTGCAACCCCCCCCCGTTTAAATTGGATCTTCAAGCGTCATGACATCTTCGCGCGCGCGGGTCGAACCTCAAAAACCGCGCCTAAACTACCTCTCATATTCGAATCTGCCTGGAAGGCGGGAGGAGAGAGAGCTCGAAGTTTGCTCTACGTTATATCCATTTTGTGTGTGCACGTTCAAATTGCTATGGTACAATCTTTTGCTGGGATCTTGTTCTTACATGCCGTCGATGCAGCGCCAGCTTCGTGATGACACGCGCAAGTCGAAAACGTAAGCGCGCCCTGGAGACGCCGGCCGTATTGGCGGACTTAGGAACCTCGCCCAGCGGTCAAGACCATCTCCTACGAAAAAGGAACGACCCCATCGTGAGCCCGCACGATCTGGACGTTCCGGGTGTGTTCGCCACTGGTACGATGGAGACGACGATGTTTTCGTTGCCTGATACTTCCGATGGAGACTCGATCCAGTATGCTCCTGACGCCGTGTCTGGGTCGTCTCGTATAGTGCCGATGGATCGAGCTATCACATCTCTTTCTGACGTCGTGTCGGCATGGTCGGACACCTCTTCCGTGGCTTCTACACTAGACCTGAGACTCCACGGGTCTGACTCGGAGGAGTCCTCCGTAGGCCAGGCATCGTCGTCTCCTTCCAGACTACGTCTTCAACCGACGCGTAAAGCAAAGAAGAACGGAAGGCTCGACCAAAGCGCCGACTCCGACTTCTCTATCTCGCAAGCTTCTTTGGCGTTCGACGTGGTGCCGGGGTCCACGAGGCACCACTCAGGGCATGACTCGGATTCGACTCTTTCTTCGACATGTAGCTCGCCGGGGTTTGAGGTCATTGAGACCAAAGGTCATTCGAAAGGACCAAAACGTTGGGAACCAGCAACTTGGCCTGAACATGTGGAGCGTCTCCACAGCCACATCACACCAGCCTACTTCAAATATGCCTCCGTGTCAGCAGGTGGGATGTGTCACTGCCGGGAGCTTTGCAATGTTTCGACCTGCCAAAATGCGAAGTACAATCGCTTTTGCTACCGTGGAAATTGCTCTTACGCGGGTTTGTGTGGAAATGCCTTAAGAGAAAGTAAGCGCATTGCCATTTGCAAAAGCTCTTTCCGAGGTGGCCTCGGTCTTGTTGCTACTCGCGCTATCCCAAAGGACACAATTATTGGGGAATATTTTGGCATGATCGAGGTTTTTGGACCTCCGTGTGCAAATGGATACCGAAACAACGGCTACATGCTTCATCTGAAGACACCTGCTCAATCTGGACAGCGTTACGGCATTGACGCCAGAGAGGCGGGTAGTCTCTTCAGGCAGGCCAATCACGCCTGTAATCCCTGTGCTCGCTTCCACGAGGTTCAAACGGGTCGACATTTGACGGTGGCGGTCGCCACCGTCAGAGATGTGTTCCCAGGAGATGAAATCACGGTAGCGTATGGGAACGCGTTGTGGCTTATTTGCCGTTGCGGATGAGACGGATGCCAGCACAGAGATATCCAGCACCTGCACGATCTGTAGTCAGCTGCGCATGTCATGAGGTACTCCAACTTGGAGACGTTGAAAAGATTCGTATGTGAATACGGCCCACTTTTTTTCGAGCGTTTGACTCCTCGAGGTTAAATCTTCGTGTCTTTTTCTTGCGAGGTTAAATTATGCGGCTCGAAGGATTTGCTCTTCATTCTCCGATCTTCTATCAAGAGCCGAAGCAACAACTCACGGATTATGACGGTATGCAAAAACAGTTCCCATCGCTGTGAGTCTGATCACTACTGATATCGTGTTTTCGACCAGAGAGGTCGAAGAACTGGCTACGCGAATTACTCCGTGCGAGAGCAGCTTTTACTGTGTGCAATTGCAGAGAAGATTGTTCCTACCGGAAGGAACGAGTGGGAGCGTCTGACGATCCGGTATAACTCCCGCCGAGGCAGGAGTTCACTTGAGAGAGACTTGGATTCTCTACGTCGAAAATTCAAAAATCTGTATAACAAGCCAAAACCATCGGGCAACGGAGAGGTGAAACCTGCGCACAAGGCAATAATGTGGGCCAAAAAAATTCAGATGACCATCGAAGAAAAAGCCGGGACGCATACATCCTTCGACGGCGTCGAGACTGAAGAAGACGAGGAGAAAGAGAATCAAAGCCAGATCAATCGACCTGCGTCTAGCGGCGGGGCCCCATTGCCTCACTTGCATGTAGCTAACGGGTGCCGCGAGGGACACACGTCTGTCTCGCAAGAACGCGATCCTGTCGATATATTTAATTAAATTAATGTTGTAGCTCTCCAGCCAGTAAAGAGAAGAATGTTGTCTCGCAGCTTGCCCAATGTTCCCAACAATCTCAGTCTCCGATTCCGGAAGCACAGTACTCTGGCATTGCTATAACTAGTTCCGGAACGTTTGATGCTTCCCTTGCTGCGGCTCTCGGCCTCTCCGACTCGGACGAGGACGAAGAAGAGAGAGAAGAAGAACCTTGCGCCAACGATGTGGATGGCGATAACGTCGGTGACTTTCAAACGAGTATAGACAATCCGGCCGCTGGTGTTGACCAATACTGTCGTACTAGCTATGGAGAGTTGTCACCGAATCCCGACGCAAACACCACATTTCGGCCTCAAGGGGTCACTGAAGAAGTCCCACAGAGAAGTGCGGGTCGTCCGCCGAAGCCGACGCCTACCACGCCACCTATTACTTCTCCGGACGGAGCAGTGTTGTTTCGTGACCCAGGGCGTGCTGTAGCCGACGCTCGCGAGAAAGCTCGCAACCCCCGTCTCTCCAGTGTCAGCAATCGACTCGGAGGCCAAGATCTTACAGCTGTGAGAGACAACATCGAAGAGCTGAGTAAGCGCTTTAACAGAGTGAACGAGTTGGGATTCGAGACCTTCACCTAAGCGAAACGCACAAAGACCGCGAAGCGTATCGAAAACCTTGGAAAGCAGATTACCGGGTTAGAGGAGGCACACGGATCCGATAACAACGACATGACGCGCCTTTTGATATTTTACCGTGCAGAGAGCGACCGAAAAGCCGAAACAGCGGAGCTACGGCGCCATGAAGAGAAAGCTCAGAGAGACGCTGTCGAAAAGAGGGAAAAGGAAGAAAGAGAGCGCGCGAGGCAGGATGAGAGTGATCGCCTTCGAGAAGAGAGAGCAGATCGACTTGCACGAGAAGAGAAGTGGAAGGCCGAGAAGGAGGAAAACCGTCGCCAATTCGAGGCGCGAATGGAGCTCGAACGCTCTGAGGCCCGAGAGCGACATTCCGAAATGATGATGATGCTCGCAAAGCTTATCAAGAAGTAAGTATACGCAGTGGTGCAACTGCTATCATGAAGTCATTCGGCCATGATATCATTAGTGTTGAGCTGCATAGTGCAAAATATTGTGACGTATAATGAGCGAGCGAGCGATGCATGTTTCACACACGTTATTAATAATCTTCTCGACCGTGGACGTGTGTAGTACGAATCTGACTGATACCGACGGTGCGAACTCTGTAGTTAGATAATCTGAACAAATTGTCTAGACGAACGGCGCGCTCTACCTTTCCAGAAGGAAGAGGTAAATACAGTCGATGGTACACTTTGGCGACGGAGCCCATACCCCACTCCGCCGCCTGCCGTACAAACGTTATAGCGCGTGACAACTATCTCGCGACAGGACGAACGGATGGTAGCAGCTTCTGGAGATCCCCTTCCTTTAAGGGAGTAATGATTTTCCCTGTCATTCTTCCTCCACAAGGAAAAGCACTGTCCGCTACGACTCCATAGCGGGGGTCGGGACAGAAGTGGGGGTCAGCAAGACACTCCTGAAACGCGAGGCTCATATCGCCGTCGTTCCAGCTCCCCGGGATGTTGTGGTTTGCCCATACAATGAGCCCGTCCGCGAAAAAGCAGAGCGTCCCTGTCACGAAGACCCCGTGTAGCCACCCGTTGTAGTGCGCGTTTTGAACGTCAGGGTTGGACGGCTGCAAAACCTAGAATATGACAGCGCAGAGATAAAGTATTAACAGACTTAACTTAAACATTCGAGTATTTAGATACCCACACGGAAATTCTTGCCATCGATGAAGCCCCAACAATACTGCAGCAAAGGTTGGCGCTGGGCCACCATCTCGGCACATGCTCTTTGACGAGCAAGAGAAGGCCACGATATACGAGCTGGCGAGAATCCGACGAGAGCCCGAGCCAGCGCTCTCTCAGCATCCTTGATAATACGACTAAGCGTTGAGGGAGGAACCCCAAAAATCATACAGAGAGCATTATTCTGCATGGTCCCACGTAGAACGCAAGCAGCAAGCCAATGACTTGATGGAGCTCCTGCAATTTCCGTGGACGCCCCCCCTTTGGGTATTGCTTCGGGATAATATAGAACAGGGAAAACCTAATCCATAAGGAACTTGAAAGATTGTCTGTGCCGAATAGTTAAGCACAACAAACAAAAACAACGAAGTGATAGCGATTAGCGCAAGAGATCGTTTCTTCTGGAATCAGACGTACCGACTAAGACTTGTCATGTTTATCATAATCAGGTCGTTTCCATGCAGCCACAAGTTCATCCAAGACGACCAAATAGGTATCATTAGACACCCGACCCGTCAAATAGTGACGGACCCGAAGAAGTCTTTGGCGCTCAGCACGCAGGTACTCCAGATGGAGGCGCCGACGGAGATCACGAATCGCCCGTGACAGACGTATTCTCGTGCTTACAGCTGCCACCAGCAGCAGCCACTCAGCGTCCCCCGCCATGATCTCTCCGCTCGCTCGATGAAATGGGGCTTTGGTAGAGTCTCAGATGAACGTCACTGAAGTCACGCGATCTTTCGTGCCTTCACATCTTTACATCTAGACAAAATATTTAGAAAATTGTCCAGTTACTACATGTCCCACGTATTAAAGTATATATAAATGTAAGCTATGCGCACCATAGGTGCGTTTCATATTGAACGCATTAAACTTTTGAAAGTGGTTTTGGAGGTCGAGTTTCTGTTTACTTGACGAAAACAAAACCTACCCGCAGAATTAAACTTGCGTAAAAATGGGGGGGGTGATCAAAACTTTTATGTGGGTTTTGGAAGGCGCCCACTGTATAAAATGATACCGGGGAAGGAATCGCAAATCCTGAAAGTCACCAGCACCGGCGGCAACATTATCACCAAAGTAGCGCCCTGCATGATCAAGGGAACACCTACACGGCTCTGAGTATAGCTAGTTAGGTCATGCTCAAGCCAACCTCTGAAGCGCTTACACATAAAAGCACTATCACGGATTCATCAAACTCCGTTACGGATAAACTGCATCACCCCTCTTTTACACCCTAGCCCTGTTTGGTGTCTTTATCCCTCAGATCCAAAGTTTTAGCAAAAGAACCTTTAATAATTGTTAATAATTTAATTCTGAGCCGTTATTAAAAGTTTGAGAGGTGCTATCATTAAGTTAGAAATTTTCTACTTGTCAGTCTTTTTTCTGCTAAATATCTTCCGAATTAAGAATGCAGAGCCTCTCCCAAGGTACCTTCGTCACGACGTCAATCGAACGTATGGGGACGAAACTGTTGCGAAGTTTCTCTTCGACGTTAAGCAAGTCACCAGTCTGACGTCAATATTACAAGCTGCACAGTTTACCAAGTGGTTAAATGAGGGAGTAGCGACCAATGCGGCATTGGCAATGCCTTCAGTTTGCTCCGCCTAGTTCATCTAACGGCGTACACGGATAATAGGCAAAGTAATTTGTGGTGATGTGGCCGAGCGAGCGCAATTCTATGGATACGCGTCTGCCTGTATTAACTCGACGATATTATCTCTTCTTTTTTAAGAAAGTTCTCCTCATAATTTGGCATCGCTTTACTCGTTTTCCATTTATTTTAGTCTTGGAGACGATTCGTAAAGAAAGTCTAGTTAACTTTAGAAATATAATCGAAACTGGAAATAGAGATGGCACAATCGGAACGCCAGCTCTTTTAATGCCAAAGCTGCTCCGTTGGTGCTAGAGGAAAGGCAATCACCGCGATTGCTCCCACGTTAGAGACAACGGATACCATCACCGCTCGGGCTGCTTCTCGCACGACATTTTGGCGACGGCTAGAAGCTAAATGGAACCGAGTTCAAGTCGGTCGCCAGGGATCGTACTCTATCGAGCGTCTCATGAGCTTGGAGAATTACTGTAACACGACATCGTGGACTCGAGTGATTTTGGTCTGTATAATGACGCCAGCTCCTGCTCTTTCAGGACAGAACATGCCAAACACATGTATTTACTGTTTCAGCACACAGCAAATCATTTGACTTGACTTCTGTATACTTTTGACCTTCTGAGTGTCGCAATAAGACATAATCGACGATTAGAGGTCACAGCAGAAAAGGGACCAGCCGCGCTTCGCTTGGCTGGGCGCCCCTTCGGCGCCCCCGCGGTTCGCTGCGCTCGCAATATGGAGATAGAATGTGCTACTTGAATGTCTTCCGTTAAGGCCACCTTCCGAAGGGTGGGCTGCAAACTGGGTGTTCTGGCTTCACTTGGCGTTGACGCATGCGGTGGTAGGGATGAATGTATTCTCACAGCTGACGGTGTTTGTTCCGGGCCTCCAGTTCACGTTTTGCAAGCAGTTGATCGTAACTACGGCGGGGGCTATTGGACTGGTCGGCACGTGTATTCTTGTAGGAGACTCTATCGGGTTTCCTGTGCCCCTCACGATGCAGTTTAGAACTATTCCGACAGGGATAGCTACGTCAATAACGCTGCGACTGGTCCTAAGACCCGACATCTTTAAAAGAGGGTCTCCTATAATGATTCATGTAAAGCGGTTTGTTCGCGCTATTCTTGCGTTCATGACCCTCATCGGCGTATACCCTCTCTTCAAGGTGCTCTACGACATTGTTCCTGTTGGTTATCGAGGCGCCGTGGTTCTCGTCTTACCGATCTGGAGATTCGCTGCGAAACACTTTATCGTGTATGCAATTCGGGACCTGGAAGACATAATACCAAAATCGGTGGCATCTTTGGTAGATTTCTTTAGTTCGCTCTTTGTATCGGTGTGCATGTCAGCCTCAGGACCATTGTACCTGTCCTTCTTGTTCATCGCAAGCGATGTAGGGCAAATATTATTGGAGATGCGTGAACTGAGTGATAACGCCAAAGCGGTGCTACAGATTATTCGACAACAGACGGATGAGTCTACGCACAGGAGACGACAAAGTTGCTAGTAATAATTCTCGAAGCGATTGAA
>NW_003303727.1:1025351-1071087 GCF_000142945.1 Phytophthora infestans T30-4
GGTAGAGGCTATTTCGGTGAGCACAGAGCCCTTCCGATCTGCAAAGAGCGCTTCTTATGAGGGAGAAGAAGAAGCGGGCGCCGCGAACAGCACTGCAGCTTGCGCCAGTTCTCATCGCCACGCTGGAGGAGGGGGGGAAGGGGCTTCTCGAGCACACGTGGCCACCACTCCATCAAAGAAGTCACTAAGCTGGGGTATTTAGTGATGATGTCATTTGTCACACAGAAACCACAAAATCTACACATTATGACACCGACTACGTGTCCAGTGACACAAATGCTGAAAGTGAAAGCGACTGAGATGTACTGGCGTATCTCTAACAAATTTGTTGTTAAGATGGATTATTATTGATAAACTCATGTGTCTAGATAATTCGGTACTTGACCAGGGAAACCTCAACGAGGGAAAACCTTGTGCGAACAAAAAAGAATAAACCCCAGTGGGAAAAAATTCTAAAAAGAACGCAGAATATAGACACGCTTCATGCGCTTGTATTATCAGGGTATTTCTAAACTGAGTGGCCGGATCCTGCTTTCAGGCATTTCATCCTGAGCTTGGCCCTTAGTTCTCTAAACTGGTGCTTATCTAAAGCTTTAGTGAAGATGTCAGCTATCATCTCTTTCGTATTGCAGTAGGTGACGTTGAATTCATGCCGCTCTATTTTTTCTTGCACGAAACAGTATCGTACGTGTATATGTTTTGATCGTCCGTGAAGTTCGGGGTTGTAGCAGATTTTGATGCAGCTCTGATTATCCTCGTATATTGTGTTAGCCTGCGCTGTAGCAAAGCCAAGTTCGTTGAGGAGAAGTTTGAGGAATATCATCTCTTGTTTGCAGTGACACAGGGCGATATATTCTGCCTCTGTTGTAGAGAGAACTACAGTATGATGCTTGCGAAAGCCATGAGATAGGACCGCTAGCTAGCATTGTCACGTATCCTCCAATGGAGCGTCTCGAGTCGGGGCAGTTGGCGTAGTCAGAGTCACTGTAGGCAATTAGTTGATCGGCAAGGTTTTCCGATGTAATATCGGTCGAGCCTCCCAGAAGAAGACCGTATTCTTTCGTTCCAGATAGGTACTTTAGACCACGAATGACTGCTTTCCAGTGATCCATACCTGGATTCGCTAGAAATTGGCTGACCTCTCGCATGTAGAATGCCAAATCGGGTCGAGTGCCTACCATTAAATACATGACACTACCTACAGCTTGTCGATACGGAATCGATTTCATCGCATCTTTCTCTTGCTCACTGCTGGGCTGGCTGCTTACGGAAAGTTTAGCGTTCCGTTCTGCTGGTATTGCAATAGGGTACGGAATGTAGTCGCTGAAGCGGTCAATGACCTTCGTAGCGTACTTGTGCTGGTGGATAAACATCGTTCGGTTTTTACGGTCACGTTGAATTGACCAGCCGAGTAAGTACTTCACCTCCCCTAAATCTGACATGGAGAAACGCTTTTTCAAGGCTGATTTCAGCTCACTGACGAGTGCTGGTGTAGGCGCAATGATCTGTAAGTCGTCGACGTACACTGCAATGTAACAGGTGATGTCAGCAACTGTGCGTCGAAATACGCATCGATCTTTAATAAGTTTCAAGAACCCGAGATTCTCTAGGAAGGCAGACAAGGTTTGGTACCATACACGAGGCGCTTGTTTAAGCCCATATAAGCTCTTAAGAAGTTTACACACTAGGTGCTCCTTGCCCGGGATTTTGAAACCTTCCGGTTGAGCCATGTAGATCTCCTCTTCCAAGTAGCCATTAAGGAATGCTGTCTTAACATTCATTTGATGGACTTCAAAGTCGAGAAGAGCTGCAATAGTAAGAAGTAGTCTAAGTACCTCCATCCTGATGACAGGAGAGAATATCTCGTGGTAGTCGATGCCATATTCCTGAAGGAATCCTTTGATCACAAGACGCGCTTTAAAGCGGTCGATCTCGCCAGTGCCGGTATACTTTACTACAAAGATCCATCGGCTACTTAAAATCTTCCTTCCTTTAGGAGGGGATACCAACACCCAAGTGTGATTGTCCATGAGGGACTTGTATTCCGATTTAGCTGCTTTACGCCACTGGTTAGCGTGGGAAGACTTCATTGCTCCCCGATACGTAGTGGGCTCAGACACATACCGAATAGCTAGTAATGTGTACAGTAATTGCTGACGTTGCTCCTGTTCGTGTATGTCTTCCTCAGAGTTGAGGGTTACGTCATTGGCTTCCTCAGAGCTATCAATGGCTTCCGCAGAGAGGCGGGGTCGCTTAGGAGTCGAATGATGCGGAGGATCAGAGTCCGTCTCTGTTCGAAAAGAATAATGTATGGCTGTTCGATCAACAGCCTCCCTCAGTGAGGGCAGTACACGTTGGTTCACTGTGCCTGGCGCTGTTGTCATTGCAGGGCCTGATGTGGGTGACGGTGTGATCACTGGTTCTGACACATGTTCAGGCTCCGGTGTTACTGTAGTAGCAGTTGCAGGTGGCAGAGGTACAGGTGCAAGTGTAGCGGTAGATTTCTGCCGATTCGTGGACTGTGTGGGCTCTGGAGTAGACGTCAGGCCTGTGAGAGAGGGAAATTCGTCCTCTTTAAAGACTACATCACGACTGTAGATAATTGCATGGGTATTGATGTCCATCAGACGGTAGCCTTTCTTATGGTCAGGCACACCAAGATACATACACAAACGGGCTCTAGCGTCGAGTTTGTCTCGGTATTGCTCCGTGATGTGGACATATCCGCTGCATCCGAATACTTTGATGTACTGCATGGATGGAATACGGTTGTGTTAAAGCTCATACGGGGTTCGTCCATCCGTCTTGGAGCTAGGAGTCATATTGATGAGAGTGGTCACATGACAGACACACTCGGCCCATAACTGCTTCGGTAGCTTGCCGTCAAGTAGAAGGGCTCGGACACGCTCCATAATGGTACGCATGCGGCGTTCTGCAACTCCGTTTTGCTGAGGTGTGTATGCATTGGTAAACTGGGCGTGAGTTCCATACTTTTTAAATATGATGCGGCCAAGCTTCTCGTACTCTTTAGTGTTGTCTGCTTGAAGCCGCTGAATCTCAAAGTTACCCTGGTTTGCATTGTCTTCAACACTGAACGCGTACTCTATGACAGATATATCTTGTCTGAAAATATTCAGGGCTTTCTTCCTGAAGTCTTCGTAACAGCCATACAACTCGCTACGGTTCTTAATTGCATAAGTGAACATGAATCGAGAAAAGTCATCGATGAAGATCAAGAAGTAGCGACAACCAGTAAGGCTAGGCACAGGTAGTGGACCACAGATATCTGAATGGACTTTTGACAAAGGTGATGTAGCACGTTTAACAACTCTATTAGAGTAAAATGGGGAGCGATGTGATATCGCTAACGTGCAGGCAACACAAAAGAAATCTGTCTTTGGACCTAGAGGTATAGATCCATCGAGTCCATGTATGGCCTGACTCCTAGATAGGTCATTCAAGACACGAACGTTAGGGTGTCCAAGGCGTTTATGTAAGAGCAGAAAGAAACGTTGCTTACCTGAGGCAATAAGAGCCGCTGGAGGTGCCGCTGGTTTGGCTTGGAGCTGATACAGATCCGTGTTGGTAGCCATGAGCGCTTTGATCTTGAAGCGCTGGTCAGTTTGCATAGAGCACTGTTTGCGGTCAAAGTTGAAGCGAAAGTCGTGCTTCACAGCTGCTGGAATTGAAAGCAAACTGAATTGGAGCTGGGGAGCATACAGGACGCCATGAAGGATAAGCTTCTGCATAGTGCCCTTGGAGTCAGTGACTTCCAGATCGACCCGTCTAATGCCTTCGATGGGGATTTGGTTATTACCACCAACCGTAATGGATCCACCACTGGAGGTGATGTCGGTAAACCACTGAGACTCATGGGTGACGTGTCGAGTGCAGCCAGAGTCGATTGTCCAGGTGGGATCGGGTTCTATCTTGGCTTGAGCAGTGAGGCTAAACGGGAGATTGACTGTGGTAGCAACAGCGATGAGACCGGTGTCATGACGTCCTTGGCGAGTTACCTTGCGATTGTTTCCAGAATCACTGTCGTCGTCATCGTCATTGTCTGACTCAAGCGGGCGGTCCTTGTAGCGATCTTGACCGCATTGTTTGCCGCCATTTCCGTGCTTGTTCTTGCTACTACTGTTGTTGCCCTTGAAGTCGCGGTTGTTATTATTCTTGCCGTGTCGCCCATTGCCACCTTTGTTCGAGTTCTGGTACGGGTGATCGCGTTTCGAGTTACCCTTGAAGGCGAAGTTAGCAGGTAGCACTGTCCCAGCCTTCACTCGTCCATCTCGCAAATCCTTTTGAAGGCCTCGGCATTGGCGAATGTTGTGGCGTGGGCGATCACAGTAGGAACAGACATTGGCGCTGTCACGGCCTTGAGCTTGTGACACGGATCTCCTGTGTCCGGTAGCCACTAGAGCTCTCTCACCTTTGGTTGCAGAGGAATCTGGTGTGCCCTTGGCCAAGGTGTAGCGCTCTTGAGCTTGAAGATCGCGAACCTTGCCTTCAATGATTTGCTTGAGGTCTTCATACGGTATATACTTCCGCTGGCCCTTCTAGATGCGGAGATCGTCCTTCCACGACTTGGGCATCGAGTGGAACAGGTAGATAGACTTCTGTCCCTCGGTCATCACCGATTCGGTGGCTTCTGACGCGGCTTTCATCGCGTTCTCAAGCTTGAGAAAGAACTCAGTTAAGTCGGAGCCTTCCTCATACTTGATCTCCATCAAGAAGTGTTGAATGAAGTACGGATCACTATGAGAGGCTGCTCCCTCGTACTTCTGGCAGATGTAGCTGAAAATCTCGAAGGATGTCGTGAGATTCTTGACGAGCCGCACGTGCATGTTGTCCATCGTTTTCATCAAGAAGGCTCTGGTCTTGGCTTCTTGTCGACGGCGTTCGCGCTGGCTAAGAGGCTGTCTCTTCTCTTTCTTGGCGCGTTTGCGTGCACGGCGAGCCTCGCAATGGCTAAATGGTCGAACTACCGGGAGGTCCTTCCTCTTGATTGACGTATCGGAGCTGGCTCCAGAGTCTTCGTCCGAGTCCGAGGGCGGCTTGAGCTCGTCGTCGCTCTCGTCGTAGTCCACAGCGTCGGAGTCGATTTCGACGTTCTTGGTAGTTTTGGCATGCGGTTCATCGTTGGCATCAGACATTTCGCTGCCACTGTCTTCACTCTCGTCTTCCGACACACCGTCGTAGTCGGGCTGCTTCACGTAGCCGAGTAGGTGCTTGCCATCTAGTGCTGCGCACACACGGGTCTTCCAGACGTCGAAATTCTCGGCGCCGATGAGACGTGGGAAGTCGTCGCTTGAGGCTTGGCTTGGGCTCATAACCTATAACTCGTATGACAGGTCGAGAAGAAGTAGGGAGAGGAAGAAGACGTTACTTGTAGGCGTCAAAAGACGAAGTGAGTACTTTATTAGTATTAGGAAGCCACCAATAGCTGTACACCAGCCATTAGTGTCTGTATAGTTTAAGCCAGTCATACCGACTTAAACAGGACCTCCTAAATCTCATTATAATATTTTGGAGTGACTAGGTCAAGGTAATCAAACTGTTTAGAGGCTACTTCAACAGCCTCCCTGCCTCTGAACATATTTTATCAAACTGACAATTCTATGTTATAACAGAGGTAAAACTTTCCTTAAAGGACTTTTCCTCAGTCCTTGAAACGCCGCCAGGAAGTCGCTTAGGCTAGCCGATCTGGACTGTTTAGAGGCTACTTCAACATTAAACATCATTCTTCTATCGTCCCGACTCCAAATCTTGAGCAAGAAACATCCTCACCGACAGCTCAGCATTTAAGCGAAGCAAAGAACGGACATTCAGTTCATGCAAGCGGCTCCAGATCGAGTATAAAGAAGTCCAAACTGTTGATCGTTCAGGGCTTGCAACTTCTCTTTCACTGCGAATACCTCGAACTAGTTGAGTACGTCGAATGCATAACCCCTGTAGTTTACGTGGTATACAAATCTGTCCTGGAGCAGTTGCCGAATGTTGTCTACTATCCTGGTGGCGCAGGTACTTGGGGCATTGCAACTGTTGCGAATATTCTCGTGTTGGCGATGTTGGAAGTTGCTTCTCTCGTTTTCCTCCATCAGTTTTTACAGCGCAAGTTCGCTTTTTCTGCGATGCATCAACTGGCATTCGCACTGGAAACTCACGTCCGCCTGGTTCAGATGAAGCTTTTTACCGGAGTCCTTCTACTCATCCCGTTTGAGCTACAGCACTTCGGTACGTTTTTAATGATAGTTTACTTACGGGTCTTACATTCTACGATTACCTTTTGTGCTGTTAGGTGCTGACTTTAGTTTTAGATTTGAATGGCTCCACGACCAGTAAAAGGTTGATGCAGAAGTAGTACAGTAGTACGTAGATTTCTTAGTAGCGATTTTAGAACTAAACATTAAATTCGCGATAGACCAAAACGGCAAATTTGGTCGGAATTCATAATACTACATGTATAGTACTACTACAGAAGTTCTACTACTATTAATACTGTAGTATTACCAATTGCCAGCTACAGTACGAGTACTGTAGTACAGTAGTGCTGTAGTGCCTCTTGGACGTCGCGCCATTGTAGAATGGTTCTACTACCGTACACGGTACATGTACATGGAGTAGTAATGCAATAGTTGTACAGCATAGCACTTCAACGCAAAACCTAGGTACTCAGCAGCTCAGTATTACAGATCCGATCCGAATTATGTGGAGGCGGTGATAGACACACCGGCTTGCACTACATGGGCGCCGCCACCAGTGCGCGTGAGGAAGCTCGAGGGTTTAGAGCGCACTGAGCTGAACCTATCCGCAGGGTAATCAACATCCAGCGTGTCCATGAGCCTCTGCGCGTGCTGCTGGTGCACGAGTGCAATGATGCAGCCACCGAAGCCAGCGCCCGTCATACGTGCGCCAAACACGCCTTCACAGCCGCGTGCCGTCTCCACCAGGTAGTCTAGCTCAGGAGTGCTCACTTCGTAGTCGTCACGGAGTGACTCATGACTTTGGTACATGAGCTGGCCCACCTCAGCGTATTGACGCGCTCGGATGTGTTCCACGGCGGCAGCGGTACGTTTGTTTTCTGTGATCACGTGGCGTGCACGACGATACACGACCTCGTCACCCAGAGCCTCGTGCACCGCGTCCAGCTCGGCCATCGTAGCGTCACGCAGGTGCGTCATCTGCGGGTGACCGTGGGTCTGTAGCGTCTTGACAGCCGCTTGGCACTGCGTGACGCGCTCCTTGTATTCGCCGCCGTTCAGCTCATGCTTGACGTTCGAGTTGCACACCACAATGACCACGTCCGGGTCCCGGAACGCCACATGTGTGGGCTCCTTTGTTCGGCAATCAATCAGCAGTGCGCAGTCCTTCCTGCCACAAGAAGAGATGAACTGGTCCATGATGCCGCACGGTACGTTGCAGTACTCGTGCTCGGCTGCCTGACACAGCAGCGCCTTCTGGATTGCCGACACCTCACTGATTTCAAACAGACTCTCTAAAAAGGAAGCGAAACCCACCTCCAGTGCTGCAGAGCTGCTCAGCCCGCTACCTAACGGCACGGTACTTGCAATGACCGCGTGGACGCCTAGAGGTTCTTTGCGGTTCAAATGCTTAAGATATTCAGCCGTCACACCCTTGGGGTAGTTGCCCCACGATGGCTGCGTCTTGTCCAGTTGCTCCGTGTTGTCGGCCGAGAACTCGACCAGCTGGTCGGGGAAGCTCGCCGACGCCAACTTGGTGGTGGACGCAGACTCGGCGGGTGCGCGTATACCCACCACTACCGTCGTCTTGTCCAGTGCCAATGGACACACGAAGCCGTCGTTGTAGTCTGTATGTTCGCCGATTAGATTCACGCGTCCGGGTGCGGCGGCGATGGTCAGAGCCTCGCGCGGGGCATTGGCGTGCTGCTTAAAGGTAGAGTAGAAGAGACTGACGGCCTGCTCGATCACGTCGACGGTGTCAGATCCGGCCATGCCAGTGAATCGCATCGAGCCTGTGATATGTTCGTTTATCGGAGGTTTCAAGAAAGTACTACATGGACTGTAGTACAAAAAAAAGATATGTGAAATAATATATTTCTCTCATTCTCAATTTTTAAAGCTTAAAAAAAGAAACTTGAAGTATTAGCGCTGATACTAGTATAATCTACTACTACGTAGTACTACGTAGTACTAGTTTACTATCGCTACAGCAACTGCTGTAACACGTAGTACAACTAGAGCATCCAGCGGCAATCTTTACGACGGTCCTAATCACGCACTAGGTACTGTACAATAAGACTTTCTGAAGCTAAAATCTCAGTAATACCTGAGTCAAAGCCACATCGCGCTCAAACACACAATGAACCGGATCGATCAGAGAATTGTAGTCTATTGTGATTGTCATTGAACATCTCCACAATGGTTTTCTTCCTCACTTCGATGTACGACACTAAGGGAAATAGAGACAAGCTCCCAAATGCACTATAGATACCAAATTTGACGGACATGTCTCCGTTCTTAAGACCATCGCGCCCACTGACTCCTTGGGAGAGATGAACGCGGCGGTGAGTTATAGAATGAAGAATCGCTCTAGCAAGTGAAAAAAATTGGACTTTTCTACTGACGAAGAAAAGAACAGAGTGTATCTTGCAAAACGGGACAATAAAAATTAATGATGGACGACATGTACGACCGCTGCACCAACTTGAACGGACGACGCCGCACCAAGTGATACAACGGTACATGCGGCTTCCAGACAGAAGAGATGCACTCTCAACCGCCTTCTCACCGCAACGCTCGTTTTCTGCTTCATACTATACCCACTCGCACACGTCGAAAGAGTGGAAGCGGGCTGTTGGATGAGCAATGCCATACAGCAAATTAGCTCTACTGAAGTCTCTTGGTGTCGGATTCGCAACTGAACTGGACTTCCGGTAGGCACCGTTGGAAGTGGTCGAACGGAATGGTTGGTGTAGCATCGCTCAGGTGGGCCACTTTGTCTGCTGTGCACCACATGTATATAGTGTGCTAAACATAAAGTGAGCTTTCCCTGAGACGAAGGGTACCCGTTACGACGACGGGCAAAGCTGGACTACAGTCTGTAGTCTGTTGCACAATAAAAATTCTAGGCGTGACACAAGTCAGCCAGCAACCAACTGCTACAGCCATGACCACCAGCTCGGAGCGTCCGGAGATCCGCACGCGCTTCGACTCGCACGACGAGAGTCACCGACTGCATCTTGTTCCTCCTTCGTCCGCTGATCGCTCGCCACTCAAGTCGTGGCGCAATCTGCCAAGTCCATTGGGCCACCACCACTTACTCGAAAGTCAATTAGAATACGAAGAGATTGAAGAGCAAGCGAAGAAGCAAGGACGGACAAAGACCCGCACTATCAACCACATTACTCTTGGCTTCATCGCGTACTTTGCTGTGGCCGCTGGACCTTTCGGGGTCGAGGATGCTGTGAGAGCAGCTGGAGCGTACCCGGTGCTACTGGCTGTAGTGCTACTACCATTCACGTGGGGGTTACCGCAAGCTTTAATGACTGCAGAGCTCAGCTCCATGATTGACGAGAACGGTGGCTACATTCTGTGGGTACGCCGTGGACTGGGCCAGTACGCTGGCTGGGTTAATGCCTTCAATAGCATCGCCAGCAACGTCTGCGACTTGCCGACGTATCCTGTGCTATTCTGCAGCTACGTGGAGGCGTTTCTGGCGTCTGGTTACGGCTACACGCTGACGGGCACGGAGCAGTGGCTGGTCAAGTGTTGTGCGCTGTTGTTAGTGTTCACCTCAAACGCCGTTGGCATGCGTGCTGTGGCGCTGGCATCAGTGCTAATGTCACTGTTTGTACTGGCACCGTTTGTACTGGAGCCGCTGTCGGTGGAGACGTTTAACCTCGCGACGTGGGGCAGCGTAGCGCCACAGATCGACTGGTCGCTGTTTCTCTCCACGATCCTGTGGAACTACCAAGGTGGGTGATATGACTCACTATAGGACGTCGTTGTGCAGGTGACTTATGGCGGTTGTTCTGCTGCGTATCGTATAGGCTGGGACTCGTTGGGGTGTGTCGCAGGTGAAGTGAAAGACGGCGGCAGGACGTACCCGATTGCCATAGTGATCGCAATGATCCTAATCACGATCAACTATGCGTTCCCAGGTCTGTTTCAGATATACTACAGCATAGTTCCGTCACCTTGACGCTTGTCTGTTGCTTGCAGTTGGTGCTGGCATCATGGTGCAGTCTGATTTCTCCCAGTGGCACGAAGGTTCTCTAGAGACTATTGCGATGACGCTTGCTCCGTGGCTGGGCGTATGGGTTGGCATGGCTGCTGTGGTCGCTACACTAGGAGAGTTCAACGTCGTGATGGCGTGCAGCTCACGCGCGTTGTGGGCCACAGCAGACTACAAGATGCTGCCCTCCTGTCTCGCTATTGAGTGGAAGCGCTTTGGAACGCCCATTGCAGCCGTGATCTTCCAGACTGTGACGACAGGTGTGCTCATGAACTTCTCGTTCGAGTTCTTGGTAGTGCTTGACACGTTCTTTAACAAGTATGTGGCTATTGCCGTTGGTTTTTTAAGTGCGCTGTCTGACGCTTTGTCTTATCTGCTACTGCAGTCTCACGTTGTTGCTCGAGTTCTTCGCGTTCCTGCGTCTCAAGTACATCGAAAAAGACACGGAGCGTCCATTTGTGGTGCCGTTCGGCAACGTCGGCGCTTGGACAATCACGTTGCCCAAGATCGTGGTGCTCTCGGCTGTGCTACTCGCTCAGAAACGCCATGTATGGGTGACCTGTGGGCTGTTTAATGTGGCCGTGTCCAGTGCGTATCTGGTTTGGCGCCGCTTCCAGCCAGCTCCCCAGGGCACGACCGAATCCTCCACCACCTCGTACGGCACCGGTCACTTGTCTTAGCGATCGCGGTACATGAGGCCCTCATTTACTTTTAGGTCTTAGTTTTTATTTTCGACCCATTTATAAACTTTAAAATGCCAACACAAAGGACCCATTTGTTTTACTACAGTAGTATTAAAAGTACTACATGTACCTCAAGTATGAGAAGTTCTAATTTGAACATGCACTAATACATAGTAGAAAAAAAAAAAGAGCTACCGGTATTATCTCTGTCCGAAGATAGCACTCAGCTCGTCTTGGTAAAAGTGTCCTCTTCGCTTTTGTTTCCTGTTCTGTTTCTTCTTCTCTCTTCGAAGCCGTTGTTGCTCTTTCACTGCAGCTTCAGCCTGGGCAGTTTTCTCCTCTAGCGCAAACTCCAGATCCTCAACGTTCTCGTAAAGAAAATCGATCAGCACGTCGACGTCCATGCCTACAGGAATGAGGATCCCCATGCCGTGCTCTGGCGTTCCTTCGTCCCATGACACTTGTGGCTCTTCCACCTCCGCGTCGGCAGTGACGAGAAGAGTAATCTTGTTCCACACGAGACTATGCAGACGTAGCTCCATGAAGTTTACGAGTAAAAGGTTCGCAATCCAGTGGAACGCGCTCTTTTTCATGTGCGGGTCCTCAAATTTTGGCAGGAAGAGTCTCGAATGGAGTAAACTAGTCAAAACTGCATGTTGCGTCGCTGCGAAAAGCGTAGAAACCAGCAGCGGTCAGTCAACGATCGACATAAAAATCCATTTCAAAACACCACTTACTCGGCCCGTCTTCCAGTCCGGTCGTCGTCTCCTGCACGATATTCTTTTCGTGCGTGAGCATCTGGTGGAACATCTTATCAAACTGTTCGTGCTCCCGCTTCGTCGCTCGGTTCTGTTCTCCCACTCGAATCCCATGCATGTCCGTCTTATCCGCAACTGTCTCGTCCTCTGATAGCCACTCTGACAATGCAGTCGTCTTAATTTCTTCACCTTCTTCTTCTACTACAAGCGGCACTTGCGCCACCTGGAACAAATCCTGTAGAATCCGTTTTGTAGTGCGTTGCCACTCCCGTGCGAATGGGGCTTGCAGTGCAGCCTCCGGGTCATTACGAGCACTAACTGATCGCCCAAGATTGGACAGGGTGCGCTTCACCAGACGCCCGGGTACCTCTACGGTGTACTTGACTTGGACGAACCCATCCACGTGCCCCTGAGCCTCGAAATCGTCTATCGGAACGTGGAAAGCCAGCGGAAACCGCACGGGTTCCTCAGTAATTGCTTGACGGCTCTCACTTAAAGCTAGAACCTGTTTACGCGCGTTGAACGCGTCGTTGTTGCATCCGAACGCTGCCAGCTCCAGGAATATGTTAAGCTGCTTGAGTGCTTCTTCGTTCTCCTGGGCCAGAGCGGGTGCTTGGCGCTGTACCGTGTCTGGATGCAAGCGCAGCAGCAGAGGAGACACGTATGGAGTGAGGTTTAATCCTTTGGGGCGGCGGAGACCGGTAGCCGTTGATAGGCAGCGCCGCAGCAGCATGTTAAAGGGCTAAATGAATGAATGGTTGGGATTGGCTGAAAAGTCACTAAGTCGCTTGACGATTTTGCATTTTATGCAAACGACTCGTTCGAATCAGCATCCACCGTGCTACATTAAATGTAGCATTAGGCGTTTCACGGGGAACTCTCTGATTCTATAGCTCCAGTGCTGCCAGAACGCGATGCATTGCGCTGTTTCGTCGAGATCGTCGTCGGGAATTTAGAGAGCTTTAAAAAAGGATCTGTTTTAATATTAATAAAAAAACAAGAAATAATTTTAAAATCTCTTTTTACGCTTGTGACTGTACATGTAGTTTTATTAACGGAAAATCTACTGACCAGGTTGTTTTTACATAGCCGTGCGACAAATGACCAGGTATTGACCAGGTAATCAGTACGGTATTGTAATTAAAAAGTAAATTACAATGATGTGCAAAGATTCCCCTTACCCTATCAAATCTTAAGATTTTGTACAACGGTGGGCGGTGAAACGTTCTCCTGGCCTCTCATTTCTCAATTTGCGCCGAAAGCCGACAATGAAGCGGAAACTGTGTAATGTGGAAGACGTCGACTCCGACGAAGACGACGAAGCTGTGTCAACGTTCGGTGGAGGAGGAGATAGCTCAGGCGACGACAATGAAGACACGGACCGGACGCAGCTAGCCCAGGGCACGCAGTTAGTCCGGGAGGGCAGCGAAGACTCACTCGACGATCTCTTACTCCAGGAAGATTCATTTAAAGGGAAGGAGCTGAAGCGGCTCCACGCCAGTTGGGACGCTTGGGAGAGGTATCGAGTTAATTACTGCGAGGAGGAGAACGCGCATCTAGTCGTTCAAGAAGCAGAGAGTGTGTCGAAGCGCAACAAGCAGCTGCGTGAGTCCAAACGTGCGAAGAGTGGCCGAAGCGTCCGCTACTTACCTGACGACTTACCGCGGTGGCGACGCAGGTATATTTGCACCCATGGAGCGAAATTTCGGCGCCGTGGTATGGGAAAGCGGCAACAGTACCGACTTCGTGGTACTGGCTGTCCGTTTCGATTCACAGTCGAAAGTGTTTTCGTCAAGGGCAAGTGGATTGTAGAGGTGAAGAACCCTATATATACGCACAACCACGCGCTATCCGAAGTGGTGTTCGAAAACTATCCACATAATCGGCAGATAATGATGTGTGAGCCTATTGTTGAAGACCTCCGGCTATTGGTTCGAGCGGGCGGTAAAAGTTTGCGCATTTACGAGTACATTCGTGACTATTCAAGCTACAAGGTGACGCGCAAGGACGTGGCTAACCTCCTTTCAAGATTCGCAATGAAATGCGTGGAGAAGCAGACGACGATTTGGCTGTTGCAGAGTTTCTTATGGAGTTTTGTGAAAAGGACAAAGACAATGTGGTTAGTGTGGACGATACATCTTCCGAAGAGACCGGTGCTATTTCTCTGACTACGAGACGTATGCGAGCCACGTTCGCCAGGTTTCCAGAGCTCTTGTTGGTTGACTGTACCCACAAAACCAACAGGTAAGGTTTTCATAGGGAATTTGCCAGGTTTCATTCCAGGTTTATGCCGGGTTAGACACCAGGCTTTCACATAGGTGATTGGCCAGGTTGAGTATCAGTTATAAACCAGGTTTTAATCCTTACTAATTCAGTTCACGTTTGTACCTTCAGATATGACTACCAACTTTGCAGTTTAATGGTTATGGATGCGTTCGGTCGAGGGCCATTCGTGCAGCATTCGCTAATTGAAACGAATTCCGACTGGCACATGCGCAAAGCTCTTATTCACTTCAAGACTGCTAACGTTGGTTGGGACGCACTCCGTGTCGTGATGGTCGATAAAGACATGACGGAGATCTCTGTGATCCGTGAAGCTTTTCCTGAAGCGACAGTTTTGCTCTGCCATTTCCATGTGTTGAAGTTTTACGTGGAGTTGTCCGTGAGGCGCGCTTCGGGCGTTATTCGCCAAGTGAATACGATGCTATGGGTCATCTCTTCGCTAACTTGGTGGACGCTACTTCAGAAGAGGTCTACGCTAAGAATTTTTCTCTTTTAGAGACGTTTTCTTGCGCTCAATGCAACGTGTCGTGTTGGGAGTACTTTTGTCAAAACTGGGATGAAAGCAAAGATATGTGGACACACTACAAACGTCAAACATTGCCGCATTTTCGTAACAATACGAACAACCGTATCGAGTCGAACTTTGGAAAGATCAAACTCGATCTTGACGGTAGTTGTTCAATGAAGGAGTGTCTGGAGTCTCTTCTTCGAACTCAGCGTCGATGCGATAACGAAAGTCTGGCAAGGGTGGCGTTTGAGGGGGCGTGAACACATTACGGCTACGATCAAGAACTTAATTTGGTATTACGTCTGTGTACACCTTGGGTAGCATCTACGCTGCAGCCTGAGTATGAGCTCGCTATCTCCGACGTCGCGGTCCGGCTGTACACATTTAACGCAACCTCTGACAACATAGTGGAAGTGGAGCGGGGTTTGAAACGATACTCATTTAGCAAGGTTGACTGGATTTGTGATTGTGATTTTTCGACAACTCTCAAGCTTCCATGCCGCCATGTGATATGCTTTCGCCGCTTTGCTGGACTTGTTCCGTGTATTCCAGTGTCCTACATTCACTCGAGATGGTTAATTACGGATTCGTTGTCTTTGACAAGCTTGCCATACGTGGATGTTTTCAATTACTCAAAGACTACCAAACCTATCGGGGAGTACAACGTGGATTCGGTGCTGGATAGTCGACAAAAATACAGCATATCAAGGAATCTGCTAAACCGTGTAGCACAGGAGCTAGCTGACTTGCCGATGCGACTTTTCAGCAAAGAGATGGAGTACCTGAAAGACTACCTGGGCCGACTGCGCACTGGTTTGCAACCTGTGGAGATACCTGCAGGTGAACCTGTGAAAAAACCTGTAGTTCAATGTGTGGAAAAACCTGGTACGCAACCTGCAGAGAAGCTATGTCATCAATCTGCCGAGCATTCTTTAAACGAGTTGGATGGAGTTGAGAATGGAGACGACGAAAAAGAAGATGAAGGCGAGGTCACGGATGACGCAGTTGTAGAACCTCCAGAACAAAATTTGGAGGTTCAACCTGATGAAAAACCTGGAAGTGAGCATGAAGAAAAACCTGTAATGAACCCGGGTGAGGTGTCTGTAAAGAAACCTGAGGAAGAACCTGTATTGTCATCTGGCAGTAAACATGTTACAGATCGTGTAGTAAATCCTGTCACGAATCCTGTGGGTACACCTGATGTACTAGATGAGAATCCACCCAAGCCCATCAATTTGAGCAAGAGGTGCGGCGGGCTGGGCGACCGAAAACAACTGCAGCGCAAAACTCCAAGAAACGAGCCACAGCGCGTAAGAAATTCAATACACGACTGGAGAAAGGCGGAGCGCTATCATTCGAGGACGTCGGGGTTGTTGCGCGCATCCTTGGCAACATAAACATCAGTTTTACTAATATTTCCGAATTGCTGGATGTTTATCCAGTACAGTATGAGAGTGCTGCCCGTAAGCATCCAAAAGTTGGTGGAGATAAGAAGCCGATTCTGAGCGCTGCTCTACCGTTCCTACTGCCTGCTCCATTAGTGAAGAAATCCTTAGATGTAATCTACGAGTCTGGCGCAGTTCCGTTGCCAAGCCAAACCGATGAAGAACCCCTATACGTCAAGATTACCGGTATTGGCAATTTTTCGCTGTATCAAGTCGACTGCATGCAGAGAGTATGGACAATGAAAGAGGCTGTTGTGATGGGCAAGAGACTAGTGGAGTGGTTGAAGTGTGTACGCGTCTGAAAGAAACAAGCAGAAGAAGTTCTTAAGCGCGTTCTACAAGCGCATCCATTTGAAATCGTGGAGGGTAATATCGGTGATTTGGATTACTCAACGCTGTACAGACTCCCCAAGAAGGACTGGATAAGCTCAAAGATATTTGAAGCAATGGGAGAGATTTGGAAAAGAAATCATAGCGTGACCGTGGTTACAACTGCAGGGTTTAAGCTCAACAGAAAGGTCAAGGGGGTCGACGTGCCGGCTGGTCTGTTGAACAAACTTACGTCTATCACTTCCAGATTGGTGTTTATACCTGTTAACTTTGCGCAAGTGCATTGGACTGCGATTATTGTCAACACGACGACGAAGAGCATTTTTGTCTACGATCCGCTGGGGGACCAAGACTACATCACGTTTCTCACCAAGCTTCAGAGCAGCATCACTAAAGATCAAGCGTTCAGTAGCTTCAAACTGGTTTTGGTCGCGTCGCCGACGCAAGACGATGGAAACAGCTGCGGAATATACATTCTGAACTTCATGTGGAGACTGCTTGACGAAAATGTGAAGAGTGCGCATGAGGACTCTGGACTCAATATCTTCCGGCTACGTGTGCTAGCAGCCCTGCTTAATCTGTAATAGATTTGTTTACTCTGTGTAAATGATGTGTACGTATTCCCGTTATAGCGTAAGTACCTGTGCAAAAGACGCACCAGACATGAAAAGAAACTTGTCCATGAAAGACAGAGAGAAAACGTGAAGAAGCTATCGACGCCTTGAATAAACACAAAGTGCTCAAACCTGGTAAGCGACCGGCATCAACCTGGTTTCCAGCCTAAAACCAAAGCAGTATTGAAAAAAAAAACAAGTTCGAAAACCTGGGAGAAACCTGTTTGAAAAACCTGGTGTAAATCCTGACACCAAAATAAAAGGAAAGGATACAATCCATCTTATCACACCTGCACTTACACCTGGTGCGCAACCTGGTATGTAACCGGACACGCAACCAAGACGGAGCTACAGCTCAGCTTGCAGCCGGATGTCGTCCAAGCACCATGATTACTTTGGAGCCCGACTTCGATATAAAATGGACGCGCAGATCTCTTTATAAATCATTTAGTGAGTATTCAAGAGCTGCAGAAAAACAAAGAAAATCCATTTATTTATATTACGGTTTTATTACAGGTCAATTTTATCTTACAGCCTGTTTTTACCCTGCCAAATTCAAATCAGGAGATAAAACAGGTTAAATTCGCGCGGCTATGCAAAAAAAACCTGGGCAGTATACTCGTTCTTTTATTAATATTATATTAGCTTCTGAAGTCTTAAACCCTTTTTAAGTATTTAATTTCCCAAATAGTACTATTACTAAATGATGTTTGGGTATCAGTCGGAATTGGTATCGGGTACCAGGTACAACAAAAGTACTAGTACTGTAGTTGCCTTTACATATGTATACGAGGTTCGTGGTCGTTTAATAGCTCACGGCATCCTTCTGCGTTGCCCAAACAGCTTTTCTGTTTTCTAGCATCGAAAGCTGTTCATTCTTTAATTCGACCCGAGCCAAGCCGTGAAATCGAGACATGAACGTCATTCAGTTTGCTTGTTCAAGGCGCCAATGCTGAAGGCCCCTATCATCTGCCATCGCAAAACAAAAAGCCTAACGCCTGTGGGAAATATAGCCGCGAACCTTCATGCCACCGGTAGTCAGTACTGCCGAAACGGACCACTTTCAGCTACAACTGCCGGCAACCAAAATATCGGATGCCAAAGGCCAATTAACAACGTTTAAATCGACTGCTGCCACATTTTCTGTTTGCTTGGTTTGCGAGAAGTTGTGATTTTGTGTGCTCGTTGGTTCTCAGCATTAGAAACTCCAATTTTCTTCACGTCAATTATGGTATGTTCTCATTGTCTAAACTACCACTTACTGCTATCCTGCTTCAAACAGTGAAATGCGAGAGCGTCACAAACGTGTCGTTGCCATTGATGTCTACCCGAATCGGTACATGTATGCTCGTTGGGGCCGCAGTGATACAGGCATTGAAAAAAAATGACGGGGTATCAATAATAACAGGTCTGGTTTTTAAGAGTTAATTTTTACTGGACACAGCAAAATCTATGGCTACAAAATTGCATTTTTGACCTCTTTCCACAACCATCAATCGCGACGCCCAGCCATCCTATCTCAAGCTGAACGATCAACTCATTCTACCATTTTCCATTACTCATGGTCGCCAACAGACTCTACGCCCAATTCCTTTACCCTGTTTAGCCTTCCAACTTGATCCAGTGCCGCTACTGCGGTAAAATTAGAGAACAGGCCCCGTCTTATGGCTTCACAAACTTGGTAGGCCACCTCAGCGACAAGCACCCGCAATACCTCGAAGACCACCCAGAGTACGAGAGTCGTGGGGCTCAAAGTCTCGTCGGATTTGGCTTTGTATCTGACAGGGCTGCTACAGTCTACAACTGGACGATGTGGATCGTCACTAGGAGCGTACCGCTCGAAGAGGTTGACAATGAGGCTACCCTAGCCATGTCGCGGTGGACCCCATGCCATCGCGAACACTCGTGAAGCTCATGGCTAGAGTGGGGCTTTTAGTTAAGGAATGTGTTGGCTCGCAAATGTTTGCCCCGATTGGCTCCGTCGTCGACGGCTGGGCTCGGGGCTCCCGATTATGACATTGTTATTTGTCGGGAGCCTGTCTTCAGCATAAATGAATGTTGTGGACAGCTAGTGTCGAGCAATACATTATGACATCTACAAAGAGCAGGCAATAAATAAGAGCATGTTTATTGTAAACGAGTGGGTTGGGCTGTCCAGTACCCACCGTTATGTCGCAGGCAAAGCACCATTTCCAGAGTAAGTAGCTGCATGCTGCGACGCTCTTGCCCGTACGTCGTCCGTGCAACGCTAAAGAACCGCTTAACTGGGAGGAATGACGCTTATCAAATTGCACATTGGTTGAGCCGCTGTCAGCCGATGCCTTTTTTGTAGATGATCTACAAAAGAGCCTTCTTCTTCGCTGACGGCTACATCCTAAGCAGCACTAGATGCACTTTCATCCGCGCAGCGGAAGGATCGCAACGCCGCCTTTTCCGCCCTTGTCAGCTGGTGGCTGCCTCCGAGGACGCGTACGCAACCCGACTCGAAGTCGGGACTGTGTACGATGTCGGCACGGGACACAAAAACAGCATGTTAATAAAATGCACGTTGACTCACAATAATATACTGTAAAAAATTAAGTTTACCGAGATATGTGGCGTACTGCGGTTTTACGGCAATGAGACCGTCGAACCACACCTGAACATTCAACAATGTGACGCTTGAGCCTTGTAGTGCTTTGATAACCGATTCCACCTTTTCAAGCCCCTTGAGTAGCGACAGCAGGCGCTTGTTGCACGACGGCGCTGGAAGAACGTCCACGAGCGCATCATTCGTCGTGTCGAGGTGCTCGAGGAGCTGAAAATAGCGATGTAGCATACAAAAAGCTGAATTCCAGCGTGTACGAGGTAGTGTCTTCAACCCACATTTAAAGCCCAATCATAGTTATAAATTGCGAAGTTAGTACAGTACTTAGCAAATAGATACCATCACTAAAATAGCAATTACCTGAGCTTGACAGCCTGCTTCAGGGTCCGCAGTCGCACCATTACGGCTTGAATGCCTGTCAAGTCTTCTTCATGCTGTTCCATATCCACTTGAGCTGTCCTATTTAGCCGGGGTCTAGCATATCCAAAAAGCGGGACGCCCATGCGCGTTACTAGCAGTCGATTGACGGCGCAGTTGACCCAACAAGAAATAACCCCTCCCTTCCAGCTGCTTACCAAATTCGCGGGGCAGCACATTAGCTAGGATCTTATTGTGCCCGCGCGCCGAAAGGCCCTCGTCCGGCCCGCTCAGCAGTGGTGCCATACAGAGGAGCGGGATCTTCATGGCGTCGACTTCGTAGCAGGCGAAGACAGCGACGAAATGTTCAAACGCGTGGCTCCAGCCGTCCCGAATTAGGCCAAATTGTGGAGGCGTCTCGGCAGCCATGTGACGTTCCACAATCCGAGTGAGACTTTCCATGGCTCGCTAAATTGTCTCGACACAAATCGAATCCAAATTTGTGTATCTGAGTAGCACAGAAACTAGTCTGACTAAATATAGAAAAAAATCTACACTTAGTTAAAAAAAAAATGGTTTACCTTCTAGCAACAGGATTCTCGCAGAAGCTGAGCGGGAAGCCGTTCTTGACAGTCCAATCGAGCCACCCGAATACGTTGAGTGCTGACCGACGGATGTAGCTTAGCAGCAAGTCGGTCTCAGCGGTAGGTGCAAACAGCATAACGGCCTCGTAGTCCGGGTGCTTCTGACGGACGTGCTGCATGAGGTTGGAGTAGCCGTTCCGCCGGGTCTGCTTTCGAACCGTGCCGCAGCGACAGCGGAAGTATTCAAAGACGATCTCGTCGTTAACGTTACGACACGGTCGGAAGTAGAACCCGGTAACCCGGGCTGGCGTGAAGGCGGCGTGGCGGGGGCGCAGGGCAAGAACCATGGTAGTTTAGCGAAGAGGCGAGTGGTTTTTGTTTCTCAAACTGAGGAGTGAGGAAACCACCAAGCTGTGTCGTGTAGTTGACTTCGAGAGTTGTTGGTAGCAGCGTATTTTAAGTATGTGAGAAGTCATGGTTGGTTGTGAGAGGTACATAATGATAACGAGGTAATTATCAAAAATTATGGCAGATGACTATTTAGTCAAATAAAGTAGCAAAAACGTTCAGGTAATCCTAGAATAAATATATTTATGATTATATAAGAAATAATCGAAAAGACCATGCCATAATTGGTAGCCCTAATTGGGCCACTGGTACCACTTGTATACGCGCATCGTTTTTTATTACCCGCTTCTGACCCTGTCTCTACTCGTCGAAGAGAGCGACCTCGGTGTTGACTCTCATATCGAAATACTTGATGAGATTCCAGAAGCTTATCAAAAGCTGCGATCCAGCATTATATTCATTGCTGGAGACAATTGCTCCACTAATCAGGCGCTAGCTACTAGGCTCGGCGTCCCATTGGTTGGCTGTGTCAGTCATAGCTACCACTTCGCTGTTCAAGGTGTCCTCCGTGAGAACGAGGGCTTGTTATAGGATGTGAAAGCTCTCATGGGGCAGCTGTGCACAAAGAAGAGCAGCGCGCGCCTTCGCCAGAACATGGAGATGGTGACGATAAAGCGAAGCAAGAACGAGGTGGTCCTCTACGTTCAAGACGTTAAAACGCTACATCAAGATCAAGGCAGCGGCCAAGCAAGTGGAGGCTGTTAACGACCTTGTGCTCCGCGATAGCGCCCGCAACAAGCTGGAAATCTGTACAGCCAGATGCGCGCAGTGGAGTCTGTGAACAAGAAACTTCAATCTGAAGAGACGACGAGGTCAGACGTAGTGTGCTGTTTGATGGCGTTCTCCAGCCTTACCCAGTGATGAAGAGCCATTTGTCAGAAGATGCACATATAGTTCGTTCGCGTGACTTTAAAAATGGTATTGTCAAGGGAAGGTGTATTCACACTTTGTCTCTCGGTTTTGCAACTTTCTTAAGGCAACTTTATCATTAGGTGTGGAGAGGTGACGAGACAAACGAGGATGAGGCAGTCGCCATTTTGGCCCTTCACACATAGGGTGCCTAAAGCGGCACCGGAAGCACGCCGTGGGCAAAGCCTACAGTGTAGGCTTCATCGAGTCGCTGCTGCACGTTGGGCAAAGTTACGCCGCCAAGCGTCCGAGGGACACAATTACGATGCACTGTTGCTCCACGTACCACCAACAAGCAATCACTGCAATTTTTTCTCGCAGGCCAAGATGGTGTTTATGCCACACCGAAGCGCACTGCTGCCTATTCACTTGGAGATGATAATGCTTTCTTAAAGTGAGAACGCAATACTGGGATCGCCGCACGGTTGCAACAGCGTTTCCGTCGAGTCAGCAGGCGCAATGATGATCGCGGCTGTGCGAAGCCAACGACGGTGTACATGTCTGTCTGGTAAGCTAGTGTAGCTCATAGTGAGCTAGAGCTTGCCACTTTACATCTTAAATAATATCATCGTTGATAACTAACGCATATTTGTGATCGGTGTACAGCATCATTCACTACTTCTGCTATCACCCGTCAATAGGCATACATATTATTTTTCCAATGCCTGGTGATAAAAACGCTTGTTGTTTACCAGTATATCGTTGGCACCGTGTCCCCATTCGAGTGGCACCGTGTCCCCATTCGAGTGGCACCGAAGTTCACCGAGCGGCTACCCTGGTGTTAATATCGGGTCGTTATTAATCATGGTGGTCAACTTGGTATTTACAGTAGCAAGATTTTAGAGCATCTCCAACGGTTCAGACTTCACCTGCTTGACACGTTTTCTCTCCAGTGCTCGCTCCGCCTTAGCACGTTTCTTCTCCACCACTTGCTTATCTAGCTCAATCTTGGCACGCGCTTTAGCTAGCGCTCGCTCAGCTTTGGCTTCCTCCTTGTCCAGCTTGGCTCTCTTTTTGCGTCGGCGTGCCTCCAGAATTTCACCGTGTGAAAGTATTACACCACTGGAAAACTTCTCGTCGACGTATGTGCCTTTCAAGCGCTTTTTAGTCACAGGAGTGACGGTCGTTCGAGTTAAAATCCAAGAAAATTTCCGGCAGCAATAGGGTTTGCAACATTTAGAGCATCTACATCAAGGTCTCGACGCTTTAAATACCTGCGCTGGCGCTAGCTTATGTCTAGCGCCTCCACATGAGGAACTACAACGTCATGGTGACGAAGAGAAGAATTTATTGTTGCGGGTTTGCTGCCAAGAAGTCAATTAAACATAGTGTCGACACTCAACGGGTAAATACCTGCCAATTAAACTCCTTTTTCGCGTTTTTACAGGAAAATGCCGTTTTAACCCCCCCCCCGTCACTAAGGCTTGATAATCAAGCATGTGGGGATCGTCATAGAATGGGCGTTTAGTCCGTTTAGTCCCCAATGTACAGTGCTTGGGGTCCTAACTGTAAAGGGAGAGTTCCTTGGGAATGGCGTTACCGCAACCATAAATACAACACCACGACACGAATTTTGGCAACTTTAGAGCGAAACGCAACCACAACGGGGCATGCACTCGGTATTATATTTTAATTTACCCAAGACCACGTGGCCTTCGTCGATAGGTTTGTCTAAATTTAGAGGCTCTAGACTGATGTGAGCCACATGTACATTATGTGGGACACAAGTATTCGCACACTTTGGGACTTCTCGATTTGCTGGAAGATCTCGATCATCGCTATGGATCAGAAGGCTTTGCCACTTGAGTTGGTTCGTGCAAGGCTTAGTGAGCTGGAGAAGATGAGGACGGTGCTCGTTAACATACAACGCAGTATGGAGGAAATCATGGCAGCTCAGATGGAGTTTCAGGGTCGTATTGATGAGGAGGAAGCTTGCCTTTACCAGCTGAAGGCGGATTTCTTCGAGGAGGGGGCAGCTCAAGATGACGATCTTTCGTTTGGAGTTTTATTGGAGATGGCTATTCACAAGCTGAATGCATAACGCAGTGAACACGGTCTGTATTAAAGACTTGATTCAGGCTAAAACACTTACTCGAGTTCTTTTTGTAGCTTCTGTAGAGTCTTGCTTGTTGTGGCAGCGTCGGATTCGGAGATAGGTTGTTCCTTGGACAGATGCATAATGGCCCAAAGAATTCGTAGGCGCATCACTTTGATGTCGTGCTTGGTGACGTCGTAGGTTTGCTGTGTGGTGTTTCCAGTAAGGTAATTGTAGCATTGTGCTATAACTAATACGCCGCAACTAGATCCATCTGGTTGTTGCAGTGAAAACACCCACTCAACGTCCTGGATCGCCAATTCCACATCCGGCATCGAGGACGCGTGCCACCGCTCGAGGAACCCGCGTAGGCCCTCTTTTGCTTTGCTTTTTGGGTGATTTACTTGCTCAGTAACACCCTCCCAGATCTTCATCATGTCCTTGTGATAAGAAGCATTAATCAAAGGCTCGTACATGTGTACAAATAGGCGTACACTAGTTGCCGTCGTGTGAAAACGCGTGATAATGACTCCCCAATGATTGCCGTCCAGGTGTACTGCATGGAGGACAAAGTTAAGTTCTCCGATAGATACTTTTGGTGTAGAAGGCCACCCGATATCCCACAGCAGTGACGAGATCACGTAGCAGCCACCAACAACCCCTCCAATTGCTCGTAAACAGAAGTCTATGTGACTGTCATTAAGCCAGCCCCGACATAGACCACCGAGAATGGTTTCGAAAGTAATCGATCCATTTCTGTGCAGCGTCCCACATTCCGTTAGTAAGCGACTTGATGCAAACATCCAACGTACTGGACGGCTTTTGCTGCATCTTTCTGGCCCTCTTTATCTGCGATTTCCCCTTGCGACCTAACACACAACATATACGCTGTTAGAACCATTAACGTTTCACATAAATGACGTCTCCATCGTACTCTGTGGGGCAGGATCATCCAAGGCATCAGAAGACTGGTCGACGTCTTCGGCATCGCTGCTGTCGTCCTTTTCCATGCCAAGAGCGGCATACATGTAGTTCAGCTCTGTCTGCTTTCCCTTTCGCAGGGCCCGCCCTAAAATGTTTGTACAAGAAAGGTTAGAAAATTCTAAAACAGTATCTGCAGCAGATCAGTTCATCCTAACCATGTGGCGGCGCACCCTTTGCCTCACTCATAAGCGAGTCTTCTTGGAGGGCTGCGGATGGAACTCTCCTCGCGCTTCCGTGTGCGGTCCAGCTGTGCAGGGCTCACCGATCGCGCCGCCCGAGGTCTGGATGCTTCTGGCGTCGTGCAGTTCTGGAAATATGAGGCCCTCCGCTGTCGTACTTAACGTGATCACTTCAAATTCGTATCTAAGCGAATACGGTAATTTAGAGAAATAAGTTTCCTTGAAATTTTTGAAACTGAAATACAGCAACCATATTTGTCTCAGATTGGCTAAAACAACTTTAAGTTAAGGTTGCACGAACCACTCCGGTTCCTTGGAGATACGCTGTCGTAAAGACAGTGCTTCAAACGAGAAGCCTCTGAGCCATCCATTCATTCTCCAAAACGAAACGCGGGACCAAGATGCCTCCCCGCCGCGTCACGCGCGCTGAAGCGGAGGCGTTCCTGCGTCGTCTCGAGGGGAAGGAAGGCGCAGAACGCGCCCGCCTGCTTGAAGAGCACCGTGCGTATGTCGACGGTACGCGTGACCGCGATGCTGACTTTGGCGACGAAGTTGCGGATGAACCGCTTGTTTAAGCCCCTACGTCAGCAACGACAGGAAGGCGGCCTAGGATGACAGTGGCTTCACGCAAGCCTTCTGCTCCAGCTACGTACCAGAAGAAGGGCGCACTAGTGGGGTATTACAGTTGGCTGGCAAGAGCGCCGCGATTGAAAGGGAAGGAGCTAGTCGCAGCACTGTATGCAGAAAAGCTTGCTGCCGATGCTGTTTCTGCTGATGAGGATGGATGTGACAGCAGAGACGAAGATTACGTGGAAACGGGAGAAGACCAAGGAAATGACGACGTTGAGTTTGACATGGCGACAGCGGCAGAGATCAGAACACCGAAGAAGGCGGCGAAGAAGAAAAGACCGGTAAAGGCGCCTGGCAAGGCCAAAGCAAAATGTAAGCGTATGCGCGCACCATCCAAGAGCTCAAGAGCTGACAAATCTGCGCGGACAACAAGCCCACACGTTGCTGCTGATGAAGAAGACGTCAGGTGAGGAGATTATGCGTTTTGCGTACGATGTGTTTCTCACACTTCATGCTCATAATTGTTTGTAGCGATGCGTCTGTTGGTAGCGATTTGGACTATAGCAACACGTCGCCATCTCCGCCATGTGCAACAAACACAACGCAGACACATCGTGGACCCATGTCGACATCGGAAGGTGCTTCCTCTGCGCAACAGACCTCACCGCTAACGCCACCTCGATCTTCGGCTGCCAGGTACGCTGTCACATGATGGATACAAAGCATGTGCGAGAGTTATTTCTGACAGCATGCTGTATATTACTGCTGATTATGCAAGGTCACTGAATATGGCTACTGTTATTCACACAACTACGGCTCCCACAACCCCGCCCCCTCTCTATTCCCGTCACGATTCCCGTCAAGATGATGCCATCTATGATGGTGGTGCATTGGATTCGGATTACGATGACGAGGACAAGGTAATTTTGGAGCTGATATGGATGATGAGATCCCAAGCGAGAGCGACACGGAGACGAGTGATGAACTGTCACTAGATGCACCTCAAACTGGCGCTCCACTAAGTTCTACACCTGCAGTTGGCGCAGTTTCTACAACAAACCATCGCGGGGGACAGTGACCTCCACGAAGTAAGGAGGAGGCCGAACGCTGGAAGGACATCATTGACAATTGGCGCATCGTATAAGGGTCTGATTTGTCTAATCTAATAGATACAAAGTCCGCTACAACTTCTTGAGAGAAACGTCTATTCTGTGGGAACATTAAAACGAACCGGTTTCATCTCTCAGTTGCAAGCACAGCTACTACAAGTGGGGTCGGCCGAATTTGCAGACACGGTAAGGAAGGTGCTTATTCTGCTGGTTGCTCACATTGCTAACTATTTCTGTATGTGTCCAAAGATGTACTCACCTCGACCAGTTACGCCAATGCATGGCGACGTTCCACCGTTTACTCACCAGCTAAAGATGGACGACGAGTGGGTGGAGGTGAATGGAATTCGAAAGCGGCGTCAACGGCAGTGCAAGGCCTGTACTATACGGAAAACAAGCAGTACACATCGGCAGGTGACGCGATTCTACTTGTGTGACAAGGTGCGCCAAGCACATATCCAAATAACAACCAGACTTGCTTCTCCATTTGGCACCAGCTTTGGCGCAATGGAAGCGAGCGCCCACAGCCGCGGTTTCCAGCTGAGGGCCCCACCAAAAAAGCGGACGGGAGGACAAGGGGGTCGTGAAGAGGAGGGTGACGGTGGGGACGAGACAACGGAAACGGGGGGGGGGGGGGTGACGACGCGGTAGAGAGAGAGCACCAAGAGTAGGAAACAGTAAAGCTGCGTAAGTAATAGCCCAAATGACTTGCTTTTAGCAAACATGTACATTGGCGGGAGTCGACCTCCGTCGGCGCTGATACAGCCCATGATGCTCACATTTTCCCGATCAGACGAGCACTGTACGTTATCAGCTTGTCCTTTGAGCGTGAAGATGCGTTGCTGACAGCGTCCTTGAGCACACACACACCCGTCTCCTCGCAATTCCAGATTTGAGACGGGTGATCATGCAGCTCCAACTCATTCATAGCAGCCGTTAGAATTTAGTAGTAGTAGTGTACAGCTTCCGGTGTTAAAGCTTCAGTCCGACGTCCTTCAAGGTACGCGCTTTGCGCAACGTGATGCTGTTCTCATGCTTACGTGACCAGCGCAATACAGAGCTACGGTTAGGAAAGGAGCCTGTCACAGGTCGCAGTGACGACACAATGGCCGCCTGTCGAATTAGGAACCGGAGCTCGGCATGACCAACACAAAAGCCGCATGCAGCGCGGGACTCACTCACTTCAAGAAGTCCTTGTTCAGCGCCACTAGAGATACACCAGCATAGGTCCTCGGCGACAGGTGACGGGGGTCTCGCCCTTGGCGCAACCACGTACGCCCCTCGAACGGAGCTCCAATCTTCTTCGCAGCCTTGCGTATTTTCACGCTAGCTTTAACAAGCTGTAATCCGCGGATGTACGGCGAGTCTTAATTCACCATAGTAAAATTAGGTTAAAAAAGGAGAGATGAGGGTGGAAGTAGGATGGAAGCCGCCGAAATTTGAAAGTGATCCTGCGGAGTCAGAATGGCGCGAAATCGGAAGAGCCGCACCTCCATCAAAAGACGATGCGGGTGGGATAACCACCAACACAACAGTCAATAATTTAAAGCTTATTTACCCTTGTTCGAGCATCTGTACCGGAAGTACAAAGACAAAAAGTGATTAGTCGAAGTGAATAGCGTAGAACACGCTTTACTTTACATAAAAGAGTCACATCCTGTGTACTACACCAGCTTCGAATACCAAAGAAGTGATAGTGATAGGCACGTCCCTACTGATAAACCCATAAAATCTGCTAAGATTCGCTATCCCCGTCCATTTTCAGCTCCAAAATGCACTTCTACTATCCCCGCGCATCTACAGTAGCCAGCCTGCAATGGTCTCTGCGTCGAAGATGTCAGCGCATTAGTTCACTAAGGCGACAGCGCGGACGGCGCAGACGACGTAAAGCCAACTTATCACGCGACTTGGAGGCCGAGTATACACGCTTCTTTAAGTTTTACCTTAATGAGCATCCGCTATACACAGACGAGCAATTTCGGAGACGATTTCGTATGAGCAGGTTCCTGTTTCTTAAGATTGTGGGAGATGAAATCTGGCAGTATACCGCGTGTACACACTGCCACATATTGGAGCCTTGGTCGGTGCCTACCGATCCGTCTTCGGAGATACTAGTGCACAGCTATACGTCCTCCTCTTCGGTCCAGCCTGTTGCGTTCGGCATGATGTCTTAATCCAAAGCACCTCTGCACCACCACATCACAGTAAAACTCATTAGCTCTTTGTACTATATACTACTTCCTCTGGTCGGAAATGATCACGCGAAGTTAGTATGATAGGTCTTTCAACTGTTCAATCCTCGATAGAAATTTGAAAAAACCTATCATACTAACTGACACGTCTTTCAACTGCTCTATCCCCGATAGGAATGCTCTTCAGTTTGTCACGTACTTCGTCTCGATTCTTCCGCTTTCTGCCGCTGTTCTTCTTAAGCCGGTTAAGTCACTCACCCCTACGACACCAGCCGTCATTGCAGAGCTGTACAGCTCCAATTAACTTCACGGTGTCCGGAAGTCGGCTCATAAGAACATCAAACGCTTCACGGGGTAGTTCTCTGTTGTTGCTGATCTTTAGAAGCTCAGTGACGGCTTTTGCGCTCGCTGTCGATAAGGTTGGACTTCGGCATGTTTATAGAGGAAGAAACAGCGTAGCGCAGGCGTGGCGGGTCGCACTCCAGGCGAGGCTTGAAACCTTGAGAGCTAAAACTGAAATTGCAGAGGCTATAGAAGTGGCTTTAAAAAGAGGAGGTGCAGGGCTTCCGTTTGGTCCAATCAGATGCCGTATTGGATAAATAGAGCTGAAGCGATTGGTCATTTTGTCGGTTTCGCGTGATCATTTCCGACCAGAGGAAGTATGTAGCAAGTATAGCTTGATATACTCGCTGCAAACGGCCAAGGACATCACATACGAGATGACAGGGGCTTGTATATAGTGTCTGGAGGAGGGATGTGTGCGTGCGAGCCGATGTGCGACGGCTGCAACACGGCGCGGGTGTTTCTTTTAAAGCGAAACGACGGCTCCAGCCGTTTCCGTGGGGATAAATGTCTTTTCCCTACGGGACGTCTTTTTGACTCGTCCCGTACAGATACATGTAGCGTATTCACTGTGCATGTTACTTCACGTCTACTTTTAAGCCCTATCACAACACCGAAAAGGGTTGTGTATTTTCCTTTCTTTTCACTACTGGTACAGATGCTTTTAGAGATGTTTAAAAAACTGTATTTTGAACAGCGTTGGCCTGACCAGAAGTATGCACTGACCGAAAATATGCTTCAGACGGTTTTCATCCGTTTTGGCAAAGCAGATGATCCGAGATCCACTAAATCGGATCCGATTTGCTGAACGCCTCCGAAATAGAAAGTAGGGGTAAGGTAAGATTGCTATCTTGGGCCGGATATGTCGATGGGTACCTCCAATAATCTGTGATTAAGCATAGTCCAACCGCCATAGGTGATCATAGCACCAGTTTACTTGGCAATCGCGCTACAGTATGCATACGTTTAGTGTTTATCTCTTCCTTAATTAGTTAAAGTGAGTTGTGGGAGGTAAGGTCGTCTAGGAATGACATCGCCCTCATCATTAAGACCTTAAGTCGGGTCACATATAACTAATTCGAGCCTAATTACCTTAAGTCGGGTCACATATAGCTAATTCGAGCCTACAGTAATTACCCCACACCCTGCTATTTAAATCGATGATACCGGTACAGCAAATTGGGCGGCAAAATGATGAAAACCACAATACCGGTAAGGTGATAGATCTTTTGCGGTCTGTGATTGGTCAGTGCGGTATCTTTCTACAAGGACCCACGTACTGGTACGTGGTACCAAGCAGACATCTTGTTTTTACTAAGTGCAAACTCAGGGTAATCGCACACCTACAACAGCAAGGGAATCAGATCGCATCATTCTTTATTTTGCTGGCTGACGCAAGCAATGGCCTTGAACGAGAGCTCGCCACTGCTGCAAGGCCGCGCGGCCCAGCAGCAGAGTGGCCGTCCCCCACTGCGTCGTGCGCTGTACGTGATTGTGCCGCTGGCGCTGGTGGCTATCGTGACAATCTGCATCCTCGTGGGCAGCAACGGCTCCAAGAAAGCTTCAGCCGCGTCCAACTCCGCCCCGGCAGCGACTAATGCGCCGGCTGAAGTTGAGCTGACCGACTCAGAGCTGCTGACCATGCGACCGCCATTCGAGGAGAAGCTGCACCCGCTCCCACCCAAGTTGGTGCGTCGCAATGACTTCGGCCGTTCGTTGCCCACCAACGAGTTCTGGTCCAGCCTCATGGTAGCCGACAGCCACGGTCTCAATGCTGGTGCCGGTGAGGTCACACTCAGCCCCTACACCGTCCGTAGTCTACCCAAGAGACTGGACATCTCGTACGGAGACTCTCGTCGCGTGGCTACCAAGGACGCTATCACCGAGTACTTCAACGTGGACGCCAGCTTCACTGCTTACAGTCACAAGGTACTTCACGGCAACGAGACTGGCAGCGCTCTACTGGGTGACGGTAACAGCACGTCGAGAAACATCGTCGGCTTCGACGTGCTCTCGGTGCTGCTGCAGTATTACTATGGAGAGGACAACAAGTGGATGAAGGTGCCAATGGTGCGTGGCTCTCCCTACATCACAGTAGAATACCAGAATGTGTTGCCCGTTCTGGAGTTCAATGCCACAGTGTTCACTATCAATGGCGAGCAAGTGGAGCAGAAGGACCCGTTGGCTCCATGGAATGAGCTGCAGACGTGGACGAGCAGCCGCTTCGAGCTCGACATTGAGGTCTACGGCACCGGCGAGAGTGCGCATGGAACGGGCAAGTCCCAGCAGAAGTGGGTTCTCTACTTTGACAAGGTGCGCACACTTCAGCTGCAATACGCCAACGAGACGGACTACCGCCCCTACAACTGGCGTGGAGAACTCACCACCCCCACCAACATTCGTCTGGTGGACACGGATTTCTACACTGGCGCTGCTCGCTTGGCGGTTGTCCCTCAGGGAGCGTCGCACGCAGCCATCGAGGCTCTGGATAAGGCAGCAGCTATTTATCCAGTGGGATCCTCCATCTCTACGGACGTTAAAGACAGCGATGCCTCGTTCTCGTTCTGCTGGAAGACAAAGAGATTCCCTGATCTTGGAGAACCGAATTTGAACTCGACGTCGACCGCAGAGCTGCTGATGATGGCGAACCCGCACCACGTAGCGACGTTCAAGACTGACAGCAATGTTTTCCAAGTGCTCGGACAGTTTGGACACCGTACGCTGAAGTCGAACATGACGGCAGTGCTGGGTAGCTGCTGGGAGATGCACGAGACGTTGCCGACGGCTTCTTTCCACGAACAAGACGTGCCGATCCAGCCTCAGTATCTGGAAGCGATCAAGGTTGCGCTTGCCAACGACTCGAACTACACGCCCGAGGCCGACGACCCGTACTACTTTGGCAAGGAGATCGGTCGTCAAGCGCGATTGGTTCTTATTGCGGACAAGCTGGACGCGAAGGAGCTTCGTGACGACATGCTGGACAAGCTGGAAGAGTGGCTGACCCCGTGGATGCTGGGCCAGAACAGCGACCACTTCGTGTACGACCGCAGCTGGGGCGGCTTGTGTTCTCTCAACGGACTGAAGGGCGTCTTCTGGATGACAGACTTTGGCAACGGATGGTACAACGACCACGTACGTAGGCAGCAACGTGCTGCATCTCTTGTTGTTCCCTCTTGATAGACTCACGCTGTGTGTATGGTATGCAGCACTTCCACTATGGCTACTTCTTGTACGCCGTCGGTGTCGTGGGCAAGTTCCGTCCGGACTTTGTGAAAACGCACAAGGCCGTTGTGATGTCGATTGTGCGTGACATTGCAAGTCCCGACCAGAGCGAGTACGTGTCCACTTTGCTGCCACGCTCTTGTCGCTCGTTGATACTGAGCTTGTGTTTTTCGTTTTATTGTGACGCAGCACGTTCTTCCCGTTCACTCGCCACTTTTCTTGGTTCGACAGCCACTCGTTCGCTAGTGGCGTCTACACGTTGGACGGTGGCAAGTCTCAGGAGAGTGTGAGTGAAGCCATCAATGCCTACTATGGCGTGTATCTGGTGGGCAAGTCCTTCAGCGTCCCGGAAGTGGAACACATGGGTCATCTCCTGCTCGCTCTGGAGATCCGCGGCGCCCAGACCTACTGGCAGATGCCGTCCAGCTCGGATATTTACGAGCCGATCTATGCTGCCAACAAGATGACGGGGCAAGTGGCTGCTACGAAGGTGTCGTACACGACGTGGTTCGGTCCGCAGGTGGAGCACATGCATCTGATCAACATGATCCCGTTCACGCCGATCACGGACGCGTTCCTCAAGCCTGCGTACGTCCAGGAAGAGTACCCGATTCTGCAGCAGCAGGCGTTCGGCCGCGCTCAAGACCCGATCGAGGACCGCTGGAAGGGCTACGCATACTTGGACCTAGCTATCATCGACCCTGCCGACGCGTGGACAAAGGTCCAGAACATGACGTTCTTCGACGACGGCAGCTCGCGCACCAACTCGCTGTACTGGATCGCCACGCGCCCGACGAACTGATGAGCAGGAGCCGTGTCATATCAAATGCGAAGACTAGGCTGCACCTTAGAAGGCTAGACAATTAACGGAACGAGTGTAGCTTTCACTTCTTGTCTCTATGTCCGACCTCCGTTCCAGGCGACACTTCGAGCTTATGATCCAGCAGAGTGTCCTCGTCTGCGGCGAAGTGGAAATGTCCTTGAACGCTCTTGCCGCTGAGTACATGTGGCAGCCAGTAGTGGTCGTCCGCCCACATGCTCTCGAACGGGATCTCTGTAACGTCGTACCACTGCGGCTTCATCTCGTCGCTCTCGGATGGTTCGCCCGAGAACTGCTGCGTCAAGAACACGTGCACCTTCATGAGCTCCTTGGCTTCTTCGAATGAGAAGAGCAGCACACCGCGTGGCTGCAGAGTCTCCACTTCGACAACCACGTTGGCCTCCTCTTCTACTTCTCTCGCCGCGGCGGCCGCAATGCTGGCGTCTGCAGTCTCCACTTTACCGCCGAAGCCATTCCACTTGCCCATACCAAAGCCGCGCTTCTTCATACCCAGCAACACCTGCTTAGACCCCACGCCATCGCGCACAATGAACGCTAGTGTGAGCAACTTGCGCGGAAGCTCGGGCACTTGGAGGCTGCGGAGCATGATGGCTGCCGAAGCTTTTCAACACCTTCGGCTCAAAAATGTAGCCACAAATCAGGTGCGTCTCAAGTGGACCACCTGGTTGCGATCTTTTGTTCGTATCAAACCAAGTCAAACCTTTGGTTATTGACTTTATACAGAAAACACTAAGTGTAGCTGACACTGAATCATATCTTGTTCTACAACCGAGGGCATACAGCAACCAAATTAAAACTTTAATTCGTATCCTGTGCGCCTCATTTCCGGAGAAGCCACCAAGTGCGCATCAGGAGTGTTGGTCCGTCCCCCCCGGACGTTCTTGCTAACCAAGCTGCTGCTGTTTCTCGCGAACCGCTCGCCCAGCATGCTCGGGATGCTGGCGGTGGCGATAGTGAGCGTCTGCGTGTCGCTCTCGCTGTGCGTAGTACCGGTGCTGGCGCGTTACACGATCTTCCCGTTGCTCTCGGGGCTCATTCACAAGTTCGCGGCCGCCTATTTGACCGATAGCATCCAGGTCGAGTATGAATTCGGCTCCTTCGCGGTGCGTGCCCGACGTGGCGTCGGCGCGGCCTCAGAGGCGCTACGCGGCATCACCATCTCGCTCTTCTTCGTGAAGCTACAGAGCGAGTTCCTCAAGACGCTGGCCTTCACCAAGCAGGGCTTGGCCCCAGTGGATCTGAAGAGTGTGAGCATAAAGAAGATCACTATCCATCTGGCTACGACGTGGAAGGTGGTGGTCAAAGTGGAGGGCGTGGCTGTCGATGGCCGCATGGTCGACCCCAACGTCGAGGGAGTTTTTGAGCTGCAGGACGCTGCGGCCATGAAGCTGGCGGAGGCGGCCTATTGGATGAATCTACTGCTAACTGAACGCACCACGTCGGAATTGAGGCAGAAACAGGCGGAGGAGCTGGCAATTAACCCGTCAAAGACGTTCTCTTTCAAGGACCGCGTTCTACAGCAGATCGCGGCCCAAGTGGACGTCCATGTGAGCGATGTGAGAGTGGCCATCACGGGTCTGACGCCTGGAGCTGCTGCTATCGACGGCCACGACGACGAAGTTGAAGAGAAGGACGACGAAGACGCAGAAGTGGCCACTTCCAGCTCCCTTCCTGTCGTGCTCAAGCCCACGCGTGTGAGCCTCTCGTTGAAATCGTTCGACCTGTTGACGGATGTATTGCATGAGAACAGTGCGGATGCTTTGCAGCTCGTTCTGACGTCCGAAGAGATCCTCGTGGAGTATGCAATCAGTATCAAGGGCATGAACATCTGCGCTGCTACTGTCGATGAAGGAGAGGACGACAATTTGGCAGTGGAGAGGAATCAGGACCCGCTGAAGGACAGTGGGGGCGTTGGCCCAGGTGAGACGCCTCTGCTCTCTTTCCCTGGCCTCGACTTGAAGCTGAAGGTGCCACCCATGCCGAGATTGTTGGGGATTGTGGAGCATGTTGCTCCTATTCCAATGAAGAACCGTCTGGCCCAAGTGGAACTTGCGTCGTCCTCAATCAACAGCATTTCAGTCACCCGTGAGCTGTTGGTTGGAGTGCTGCGCGACCTGTTTGTGCCGTACACAGACCACCAGGTTCTAGTTCAATCGGTGCGCACTCTGGAACACGACGAGACTGTCCGTAAGCCGATTTCCAAGGAAGATGAAGAGTTTTACGTGGCCAACTACGACCAGGTGGACAATAGCAAGTCGCTGTCGGCCCAGGAGAAGAAAGATCGCAATGAAAAGCTGCAGAAACTGGAAAAGTCGATGACACTGAACAAGATCCTCAAGCTGCGCAGTCGATCGACTGGATTGGCCAAATACTACCGTCGCAACCAGAAAGAGCTCTCTCTGGCGGACCACACTGCGATTGTGCAGGAGAACGCTGCCAAGCCGAGCAACATCTTGTTCCGAGCCATAGAGATCGCGCTACGCTGGGAGAACATGAGTATTGTCTTCGTCGAACGTGGTCGCCAGGTCGCTGAGATGGTAGTGATCGGCTTCGGCGTCAATGTGCGCGTGTATACGGTGGCAGAAGGCGACGAGAAGCAGAAACTCGACGTGGATCTGGTGCTGGGTCAGACAACATTCGCTGTGAACGTTGGAACGTCGGTCCTGAACCCTGTTTCCGCGACGGCCAAGCTGTTGTTTGCGGACTTTAGCAAGATCGTTGCAGAGTCGGATGTACTAGCACCTCCACAGATGCTCACGGCGCATGTGAGTCAATTCGAAAGCGGCAAACAGGACGTACGTGCTGCTGTGAACAATGTCAAGCTGGTGGTGTCTGCGGATGCGCTGGAGCATTTCCTGCTGTACGTGGACCGACTGAGTACGAAGACAACTCAAGTTCTGTCGACGTCACGTCCACCGACGACGCCAATTGCTCACTCCGAGTCGTCGCCTGCACCGGTGCAAGTTGCTAAGAGCGAAGTGGATACAGTGGTCAAGGAGGTGTCGATGTCTCCGTTCAGTCTGCTTGGCGGTATGCTGTTGAATCTGGATGTGAACATGAACGACTGTCACATCCTGCTGCTACCTACGCAATCGTTCTCGAAGTCTCTCTTCACGGATATCAACGTGGAGACGTGGCAAAGTGAGTATGTCGTGGACTGTCGCGTGGACATGCCTGCTACGTTGAGCATTCATCTCGAAAGCTCCAAGGTGAAGGAGATGTTGGAGTTCAACGTGCGCAGCTTCAGTATCGGAGCTCAATATGTCGAAGGAGCCAAGGAGGTGGAATCCATCCTGGCCCCTACAGCTCTTGTGTTCCAGTTCACGCTCGCTCAAGATACGAAGGACGCCTTGACGTGCCACCAGAGTGTGATGATGCACATGCCAGATGTCTTGGTTGCAGGGTCAGACCTCAGCTTGTCGCTGTTGGCGTCGTGCGGTGAGGCTCTCGGGAATGTGCAGACGACAACGCCCGACCAGGCTCGACTGCGCTTTGAGAGTCGTATGAAGCAAGACGAGATTCGCCGTCAAGCTGAAGTTGACGCAGTTCTCGACCGCCTCCACCGTCTTTTCAACGAAATCGATGAAAACGGAAACGGACGCATCGAGTTGGCCGAGCTGCTGCTCCTGTTGCGCCGTGTGAAGGTTGGAGACACTCTACTGGAAAGTGAGCTGGAGCACTTTGTTCGTGAGCTGTTCAAGGAGATTGACCAGGACGGCAATGGATTCTTGGAGTTCCAAGAGCTGCGAGCATTCTTGCGTGATGATTTATTGTCGGACGAGGCTGCTGCAGCTGCCGATTCAAGGTCGGCGAACGGCAGCAATGCGCTCAATGGCTTCCTCAACCTGCGTGGCAACGAGTACCATTCGTTCGAAGTGATCAACAAGCTGTGTGATACGAAGATAACTTCATCTGAGCTGCTTGCAGAGTGGATCAAGCGTCCTGCGTTCGAAGGTCGATTCTGGCAGCTGTTTGAGGGCGAGGCTCGTGTCACGAATCGATCTCTGGGCGACCAGAACCCGCTGGATGTACAGAAGAAGCTGGTGCGTCTATTGAAGAATTATGATGCGGCTAACTTGATCTGGGATGCCTTGGTGCTGCCTGCTTTGGAAGGCAACGGCACAAAGCACGTTATGTGCGAGTGGCTGCTGCAGCCGTTTACGCGCTGTGGAGGCATCAGTGAGTACCAAAGTGCAGCGAAGGTGATCGCCAAGAAGAAACGGGACGGAATCTTCACTGCAGCTTTGGAGGAGGCCGAGCAGCTGGTGAGTAAGCTCACACAGGAAGCAAACCCAGTGAAGAAGGCGCTGCAGTTCACAACGGATGTCAAGATGGGCAACCTGCGGTTTGTTCTCACGGACGCGGCTCTGCCTGCTCGTTTCTGTCGCGGCGATTTCGTCATCAAGGACGTCAAGATGTCGATGGAGTTGACTGGCAAGGAGATCGACGAGATTGGACCAGTGGATTGGATCGGGTTGGCTACTTCTGGCAATTCTGACTGGACGATCCTGTTTGGCTTCAAGATGTCGTCGTCCTGTTACAGCGACATTGCGAACGACATGGAGAATATCATTGAGCCGTGGGATTTAGTTGCTGGTGTCTCTTCTGGTGCTGGCGAGAACGGCTTCTCCGTGTTGATGGAGGCTGCCAAGCGCTTCCAGATCAATGTGACGCCTAGTGTTCTAAAGACATACCGTGCTCTCATGGACGCACTTGACGGTGAAGCGCAGCAGAATGGTCTGCTGAAGCACCAGGACAGCTTGCAAAGCACTGCCGCCGCGAAGAAGCACAAAGAAACGGACTGTCTCGTGCAGAACTTTACGGGATGCAAGATCACCTTGAAGCTGAACGGAAGCGACAAAGAAGTCGTGGTCGAACCACACGACCGCGCACACATTGAACATGGAGCTCTCAAGGAGGGCGTGGCAACGCTGGACTCGCTTGAAATCGATCAGTGGGGCCCCAGCAACACCGCGGTGAAGCTGCCAGCTTTTGGCGATGTCAGCGTGGGGGTGAGCAATGCTGAGGCGTCGCCTTCTACGCTGTTTGTCACTCTGTTCTCGCGACTGGAGAACCCACGTCGACAGCTGATTGTGCTGAGATCCAACACGTACTTCTGCAACCACAGCTTCGAGTGCTACGAAGTCAAGTATCTGTGTCTTGCGAGCGAAGGCAGGAAGGCTGTGGAGTCTCCTGTTATCAAGCTGCGACCGAACGAGCGAATCTCGCTCCCGCTCTCGCTGCTCATGGGGATCACGGAGTTCTACGCTCGGCCTGAAAACTACGAGCACTGGATCGTGAAGACTTCGCTGAACAACGACGTGTTAACCTCGACAGAGGCGATCAAAGAGCTCGAGGCACACGATGCTGAACGCGAAATTAAGAAGAAGCAGCGTCGAGGTGGAACCATCGTCTATGGCGAGACCGAAGAAACGTGCACGAAGGTCATCAAGAGTCTGACGCCGAACATGATTGTACGTCGCTGGCACTTGCGCTCACATTTCGAGTGGGAATTGGCTCTGTTGCCTCCGTTCGTGGTGCGTAACTCGCTGCCGTACGAGATGGAATACCGCTTCATCGAGTACAAGACGAGCTCTTTGCAGGACATGAAGACGGAGTATGCGAAAGTTGAAGCGCTACTGCGACGTGAGAGTGCGCTTGAGGTGTCGGATGGAGTACTGGCTGGAGTGGTGGAATCAGGCCACGACACTGAAGTGTCGGGTGTGTCTGGAGGGTATCCGGGTTATCTGTCGGTTCGACTTGTCGCCAAGAAGCACAGTACGGGCAAGCACGTTGCGTCTCCGTGGTCCAAGCCGCTTCTGATGATGATTCACAAGAGCGTGGAGCAGTTCACGACGTCTCGAGAGAATGTGGAAGCGGACACTGGTCTCAAGTTCAACATCGACCGCATCACGCTCCCGAATTACCCTCGCCTCGTCCGCTTCTCGAGTCCGTACTGGATTGTGGACAACACCTCGCTCGCGTTCGACTTTGCGTCTACCGAACAGGGCGCCAAGAAATCTTCCTTCAAGCCTATGAATGTTTGTGCACCGTTCAGCTACCCGATCATGACGTCTCTGCGTCACGATCGTCTGAGTTTGAAGCCTCGTGCGAACCTCAATCGTCGCCCGGAGGCGTGGGGGGATATGGGGAATATGCCGCAGACAGCCTACAAGGCTTCTTCCGTGGCTGAACATGCAATCAAGAACGCTCAGTGGTCTGAACCGGTTAACACGACTGCCATCAACACGATGGGAGAGATCGTATGCGGCCCGAGCGTCTTCAGCGTCAAGATGGAAGGTCTGTACGGCCTGTTCGAGCCTGGAGTGTCGCTCACGTTGAGTCCGCGGTATTTCGTGCAGAACCGCTTGAACCAGAAGCTTTACATCCAGAGCTTCGCGTCGCACGATAACGATCCGCACAAGGTCGACGACTTGTTCCACAAGCGAAGCGTGGAGGATGTCAAGCAGCTCCATCTAGCGCTGGAGGACGGCCAGACTACACCTCTGTATCACTTTGGCTCGTTGAAGAAGGGCGAGTCTGCGGAGCAGAGCCAACGCTACGTGTCTTTTTCGTTCTCGGAGGACTGGGGCACTGACGCGGACAAGAAGAACTGGTCGTTCGCTATCCCGATCAACACGGCCGGGGATCTCTACTTGCAGGTCTACTCGTCTGTGCGCCAGCGATACCTCATTTGCCAAGCAAGTGTGCAGGTGGTCGACATGTACGTGTACGTGGTGTTGACGGATGTGTCGTGCGCCCCTCCGTATCGTATTGAGAACTACACGCCCTTTACCGTGGACTGCGCACAGTTGGGCGAGTCGTCTATCTTCAGCAGCGGACAGAAGGAGATGGCGGCCACTATCAAGTCTGGAGCATGGCACGCGTTCGCGTGGTTCAACCCGCTGTCTAAAGAGCGTCACGTGGAGCTCCGTCTGTCCCATTTGGATGCTTCCAAGACGCAGACCAAGAAGTATGACATCGACTATGTCGGCTACCTGGATCCCATTACCATGTGGGTGTCACGTGATGGCGAGAAGCAGCATCCCGTTGAGCTGACCGTCCAAGTCGTCGTAGAAGAGAATACGCGTGTGCTGAAGATCGCGGAGAAGGAGTTGGAGCTCAGTCTGCTGAAAAGCCAGGACTCGGAGGGAGAGGGGGACGTCCAGCACCGACGAATGTTGTTCGCGTCGTCTTTCGACATCGCGTTCGATGGATTTGGCTTTTCCTTGCTGGATGGCTTCCCACAGGAAGTGTTCTTCTCGTCCGTGGATGTTATTAAGCTCCAGAAGGCTCCTGCTTCACTAGAATGGACCTTCTCGGTGCTGCATTGCCAAGTGGACAACATGCTGGCGACTGCTAAGTTCCCTGTAATCATGAACCCTGTGAATGCAGGCTACAGTGACAAGTCGGTGGGTAAAGAACCGGAACCGTTCTTGAAGCTGGTGCTTGATGCCGATCTCGAGGCTCGTATGGGAGCGTACAAGCTGCTTGAGTTCAGCTTGAGTGACCTGGCGGTGAAGGTGGATATCGATTACTTGGTGAACCTCGTCAAGCTGCTGGAGCCGTACTTGGTGTCTGACGCCACCATGGCGTATCGCTCGCGACTGACGCTCGAGAGTACGCTGCACCGTCGTGCCCCTCCGATGCCTGTGATGTTGGTGACGGAGGACGGTGGCATCCAGACGGACCTCGTGTACTTCGACATTCTGCGTATTTCGTCGCTGTCCGTGGATCTGGAATACTCGATCACTCGCAAGGATATCGTTTCGTCTACGGGCGGAGGCCACTCGGTGATCTTCGGCTTCCTCAGCCAGATCATCGGACTCATCGGGTCAAACCTCAGTGGCTCACCGACTTTCAGCTTCAGCGAGATCGTCATTGTACGTTGTTTCTCGACGAAGCAGAGACTGCAGAGTCAACTGGTTGCGAACTACGTCCAGCAAGGCGTCATGCAGGCTTACCGTCTTGTCGGCAGCGCAGATATCATTGGCAATCCGATTGGTCTAGTGGAAGACTTGGGTTCTGGTGTGGTGGAGTTCTTGAAGATCACGAAGGGAGAGTTGACTGGCGATGCGCAGACTCGTGGCGAAGGCGTGAAGGTGCTAGGTAAGACGATAGTCAAGTCAGGTGCTTCCTCAGTCGCCAAGATCACGGGGTCGCTGGACAAGTTCGTGGGCGAGTTTTCCGATGACAAGCCTGGCCCGGTGGGTGAGGACTCGAATGATAATGCTGGAATTAAGTTTGCGAAGGATCTCGGTCGCGGCTTCACGGGTATTTTCACGAAGCCGGTTGAAGGCGCGATCAAGGGAGGCGTCACTGGACTCGTGCAGGGAACGGTGCAGGGTATCGCTGGCCCCGGTGTCGTCCTGCTTAAGGGTCTAACGTCGACGTCTCACAACTTGGCGTTGGGTGTGCAGTCGACTGTTGTGGATCGCTCTCCGTTCGGCGGCCGCCGTCGCAAACCGAAACTTGTGGAGGATGGCAAACTGATTGCGGAGTTTGACGAGGAGCACTACAAGCCTACGCGCTTGGAGCTGGAGGTGTTGGGCGCGAACGGTCTGGACTCGGACAAGTCGTGCGATCCGCTGTGTGTTGTGCGTATCGACGGCGTGGATGTGATGAGGACTGCTGTCATCTACAACACTGTGAACCCTGTGTGGCAAGAGAAGACGCAAGTAGCGCTGACGGGCGAGGAGAGTGAAGTGCAGTTCGTGGTGAAGGATTCGTACGGTGGAACAGTGGCTAAGACCGTCGGCAAGTGCATTTTGAGTATGGCGAAGCTTCAAGAGGATTTCAAACCGCCCGAGTACGCGTCCGATTTGGCCCAATGGGTCCACACGCAAGTCAAGCCTGGGAACACGAAGAAGAATGTGAGCCACGTGATTACAGAGAAGGATTACCCGCTCGTGATGCTCAAGAAGAACAGCTCGAAGAAGGCGAACCACGCAGCTTCTTTCGGCGACGAGAGGCACCAAGTGCTCGTGACGATTCTGTCGCTTCGAGACATGGTGGTAACCAGCTCAACTGGCAGCGGAGTGCTCGGGTTGGGCAACTTGGGAAGCAGCACACCCAACATCTCGCCGTACATTTCGGTGCACGTGGGCAAGAACGCGAACCGGACGAACCTCACCAAGATGTCGTTCGTCAAGAAGAAGAAGGAGCAGTTCGGCAACGCGTCGTGGGGCGAGAGTTTCACGTTCCCGCTGACTGCCAAGGAGCTGCATCGAAGTGGCGCGGACTCGAGATTGGTCGTGTATCTCAAGGACAAGAGTATGCTCGTGGACACGCGTCTGGGATCTGCGACGCTGGAGATCGACGCGACGAGGATTAACTTACCGGCATCGACGGAAGAGATGGTGCTGATGGACCAATCGGGCAAGCTGGTGGGGTATCTGACTGTGAAGGTGGAGGTGGCGGGCTCGGCCACGTCGTCGCGTTCGCTGTCGATCAACTCGCTCGTGTCTGCTGGCGATGACATGGCCAACCTCCCGCCCGACGCGGTCAAGGCTGGCACCATCCGCGTGTCCTGCGACTTCGAGTAAGCGGCGTCAGCATTATTTGCATTTTTGCGTGTAGCGCGGTAATATAAAATTGCAACAAGCTGACAGTGAAGTTATCTATAATCGTACCTACTCGAACATTAAACCACATTACTTGAGCACCAACATGCCTTGCACTTCAATAGAGGGCGGGTATCGAGCGTGTAGTAGTTTGTCGCCATGGCGGTGATCTTCACGTTGTGTCTCGTGCTCTGTGGAGCCCTCGGACACTTGGACGTCAATGCGAAGAACATTAGTGTTAACGTATGGGAGTACGACGCCCCATTTCTCCATTATGCAGCCTCCACAGCTGTCGACCGCATGACGTTTGAAGTGCTCCAGGTATCATTTGATCAGTTCACAGTCAGTTCTTTATCTAACTAACTGCTCTCGGCCAGTACAATCTCTTCGGCAGACCGTACGAAGTCTCCAAGGACGGACAGAGCGAGCGACTGCAGCGAGTGCCCGAGTCGCTGCATCGGATTTCCGAGGCCATCGACGTCGTGACGTTTGCTGAAGCAGACATTCGCACGCAACGAGATGCGATGCTGGACCAGTTCCGGGTCTTTGGATTCAACTATTCCACGACGATTCTACACGACCCAGACCCGTTCACGAGTCTATTAAATGGAGGAGTGATGGTCGTGTCCAAGTGGCCAATCATTCGAGAGGCGCAGCATGTGTATCGCAATGCTTGTCACTATTCCGACTGTCTGGCTGCCAAAGGAGTCAAGTACGCGAGGCTGCTGAAAACAGTCGACGGAGCATCCAAAATCTTCAATGTGTTTGCCACACACATGCAGGTACGAGCGTGCTTTGGGGGGGATTGGAGAGGTTGGGTGGAGCTCTGAGCTGGTTTGCGGTGACGTTGGAGGCGTGGTCGACACCCGAAGGTCGCTCGGATCGGATCCAGCAAGCGAAGCAGGTGACTTTGGTACATGTTGTGCATACTTAAGAGCGCTTGAAAGTTAACTTTTGTTGTGAAAATTGACTGTCAGATGCGCCGATTCATCGACGCGATTGACATCCCGCATCACGAGGTGACTCGGAGCTCCGACGTCTCAAAAATTTTCTTAACTGATGCGCTGACTGCTGCCGTATGAAGCCGTTGATCTTTGCAGGGGACTTCAATGTGGACAACCACACGTTCGGAGACGAAGTGGCGCACTTGGTGGAGCTGCTCGGAGCCCACGAGCCTCGTCAGATAGGCAAACAGTATTTCACCAGCGAGTGAGTGATACTTTACTTGTTTTTTTTTTTACTACTGCGAGATCACCCAATGACAAAATACTGTTTTTGCTGCAGTCCGCACACGAACGTGCTGGTTGGACGCGACGGAGCTGCGATCAGCAACAAGTGTTCTGCGCAGTATGTTACGAACTGGGGCCCACCGAAGGTTCGTTGCTGCAGTTCTTCTTCCTACGCTGACGATGTCACTCATCATTTGCTGGACATATCTTTGAGCAGGATGGGGTCTTTCACCCGTCACTTCTCACCCGAACAACCTGTGGGATGCACAGTGAGATCAACGAGTCGACGTGGCTTCTCTTCCTCGAGCCAGACACAATGTGCTACTGCCCGTGCTGCCCATTGGAGTGGCTCGACTACGTTCTTTACGGCAAAGGTACAACCGTCTTCCGACAAGAAACAAGTAGCTTTGAATATTAACACAATTCTCTGGCCTACAGCTCCTTATCAACAACCAAGTACCGTGCCTACACTCGAAGCGCACGTAAACCAAGTCACACATTTCACCGTCGACTGGACAGCTCCGCAAAGCAACATGAAGATGGCGCTAGTCGATCTGTCCGACCACTACCCCGTACACGCAAAGTTCGAGTTCCCAGTGACTCGTGGGAAAGGGAAAGATGACGATCCCTTGACGTACCATTTAGACGGCTGCTCAACGGATGCGGACTGTCACTTCCGCAACTTCCGCTGCTACTGCAATGGACCCAACTGCTTCTACAAAGGCAACTACACGAACGGGTGGGAACTCGACTCGGAACATCCAGTCAACCACAATTGTTTGTTCCAGAAAACCTCCTTCCGATGTCTATGCGGACCGACGTAGCCATTTTCAGTACTAAAGCTCCTCCTCAGCTTGTCCTAAAGTAAAATACACAAATGCTGGTTCAAGTGCCAGTAGGGGGCGTTTCAGACCAGGAAGAGCACAAGCCTCTCAATGGTGTAGTGGACATGTAACGACCCAGCTATCCTTGGCCGCTTAGTGGCGTCCTTGGGAAGGCATCGACCGCCTTCTGCAGAGTTTCGAAAGTCCCAGCACACGCTCAAGCGTTTGCGTCTTCCAGGGGCTTGTGGACCATGTCGTGGCAAAGTCAATGGGGAGCTGTCAAGGCCACGAACGCCAGAGCCGCTGCGCTCTACTTTGAAGTGTCGAACGTGGGGAAAACCATCGAGAGCTCCAAGAAGCGCGTGGTTTGGCGTCTCAAAGTCGAGGAGGGACGTGAGTTCGAGATCGCTCTCACGCATTCTCTAGCGTCGGGCAAGAAGGTGCTGCGTGTTGACGGTATCGTCAAGTACACTTCGCAATCGGTAACTTTTTGTCATTAGTAGAGGTGTATGGTTTTCGTATTTTTACCATTCTACGTATATTGCAGCTCTCGTTCGGCGACTGGGACTACGTGTTCAACCTTCCTGGAGGACACTGCGTCCACATTATCATCAAGCCATCGGTGGACCTCAACGATATGTATGGTGAGTGACGAGAGCGCTCCTCAAAGTGACATTTGTTGGTAGCTATTGACAAGTATATTATTGTGCTTGACTGTAGACTTGATCGTCGATGGAATGTCTTTCCGGCGTCTACCAAACCGTCTGGACCCTTCCAAGCTCCCGAAGCAGCAGGAGAATGTCGTGAGCTCAGCCACACGCACCACCGGAAGCTCCGGCTCTCGTAACAGCTCCTTCACGTACAACTACTCGAATGGAGGGTACGGAAGTGGGAGCAACTCTCGCAATGGAAGCCGCAACGCGTCACGGGAGAATTCGTTCTCACCGTGGGAATGTACTCAATGC
>NW_003303727.1:1071799-1072994 GCF_000142945.1 Phytophthora infestans T30-4
AGCGTCAATCTTTTTGTCGTTCAGTATCGTCGCTCAATCCCTGGAGCGATTTGCGAAGGGTACCGGGCTCCGATGGGCTTCGGAGCTCCCTCCAATGAACCGCGATGCCAGCGTACGGAGGGTTACAGTGGACAACAAGCGTCCCCATTTATGACTGCGGCTCCCATGAATGCCCCACCCAGACAAGCGTCAATGCAGAACTTCAGCAATGACCCTTTTGCCACTCTATCGTAGTTAGCACGAAGCAGCGATCGAACAGAGGAAGTCTTAAAGAAAACGAATCGGAACGCATTACATGAGAAATGAAGTTGAGCTTCGAAGGAGCAACGTACTCATGAGAAATGAAGTTGAGCTTCGAAGGAGCAACGTGTCAGAGTCTGGGATCTAGAAACCTAGAGGTTGACCCCATCGACACCGACATCATGCTGCCTCCACGACGTCGACAGGACATTTGCTCGCGGCTTCTGAGCTATCTATTTAACTGGTGACCTGACTATCCTCTCCCGACTATGGCATTGTTATTTATCGGGAACCCTCCCTTAGCATAAATAATGGCATTGGACAGCTAGTGCCAATACATACCGTGGCATGTACAGTGAGCAAACAATAAATAAGAGCATAATGTAGAGCGATCTAGCATCATTTTAAAAATGCACAACCTGTCGAAATCACACGGTTTCCGTGCCTACTTTGTCCGAAATGAAGAGTGAGCGCTCCGTGATGAATAGCATAATGATGAAGAAATCTTTTTATACATAATGGTAGATTGGCTTTTTAGCAAATTGATTATTTATTGCATTCGTAAAGTCGACGAAATAAATACATTTCGGATTGCAAAAGAGATTTTTGCGTGCTACCTGATGGTAGCTTTATTTCGATACAAACATTCGCCAACATGAATAGATAACATAAAAATGGTAGTCGCTCGAAAGTATCTTCGTATTTTTGTCGTGAAGCACCTTACCTTACCTTCCCTTCCCTTCCCTTCCCTTCCCTTACCTTACCTTACACATTACCTTACCTTACCTTACCTTACCTTACCTTACCTTACCTTACCTTACCTTACCTTACCTTACCTTACCTTACCTTACCTTACCTTACCTTACCTTACCTTACCTTACCTTACCTTCCCTTACCTTACCTTACCTTACCTTCCCTTACCTTACCTTCCCTTACCTTCCCTCCCTTCCCTGAA
>NW_003303727.1:1073540-1075105 GCF_000142945.1 Phytophthora infestans T30-4
TTGACAGTTTACGTGCTGTGAATAAATTAGGCAATGTACTGAATGTGCCACCTGGAATTTGTGTCCATCATAACCACACCTCCCTGCTTCGGTCATGTCGACGTGTCCGCATTGCTACACGGGTACGTGTAAGCGCCACAAGCGCCAAGACCACGGACGGTCGCTCGTCAAAGCGTAATGCCGAGTCCACGCTCCAAAAGATGTACGACCAGCTCGTGGGCTCCAAACTACAGAAGCTGCAAGCAGAGGCGGAGAAGGACCCGTCCAAACAGCATTCAAAGGAATTCCGCAAGAAACTGGATGAGTCGCGCGACAAATCGCTCCGTAAGAGCCACAAATCCCGCTCCAAACTGGCCGAGGCGGACGTGACGGGCAGTGGCCTGAACCCGCAGGCGCTTGCTGCCATCTACGGCTCGGACTCAGACTCAGAGGGGGAAGAGCGACGTAAGAGCACGAAAAAGAAGCGAAAACACTCGACGTCCAGTAGGAAGAGGAAGCACAGATCCAGGGGCGATAGTGACAGTGACTCGGGCTCAAGTGACTACAGCAGCGACAGTGATGACTCGCACCGTCGACACAAAAGACGAAAGCACAGCCACAAGAAGAGCCACAAGAAGAAAAAACACAGACGCAGCCGGACCGACAGTGACTAATAGACAACTGGCGATTGAATAGAGCGAAACTGCAATTTCTTGTTTCGAATTAGGAAATTGTAGCTTCAGTTACACACTTCAACTTCACATTTACGCTTCGTCCAAGATCGTCGTCTTGATGATGCGGCCAGTCACCACGTACGGGTCCATGTTGGACGCCGGGCGACGGTCCTCGAAGTAGCCCTTGCCCTCGGCCTCCGCCACACGCGGAATGCGGATCGACGCGCCACGGTTGGCCACGCCGTACGAGAACGTGTCCATGCTGGCCGTCTCGTGGCGGCCCGTCAGACGACGCTCGTTGCCCGTGCCGTACGCCGCGATGTGCTCCTTGTGCTTCAGCTTCATCTTCTCGATGGCCTCGATGATCTTGGCCATGCCGCCCTCCTCACGCATCGCCTTGGTCGAGTAGTTGGTGTGGCAGCCAGCGCCGTTCCAGTCGCCAGGGATCGGCTTCGGGTCCCACGACACGTTCACGCCAAAGTCCTCGCACACACGCAGCAGAATGTAGCGAGACATCCACAGGTGGTCGCCAGACTCAATGCCCGTGCACGGACCCACCTGGTACTCCCACTGGCCAGGCATCACCTCGGCGTTGATGCCAGAGATGTTGATGCCAGCGTACAGCGATGCGCGGTAGTGAGCGTCCACAATGATACGGCCGAACACCGAGTGCGCACCGGCACCGCAGTAGTACGGACCTGCGGACCAGGGAAACCTCCCTTCGGCCAGCCGTACGGGGTCACGCCGTCCTTCTCGAACAGAGTGTACTCCTGCTCAATACCGAACCACGGCTCCTCGCCCTCAGCAGCCTTCATGACACGAGCAGCGTCAGCACGCGTGTTGTTGGCGATGGGCGTCATGTCGGGCTTCAGGCAGTAGCACAGCACCAAGATGTGCTGGCCGCGACGGAAC
>NW_003303727.1:1076623-1082306 GCF_000142945.1 Phytophthora infestans T30-4
AGGGGTCTTGCTGAATGGGTCGTCTTAGCATATTGCGCAACTACAGAGATGACAGCAGGCATTCTGACGAAATCTCTTCCAGCAAAACAACTATGTGAAGTTAAGAGAGAAGCCAGGAGTTCGAGATCTGACATTAGGCGCCAGGCTATGAACAAGCTCGTTAGAATTCGTCTACCGACTCGTCGCTGTAGTTTACGCTGCTTTTGTTTGATTACGCGTCGTTGATGCGCAATAGAGCGCCATTGTCGTAGTATACTACGAGAGAGAAAAGTAGTACTTCGTCCGATACTTTCAGCAACACGTAGCTTTAATACACGACTCTTTTGCGTAAAATTAAACCAAGTGGAGAACAGTTCTGCGAGATGCTGTCGACGAGCATTCTTTTGGGAAAAGTGAGCGGCTTGATGTCGATATCTTCTCATCGAGACCTGAAATTTAAGCGCGTTGAAATATTTCGATAGTAATCCATACTCCGTCAAGTACTGCAACTTCGTTGTAGATTCGTCGTGGACGTCGGTGGCAGCAGCCAATTGGCGCTTCGTGTCTGCGGCCTGTTGCATCAGCAGGTCGATTTCTTCCCTTTGGAGTTGCAGTTCCTCTTGCTGAGTGTTTCTCGCTCTCCTCAGCTCTTCCAGGTCCTGCAGTTGGTTGCGGATCACCAGATTCTTCCAAAATGTCATGGCACGTTGTTGTTTTCGACGTTGAAATCTGATCAACCATCGAGCAAATTGTTGTTTTCGGTCTTCTTCTTCCCTCTCCATCACCACAAATTTCGACCAAGCGTTGAAGCACATTGCAACGAGACGTGCTTGCTGGAAAAAAAGGAGTTTCTGCTCAGCTTGACGCTGTTTCTTGCTCGATTCGACAGTCGTTTTCCACTCTAAAAAGCAAAAACGCATCGTGGACACCGACCGTTTCCACCAAACTTTGGCTGGGATGGCCGCCAGCGCAGCATTTGGCTTTTCAATATTCTCTTTCGCTGCCTCAGCCTTCGTCAAGTCCACCCACTGTCGGAAATGCTGCTGCATCTTGGCGTGTATGGCGTCTAACCAGATTTTCTCTATCGTCTTACGCAGGAGATGGTTCTTCCTCGCCATCTTCAAGGATCCGTTCCGTCGCGGCCAGCACATCTTGGTGCTGTGCGACTGCCTGAAGCCCGACATGACGCCCATCGCCAACAACACGCGTGCTGACGCTGCTCGTGTCATGAAGGCTGCTGAGGGCGAGGAGCCGTGGTTCGGTATTGAGCAGGAGTACACTCTGTTCGAGAAGGACGGCGTGACCCCGTACGGCTGGCCGAAGGGAGGTTTCCCTGGTCCGCAGGGTCCGTACTACTGCGGTGCCGGTGCGCACTCGGTGTTCGGCCGTATCATTGTGGACGCTCACTACCGCGCATCGCTGTACGCTGGCATCAACATCTCTGGCATCAACGCCGAGGTGATGCCTGGCCAGTGGGAGTACCAGGTGGGTCCGTGCACGGGCATTGAGTCTGGCGACCACCTGTGGATGTCTCGCTACATTCTGCTGCGTGTGTGCGAGGACTTTGGCGTGAACGTGTCGTGGGACCCGAAGCCGATCCCTGGCGACTGGAACGGCGCTGGCTGCCACACCAACTACTCGACCAAGGCGATGCGTGAGGAGGGCGGCATGGCCAAGATCATCGAGGCCATCGAGAAGATGAAGCTGAAGCACAAGGAGCACATTGCGGCGTACGGCACGGGCAACGAGCGTCGTCTGACGGGCCGCCACGAGACGGCCAGCATGGACACGTTCTCGTACGGCGTGGCCAACCGTGGCGCGTCGATCCGCATTCCGCGTGTGGCGGAGGCCGAGGGCAAGGGCTACTTCGAGGACCGTCGCCCAGCGTCCAACATGGACCCGTACGTGGTGACTGGCCGCATCATCAAGACGACGATCTTGAACGAGGCATAAGTCTCAAGGTTAAAGTGGTAGATTTCGACTGGTAGCGGGTTGCAGCTGCTGGTTCCAGAGCAGAGCTGCCCGTAGCTATTGTCACCGCGATCGCTTCTCTTTGTTTTGTCGTGGAGGAGTGAGTAGCGGTGTTTCCTATATATGCTTAGTGAGAGAAGAAAAATACAGAACTTCCTATGATAGCTTCTTGAGGTGTTGCATACTACTGTATCGACGAGGCGAGAAATATTGCACAGTGCTGTGAGTGTACCGATACTATGAAGACTCTTTCGTAAAGGGCCAAGGAGAAGACTTCCACAAATACTGTAGTAGTGCACACATGAACTGCTGTCGAAGTAAGCAGTGATGATGACTATCTAGTGGAATATAACTGTACTATTTCATATAGAGAAATCGTATATAACTGGACTGGTTGGTGGAAGAGTAACTCCCCTCCAGAACACCAGACTCTATAATTCATCACTTCTTCTTTTACCAAGTCCACCACAAGCGTCTTCTCCTTCTACACTCAAGACTTCCTCTCCACTATGGCCGCCTAGACCACTCTACTTTTGTCCTCACTCCGTACTGTACTGCCCTAACAACTCTGCGCAAATCATCCCTCCAACAGGTTATAAGCCCAACGTTTCGCCAGGGGCGAGCTGGACGCGGCAAGACCACACACCTCCAAGCCGCATGAATGACCAGGGGCACAATGAGGTGAAGGAGACCTGAGAGAGAAATCGCTGGACGGACACTTGCCTGCGTTAGGCCACGTTGCCAACTTTGCGCCAGCCACTGAGCTGTAGCGCTGCATGTGCAATAGATCGCCATGCTGGGAGGCCATGTTGCCCTCTACGCCAGCAAACGAGCTGCACGCGGTGAGCAGCACGTCTGCCACGCGGTATCGAGCCAGAGGAAAATCTCCCTGGACTCCGTACCATACGCACTGCGTATTGAGCCAGAGGAGAATCTCCCTGGACTCCGTACCATACGCACTGCGTATTGAGCCAGAGGAGAATCTCCCTGGACTCCGTACCATACGCACTGCGTATTGAGCCTTACGAAGCAATAACACTTTTTTGCATGAGCAATGTCTCTGTCAATTGACTAACCATTGTGCATGCTTCTCACTACTTCGAAGTATAATAGAATCCGGAATACAATCCGAAGAGCCACCAGGGAGAAAATTACCCCAAAGCTGTGAGCTAGATAAAATGTGAGTGAAGTGTGCTCCTAATATTGCTTTGGTGCAAGCGTTGCTACCTAGCTGCTCAAAACATATTTATGCCACATTCACAAAAGAAATTTATGAATAAAATCATACATGCAATTTGCAAGATGCAAAAACAAAATTGCAAATTATACAAAGGCTGCCTTGTTTGTACGAGAAAAAAAAAATATATATACCCCAAACGTTGAGAGAGAAATACTTAATGAAATGTATGAAACTGGGAGGCATCAACGGCAAAAACTATTCATGCATTCGCCAAACTTTAACATTTATTGTCGCTGGCAAAAGTTTCAAACATTTCCAGCATAACAGTACCAAAAGAATGAGAAAAAAAATTCAACACTTTATGACTACAAGACAAGCCTACAGAAGCCTCTGTCTACAGAAAGCAAACTATAGTTTTACTGCATCAATTCCATCTACAATGAATTCGATAGTTAGCAAAATCTATCGCTAGCGCTTGCGAAGTAAAAATAAAATTATAAACTTCCAAACGAGAAACAACTCGATGAGCCTCTAGGGAGAAAAATAACCCCAACGACGAGAGCCTGCACACTTACTGCAAATATGATGCGTACGCTACCGATGACACTGTTTGATGTTATTTATGCTTTTAAAAGCTGTAGCCTTTCTTCAAAAATATTTGAAAACTATAAGCTCTCAATAACAATAGTCAGAACAAATTGAAAATGACTGCAGCACCTATATCAACCATTTCATGAAATTAAGAGGCAATTCTATAAGACCTCAGCAGCGGAAAAACAAAAAACAAACCACACATTGTGAAGAAATATCCACATATGAAAGAGCAAAACAATGGCAGTTTAAGAAATGAACAAAGCTAAAACGCTTACACAAAATATATAAAGATAAATACGGTGATCAGGTGTATCCTCAAAGGTTTCCTGAGTAGCCAACAACAGAGCGAACAGGTTTTGATCCTTAAAATTAAAGGTTTTCCTGAGGTAGCTTCTACAAATTCGTATAACTAAAACGATAGCAGCAACAATTCAGCGAACAGGTTCTGATCCTTAAAATTAAAATTTTCTGTAACGGGGTACGTAGCACTAAGTGTACCCTGGTTACATGAAGTGTGACACTTCACACTTCAGGAGTATGACATGTCATACTCCGGGATATTTGGTACAAGGTACCAAGGTCATTCAAAACCAACCATTGGTTAAATGACATTGCATTTCTATAGGTAACTGATAGTTTGTATTAACCACAAACTTAACCTACCTATAAATATACTCAGTTTACAATCTACCTTATTTAGGTCACTTCGCTCTCTTTAATTAAAGAGGGGACCAGTGAACTGCCGTTCACTGAGAGTTTGTATACTCTCGGAAGATAACTTCCTCTAGCGCAAGGTGCTGTGTGACCCCGTCACACTTGGTAGCACTTGTAGTCAATCCACGCCATCGCGGGTAGACTACCTGAACCTCCGAAGTTCGTTGCCATGGATAGGAACGACTTCTCCCATATGAACGACTCTCAGTTCGAGTCGGTTCGGAAGATGGCAGGCATCTTCGGGATGGAGGCCCTGCAGAGCCTGGTGGTATCAACACCGGCTGAGCAGCTCGAGCGCGTCAATGCATTCGACGCGTACGAGCAGGGCCTCATCGCGCATGTGCGGGAGAACCTGCAGGCTCCGGCGGCGGAAGCAAACCCGCCTCACCCGAAGCCAATACGGCTGAAGGTAAAGCCGTATGAAGGGAAGGAAGGCGAGAACCTTCACTTCTGGGTCCGAGAAGTAGAGCTCGCGATGGACGCGGCTCTGATCTCGACCGAGCAACTGCGTGTTGCTTTTGCACTCTCCAACCTTAGCGGTCGTGCTAAGAGTTGGGTGTACACTCGGGAAGCGACATCCCCTGGATGTTTCACATCCTGGGCTCAGCTGTGCGAACAGCTCCGAGCCGCGTTCCTCCCGGCGAACTACGAGTACCGCCCAGCGTTCGCGCTTCCTCGCGTGTAAACAAGGAAGACGCGAAACTGCACGAGTATGTGCAAGAGATACGGGAGCTCACGGCGTCCCTAGTGGGAAACCCACTCAATGAACACATCAAGATGACTGTGTTCATGAACGGCCTTCGAGTGGGCCCCGCACGCACTCAGCTGTTCCGGGTGCAGGCAAGCACCCTTGAAGAGGCGATTCAAGTGGCTCTTCAAGAAGAATACAGCCATCGCCAGGCGCGTACGCCGGCCTCAGCGTGGCCTGGGAGTTCCTTGTCGGCTCCCGGTCGAACAAGCCCCAACGGACCAGTTCCCATGGAACTCGGGTCCGCCGAACAGCGTGACATCCGCTGCTTCGGCTGTGGGAAGATGGGCCACTTCAAGCGCGACTGTCCCGCGGAAAGACTCCGCAGACGGTCCTTCCCCAAGCCCGTCCTCAAGGGTCGCTGGCAGAAGCCAGGATCCCGGGGACAGGGGAACGCAGGGAACCAGTAGGGGCGGGGCGCGGTACTGGCGAAGAACTAAGTCTTCGTGATGGTTGCGCGGGTGCCGCGTACCACGGGGACTTAGCCCCTGAGAGTC
>NW_003303727.1:1082406-1222923 GCF_000142945.1 Phytophthora infestans T30-4
CCTTTAGAATCTTGATTGACTCTGGGGCGTCGAAGAATTTCGCACGCCGCCAGACGGTTGCTCGTAACAGCAACAAGTTGTCCGAAGCTTTGCGAGAAAGCAAGGGCAACGGGACGGTGTCAGTGCGACTGGCCGACGGAAGGTCGTCACTGTCCCCAACGTCCAAGTGGATCTGGCTGTCAAGTTTGAAGACTTTGACAGCCTCGAACAGTTCACTGTTCTCGATATGGATCCATATGATATGATCCTGGGCATGCCCTGGCTTGAGAAGCACGAGCCCTGGATCGACTGGCGAGGCAAAGCAATCGGTGCCAGCCGCCCTGCGCAGTCCGACAGAGCATTGGTGAGTCATGTTCCCACCTCTGTCAGGACCCGGGGCGCCCGCGAGGGCTGCCAGGGTACCAAAGCATCCGGCAGATGCTTGGGAGTCGTCGACGTATATGACGACTCCGAGGATGTTTTGATGGTGGCCGCGCCCAGAAGAGGCGCCGGCCAAGTGGGTAACTTAGGTCCACAGGCGGGTAACTTAGTTCCGCAGACAGCTGCAGCTGTCATGAACACTGAGAACAGCGTGTTCAGAGTGGGTAACAGAGTTCCACTCACGGTCGCCCAGACCATAACTGAAGAGGAAGACGTCGGATACGCTTCCTGTGTGGGTAACACAGTGCCACACGCGGTCGCCCAGACCTTAACTGAAGAGGAAGGCGTTGAACACGCTTCCTGTGTGGGTACAACAGTACCACACGAGGCCACGAGTGCCTCGGATGTTGTAGCGACGACATCCCTAGACGTGGGCAGCAAAGCTCCCCGTCACAGAAGCCGTCGGCAAAGATGCCGCCGCCGCCTCAAGTCGGATCCGAACTTCGTTCCGATCGACGTCGCTTCAAGCGACTCGGAGTCCAGGGCCCGGGCTCCTCCGACAAGGCCGGTGGAAGAGTGCTATCACATCTTCGATAGCGAGACGGGTTTACCCGTCAAGGCATCTGGTGTCCACTTGGAACAGTTGCCAGAGGTTGCAGAGATACTGAACCTCGAGGAAATGACGGCTGAGTCTTTCCTGGCCAACCTCAAGGCTGGAGAGATCGCTGAGATGGTACTCATAAGACCTGAGACCACTCAGGAGGAGCTGAACTCCTCCTCTGTCTTGGACGAGAACGTCCTGGAAGACATGAACAAGCAGCGTCAGGCGCGCTTGGGTTCTGAGATTCTCAAGAACCCCAAGGGACCGGTGTATCCTTTGGTGACGGAGTATGCGGACGTGGTGAATAAACACCCACCGACCCAGCTCCCACCGGATCGAGGCGTACGGCACGAGATTGATCTCGTGCCCGGCACAAAGTATTGTGTCACGAGGCAATGGCCTCTCCCGCGCGAACAGTGCGAGGTCATTGATGCCTTCTTCGCCGCGAAAGCGAAGGCAGGCATGGTGCGGGAGTCGAAATCCCCGCACTCGACGCCGACTTTCTGCGTTCGTAAGCCGAACGGAAAGTGGCGTCTGGTTCACGCTTATAACAAGCTGAACAACGCAACGGTGCCGGCCCAAACACCGATCCCACGAAAGGATGTGTTGTTGAACAACATGGCCGGGAGCGTACTGTACAGTGCGCTGGATTTGGTAGACGGATACTACCAAATCCTGATGCGAGAGAGTGACATCCCGCTCACCGCGGTAAGCACTCCAAGCGGCATGCTTTGGGAGTGGCTCGTCATGCCGCAGGGCTTGTCTAACGCCCCGGCGACGTTCAATCGCCTGGTGACGCAATTGTTCCGCCCTTTGCGTACCTTCGTACAGACGTACTTCGACGACATTTTCGTCCATAGCCGTGCCGAGGGAGGCAAGACGGCCATGGAGGTGCATCTAGGACACCTCCGTCGAGTGTTGGACGTGATGCGAGCGAACAAGCTCTACGCCAACATCGACAAGTGCGTTTTCGCGTCACCAGAGATCAAAGTTCTCGGTTGCTTCGTAAGCAACGTGGGCGTTCGGGCTGACCCAGACAAGGTCAAGGCCATAGCAGCATGGCCGACGCCCCGATCCCAGAAGGATCTTCGAAAGTGGTTGGGTTTGGCCAACTACCTTCACCAGTACAGCGCTGGGTACGCGGGCTTCGCTAAGCCTTTGTCGAGCCTCCTTCAGAAGGACGTCGACTGGCGCTGGGAGCAAGAGCACCAGGATGCTTTTGACAGCATCAAGGCCAGTCTCCAAGAGGCCCCTGTCCTGGCTCTGCCGGACGAGACGAAGCCGTTTAGCGTCGTCTGCGATGCCTCCGATTACGCCATCGGGTGTGCATTGCTGCAGGACGACACGGCTGGACAGGAACGAGTCATCTCATTCCAGTCCAGGCAGCTCAAAGCCGCCGAGCGGAACTACCCTGTCCATGACAAGGAGCTCCTGGCAATGAAATATGCCCTTGTGAAGTTCCGTGTTCACCTTCTGGGCTCTACGCCCTTTGTGATCTACACAGACCACGCGTCCTTGAGGACGGCGACTAACTCGCCTCACCTCTCCCAACGGATGGCGAGGTGGCTGTCCTTCTTCGCGGAATATAACTTCCGCGTCGAGTACAAGCCGGGCAAGCTCAACGTGCTTGCGGACGCCCTCTCTAGGCGTCCCGACTATGAGTTGGCCCACATCACGCGGGTGACAACGGATCTATATGATCGGATACGCATGGCGTATCGGGACGATGAGGCTGTCGTGCCTATCGTCAAGTTCCTTAAGGCCGGAACGAGCGCGAAGTCCGACTGGCTCTCGTCGCGACAGCGCTCACGGGCTCCACCGATATGAGTTGAAGGAGGGCCTCCTCTATTATCGGGTGGAGCCCACTGATCCTCCACGGGTGGTCGTACCCAACGACGAGGATCTGAAGTTCGACATCCTCGCGGAGGCGCATGACGCGCCCTCCAGCGGCCACTTGGGCCGCGAGAAGACCTTTCTGTCGGTCTCTCAGTCCTTCTGGTGGACCCACATGTACAAGTGGGTCGCCCGGTACGTCAAGACATGTGAAACATGTCAGCGGGTTAAACCCGCAGGGCACTCTTCGGCTCCACTACAGAGCCTGCCCGTACCGGCTGATTGTTGGAAGTCGATGAGTCTTGACTTCATCTTTGGGCTTCCCGCCGACGGACACGGCAACACCGAAAATTTGGGTGTTCGTGTGTCGGCTGAAGCAAGATGGTACATCTTGCTCCAAGTTCCCGTCACTGTGACGGGCGAACAAACCGCAAGGTTGTTCGTCGATGGCGTGTTCCGCTATCACGGTCTCCCGGAGACGATTGTCTCGGACCGAGACCCGCGGTTCACTGCTGCGTTTTGGAAAACGCTGTTCCCTTTACTGGGAACTCGTCTGCAGATGTCCACTGCGGATCATCCGCAGACAGACGGCCAAACAGAGCGCGTCAATCGAGTGCTCGAGGACACTCTGCGCAGTGTGTGCGCGGCAGCGCCACGTACGTGGTCGACGCAGCTTCCAGTTGTTGAGTTTGCGCTCAACAACGCGGTGCACGCGTCCACGGGGTTCACGCCGTTCTACTTGAACGGCTTCCGCCACCCCAGAGTGCCTCTCACTCTTCGAGGAAACACTGACTCCTCTATTCTAAGTGGGGGAGAGGCTCGGAAAGCCCTTTCCTCCCAGGTCTCGGATGTGAGGCCAGTTTCGCTGCGGAAACAGGTGGAATCCTTTATGGATACCAAGCTGAACATTGTCAGCAGGGTCCGCGATGCCATGGCAGCGGCCCAAGATAAACAAAAGGAGTACTCGGACAAACAAGGAAGAGGCAACTTAAGTATATTTGAGATTGGTGACTTAGTGTTACTAGACACGAGGAACCTACCTCTAGACACTGTTAGCTCTGTCGGCAGCAACAAGCTGAAGCACCGCTTCATCGGACCTTTTGCAGTCCTGGCCAGACATGGTGCGTCGTACACCATCGACCTTCCAAAGTCAATGACGACGCACCCGACGTTCTATGTCGGACGTCTTAAGCGGTACTTTGACCCGCAGGGGGTTGCTGACTCGCAGACCCCCCTTGACCCAGCTCCTCGAAGCGAGGGCCGGTCACAGTCGTCGACGAGGGCGTCGGAGCAGGCACCCAAGCCTCGGTCGGGACGGCAAGGCTGCGGTCAAGACCGTACGCCGGAGGGGCTCCATACGAACGGACCCCGGCGCCATACGCCGAGTACGCTGAGTACGCCGGGTACGCACCATACGCGTACGTCTGGGAGTGTGCCGCAGGCGGCTCCGGACGTGGCAACAAAGCCTCGATCCGTCGGATCATGCGAAAGGCCTCGTCCAGATCGGACGAAGAGGCCCGGCGGTCCACCCGCAGGTGCAGGCTCGCGACCTCTCGCTCCACCAGGTCCAGGCGACCCGCAAGACGAGCGAGCTCGCCCTGATTCCCGACCTGGGCGGCAGCATTACCGCCAGTCCCAAGGCCAAGTGCAATCTCAAGCACGAGGAGACGTTGACGGAGGCGGTCAACCTCAGGGTCCCGTGTCGGACCCGCAGTCGGAGCACTCGAACGAGAGTGGCTCTCGGGAGGCGCCGAGTACTCGTACTCGTACGAGGGCACCTCCGCCCCTGCTTGACCGGAATGGAGAAGTCCACTTCCACGTGGAGCGGATCCTCCAGGAGCAACGGTGTCGCGGGAAGCGACAGCTCCTCGTGAAGTGGAGGGGTTATGCCCACTCCGAGAACTCGTGGGAGCCGATTGAACGGCTCCTGATTGACTGCCCGAAGGCTGTCGCAATCTGGGAACAGAAGCGGCGGCAGCTTCATAAGTAGTCCGGGGATTCTTGCCCGAACGGGGTACGGATGATGAATACATACCGTACCCGCGCTCATCGTGAGCGCTAGAAGCCGCGCGCTTCAGGATGTCCCTTGGCAGCATACGCTTGCTGATCAAGTGGGCAAACCTCACACGAAGATCACGCTGGTCCAGGATGTGGGACAGCTGCTGATCTTCATGGAGTTCCCATAACTCCGTGGGCGAGTACTTGAGAGTCTCCACCCACGCCCAGAACATGTCCTCACAAGAACTCCATGTGGGACAGTTCTCGGGCATAACCCAGGGGTATCCCCAAACAGGATAGAGACCACCCCGGGTCTCGGGCTTCTTACGACAAGTCGTGAAGTCCTTAAGGGGAATGCGGTGTGGCGCGAGAAGCACACACCGAGCAGCCTCCACGTTGTCGACGAACAACTGTTCTTTCTGAACAAGGGCTCGTTCATAGATGCCCCTAGAAGTGTGGCCGCCCACAAGGCCACGAGGAGCGACGAGAAGCTCTAAGAAGAGGTCAGCCCCAGAGCTCTCCTCGGGAGGCCAATACCCTCTTGAGTTGATGGCAGCTCCCTGGCTGACGGGTGCCGCCACCGAACCCCCACGCACACGCTGGGCAGCTTGGAAATCCTCCTGCTGCTGGTCGAGGTCATTCGAGACCTCCCGGGGCTCAACAATGGCACCCTCCTCTTCCTCTTCTTCCTCCTTCTCCTCCTCTTCATCCGAGGAGCCGAAGAGACTCTGATAGGAGCGTCGAGTCTCCTTCTCCTCGCGGAGTGGAGACTTAGAGGCGGTACGCTTCTTTGAGGGCTTGGCGCCTTCGGCTTTAGAGGCCTTAGCGCGCGCAAGACCCTCGGCAAGCGAGAGACGTTTGCGAGGACTCCCTTCCTCATCGCCACCGGCTTTGGGAGTGCCCTTAGTCCTTAACGGCCGGGACTCTCAGAGCGCACAGAGGTCCTGGGACTGTGATCACCGTGATCACTAGCGGACGACTGCACGCTGTCTTCTTTGTGCTCACTGGGCACTGGGCTGTGCCCTCCCACAGAGCCCGCAGGAGCATCATGAGTGCTCTCGGACTCGGCATCGTCCTCACTGCCCGAGTTGAACTCACGTTCTACGAACCGAGGGTTCGGACGATTGTCTGAAGACGAGGGCGACGGACTGCGGCGCCTGCTTGCGCGCTTGTCCGCAGCCGCGTCACCCGAGGATCCGATAGCCTCGGAGGCCACCTGAGTAGCCTCCTTAAGTGCAGAGCCTTTGCCGTGAGGCTTAGTGCTCTTGGCCTGCGCCTTACCGGCTGCAGCCTTGGAGCGTGTCTTAGCACCGCTCTTAGCAGTGCCACGAGGCATGTTAACGGTCGAAGTGGAGACCTTGACGAAGAGCGCACAGGTTGCTGCTCGAGGCTCTAACTGTAAAGTGAGCCTCCGCCGCGCTCGCGCGGCCGAGTCGATGGTTTTCGACTTTGAGAATGAGAGTTTGTGACGAACATCTCTTCATTCTGATTGGTCGGTAAACCGAACCTAAGTGGGGGAGGATGTAACGGGGTACGTAGCACTAAGTGTACCCTGGTTACATGAAGTGTGACACTTCACACTTCAGGAGTATGACATGTCATACTCCGGGATATTTGGTACAAGGTACCAAGGTCATTCAAAACCAACCATTGGTTAAATGACATTGCATTTCTATAGGTAACTGATAGTTTGTATTAACCACAAACTTAACCTACCTATAAATATACTCAGTTTACAATCTACCTTATTTAGGTCACTTCGCTCTCTTTAATTAAAGAGGGGACCAGTGAACTGCCGTTCACTGAGAGTTTGTATACTCTCGGAAGATAACTTCCTCTAGCGCAAGGTGCTGTGTGACCCCGTCACATTTTCCCTGAAGTAGCTGCTACAAATTCGTATATTAATAACTAAAACGATAACAACAACAATCACTACGGTGAACAGGTTTAATCCTCTAAGAGCATCTCCACCGGTGTGTCGCTATATCTATAGACTCGTTGCCTTCCGATTGGCCGGAATGTTTTTAGCGATAGACACCGAGGGGCATCACTCACCAATCTGTCGCTATGTGGAGAAATCGTCTTCTGCGAGAAGCTCTTGACGACGAGGAAGAGGCGTACGTCTGCTCGCTACTTTTGACCCCTCGCGCACCGAAAAAGAGAAAACACGGCGGTTCACAGCCCGGCAAGGCTGCAAATGTCGACAGAGACTTCACTGCGGCTAATGAGATGCTTGTGCGGCGAAGTATCGCCGCACAAGCATCTCTGGTTACTATCGTACAGTATGACTGCAAGATTAGCGTCCAAAGGTTGTCCGCCCTCTGATCGGCCCCTGCGATTGGGTAGCGCACCACGCCGTGCACAGGGCGGCGTCTTCCTTGTCCGACCAAGCTTTTCCTCGAGGCATTGTTCGTTTGCAAGTGATCCAACCTCCTATAGATTTCAGTCGCTATGGCGTCCGAAATAGCGACCGAAACCCCCCGGTAGCTAAAAAATTGGCGATAGAGACGCCTGGTGAAACCCCAGTAGTTATCAATTTGAGCTCTTCAGTCGCTATATAGATATAGAGCCCCACCGGTGGAGATGCTCTAAGGTTTTCCTGAGTAGCCAAAATAACAATGAAAACAAGAAATCAGCACAGTTATTGCCAAAGCAAAACGGCACAAGGTGACAAATCTGACAATGAAAGTCAAAGGAAAAAGATCATCAATATCAAAACAAGATCTACTTCTTGTAAATGCTCATGTACGTACAGGACTGTTATAAACAGCCACCTGTGGTACATTTAATACTACTCGACAGATAGAGCATCATACACATTCCTCGATGTGGGAGGCTGTCGAAGTAAGCATCTCCGATGTGATGATGACTATCTAGTGGAATATAACTGTACTATTTCATATAGAGAAATCGTATATAACTGGACTGGTTGGTGGAGAGTAACTCCCCTCCAGAACACCAGACTCTATAATTCATCACTTCTTCTTTTACCAAGTCCACCACAAGCGTCTTCTCCTTCTACACTCAAGACTTCCTCTCCACTATGGCCGCCTAGACCACTCTACTTTTGTCCTCACTCCGTACTGTACTGCCCTAACAACTCTGCGCAAATCATCCCTCCAACAACTGCAGCTGTTGCTGAGTCATTACTACTATTATTTGAAAGCTCAAACTGCCTCTCGAAATTGCACACGTCGAAGTGTGCAGAAGGCATTGAGCTACAGGAGCTCGTGTGATTGTTGAAGTGAGTTATCGTGATATTCACAAAAATGGTTTTGGAGCGAAATTTCAATTTTGACTCGCTACATGTAGTTGAAGTCATGTCAAAAGCACATGGTCCTGTAACGCAGACTCACAGCGTTCCTCCTTCTCCATAATAAGGCATGGATATTCTTAATTGTCTAAAGCCGTGAGCAACGAGCCCAATGGCCGTTTGGCTGGACACCCAGAAACTTTGCATTTTAGCATCATACCTGTACACCTGCATACTTTAACCCTAGTCCTTTGCCACCTCCAATTTTCTTCGCGTCACGTCAAAATCGGATTCGCATCCAAGAAGCTCAAGCGATGGCAGATCTGCTACCCCAAGACGCACTTTCGTGCGTGGTCAGCGCATGGGCCAACGTGTCCGAGGCGGTATGTAGCGCACCTATCGTGTCCGACGCGTTGGCCGCCCTTCCCTTCGGTGTGCCGACCAAGTTCCTGGCCGTGGCCGGCGTCGCAGCACTCAGCTACTATGTGGACCAAAGGCTGTTAATCTCGTCGGACTTGTACCACTCGGGCATGCAGGCTGTGGCGCTACTGCAGGCCAAACGCCACGCGCGCAATGGGTCACTAATACCGGATCTGTTCGAGCAGAGCGTGGCGAAGTGGCCTCACAAGGCCTGCATGCAGTTCGGCCAGCGTGCTCTGAGCTTCCAGCAGGTGGACGAGGCGGCCAACCGCGTGGCCCACTGGGGCTTACAGCAGAACTTGCAGGCCGGCCAGACCGTGGCCCTGCTCATGGAGAACCGGCCCGAGTTTGTGATTGTGTGGCTCGGCCTGTCCAAGATCGGCGTCGTCACGGCGCTACTCAACACACACTTGCAGGCCGACGGACTCGTCCATTGCGCAAAAATCGCAGACACCAAGTGGATGATCGTGGGCCAGGAGCTGGCCGGAAAGCTGGCGGAGGTGGCCAACGCATTGGCCGATTTTGACTTCCACATCTACGGCGACGGTAAGAATCGTCGTTTCTTGGTGCCAGGCTACGTGGCCGTCATCGCACTGATGCTGGCCGGCGCTTCTTTGTGATTGTAGGAGAACTGACAGCGCAGGCCGCGGCCGAATACCTGCCTCGAGCTCACTCGATGGACGAGAAACTGAAGAAAATGCCGACAGAGCGGCCGCCCGAGTCGATTCGGCGCAAGATGACGACTTCCGACATGGCCCTACTGATCTACACGAGCGGGACGACGGGCCTACCGAAGGCCGCGAGGGTGAACCACTTCAGTATCATCCTGCGCTCTTTGGCCTTCAAGTATTCCATGCACCTGTCCATGTATGATCGACTGTACTGTGCACTGCCACTGTACCACACCTCAGGAGGCAACCTGGCCGTAGGAATGATGATCTTTTCCGGTGCAACCTTGTGTCTATCGCGTCGCTTCTCAACGACCAAGTTCTGGGACGAAGTGCGGGCTTACGACTGCACTGTGATCCAGTATATCGGCGAGATGTGTCGCTACCTGCTCAATGCCCCGGCCAAGGCCAACGACAAGGAGAACCACGTGCGTGCAGCTTTTGGAAACGGGCTACGTCCGGATATTTGGGCCCCATTCCAAGAGCGGTTCGGTATCCCGTCGGTATACGAGTTTTACGGCTCGACGGAGGGGCCGATGGGCATGTTAAATGCCTGCACGACCAAGGCCGACCAGGGCCATCTCGGCCGACGTGGCTTCATCAATAACGCAGTCACGGGGGTGGCCATCGTCAAGTACGACGTGGAGAGAGACGACTATGTCCGCTCGAAGAAGGGATTTCTGCAGCAATGTGCCGTTAACGAGCCTGGGGAGCTCATCGTCAAGGTGAGCAGGAAAGACCCGGCCAGAGGTTTCCAGGGCTACTACAAGAACACGAACGAGTCGAGCAAGAAGGTGCTGACCGATGTATTCAAGAAAGGGGACACGTATTTCCGGACAGGTGATCTGTTCAAAGAAGACGAGCGACACTGCTGGCACTTCGTCGACCGGGTGGGCGACACGTTCCGCTGGAAGGGAGAGAACGTGGCCACGAACGAAGTGGCCGAGGCGGTGTCCAAGTTCTCGGGACTCAGTGAGATTTGCATCTATGGAGTGCAAGTGCCCGGGAACGAAGGACGCGCGTGTATGGCCGCGATGGTGTTCGACAAGGAATCTTTCGACTTGAAAGAGTTCGCGCGGTTCGTGAAGCAGCAGCTGCCGTCGTATGCCATGCCGCTGATTATCCGGAAACTCGAGACGATGTCGGTCACGGGCACGATGAAGCAGGAGAAGGCCAAACTGCGCAAGGAAGGCATGGACCCGTCCAAGATTGCGGACCGGCTGTGGGTCTTCAACCGATCCAAGGACATCTATGAACCGCTAACGAGCGAGACGTACCACCACGTGGTCACGAACTCCCGTCTGTGATGGGGCTCATATAACCTTCCTCAAAATGTTTCTTTTCTAGCAAAGTTTCTCCTTTTATTGAGAAAGAATTCAGCGTCTCTTGTCGCTAGTCGTCCCAGTCGTCGTGCACGAAGTTTGCGTCGGCTGCAACGCCCCCGGTAAGAGCCGACTGCGAGATTTTCACAACAAACAGTTAAGCTAGAGAGCAACGACAGTTTGGTCTAAAGTCCGTACCGAGTATGCAGCCGTTTTAGTTGCTGCTGGCTGCGATGTCGGTTCCTCTTGGGCGTCCCAGTCGTCATGAGCGAAGTTGTTGTCGGCTGTGACGCTGGACTCCGGGGCCTTGTGGTCGTTGTGGCTAGTTTTGCCTCTGGACGGAGGTTGCTCATGCTCTTCCTCGTCCGAATCGAAATAGTCCGAGGCCTTCTGCTTTGTCGGTTCTGTAAAGTTCATTCGTTGCGGGGTCATTGGCTCGTGAGAAACCTCGTCATCGATCGGATCGGTCGAGGACGTTAAGGGCTCACGAGGGCTTTCTTCTGCCTCATTCTCGTGACGGTTCTCGTCAGCATCCTCTTCTTCTTCTTCTTCTTCGCTGTCGGACATGACGTTCTTGCATTGAGCCATACTGTCTTCGAGAGATGACCCCGACTTGATCTGAGCCACGAGTAAGCTGCGAGTACTGCTGTTAGTCGAGGGACGAGAGCTGTCTTGACCGTCTCCACTGCTGTCACCGTCACTGACGTCTTGTTCACTTGGCTGAAGAGCTGATACGGAGTGGCTACTGTCCTCTCTCTCGTGACGAGAAGAACGTGACGAATGACGAGAAGACTCTCGCTCTTGACGTCTCGACTCGCGATGCGTTGGCGACGGAGAGCGGCGTTTCCTTGCGTCACGCTCCTCGTTATCGTCCCTAGGACTGCGACCACGGCTACGATCCTGACGTCGATAGTTTTCGTCTTCGCTGTCGCTGTCCTCTCGTCGATTCGATCGAGCTGATCGACTTCTGCGTTCTCTCTCTTCATTCGACACTCGCTGACGATCACGTTCCCGTTCAGGGCCACGTTCACGTTCTCGTTGACGATCTCGGTCACGGTCTGCTCGCTGTTTACGTTGTGCTCGATCCTCCTCTTCTTCTTCAGCCTGCTTTGTCTCGCGTTGCGTGTGCGAAGAGCGTTCACGCCTTGGTGCTGCTGGCGTCGTATTCGCCGTAGTAGGTTCAGGCTTAGACGGTGGATGGCACAGTTTGTAGAGACTGTCCGACCACAGACGATGCTCGACAGCAGTCTCCCCTTTGAGCCGAAGGGTGCGAGAAGGCGATACGATCTCAATCATTTCCTGAAAGTATTCAAGGTCACTAAGGGTTCGAGATGTTCACAGATACGTTCCTTACCCGCCGACAATAAATGCCGCTAACATCTTCGACGTAGAGCCATCCACGCGGATCCTTTGCAGTTCTGAGAGTTGACAGGTAAAATATGAGGAGATGAAGCCACTTAATGGTCATAGCAACGAGACGAAGACGCACTTGCTGGTGGAGTAGGAAATTACCAGCTTCTTCTCGGAACCTGGTCCAGGTACGAAACCCACTTTGAACCACCGGCGGTTCATGTTTTTACCGAAGAAGCTGGGGTTACTGTTGATCTTGATCATCCAGCCTTCCAGCATGGAGATGTCCACGCCGTTCACCAGCATAACCCACGCCACTTTCTTGCAGTCTGGCCTTGGATTGAATTTGCCAACTGGGAAAAGTAACGAACGAGCATTCCGTGATGCAGTTGTTTTTAGCTGAGAGGAAACTGCTGCAAGTTTGTGGGAATTCGAATTCCGACAACGGTGCAGCAGTTTACTCAAGTGCAAATTGGAATTCGCCCCCAATTCGCACTTGAGTAAACTGTGCGCCGTTGCTTAAAAATACTAAGATTATAAAACTGGAAATTGAGAAGAAAAGTGCCTTTTTTAAAAGATCCTTTCTTAGGCTCTTTTCTTCATAAGTAAAATGTTGCAAGAACAGGAAGTTCCAAACAGTAGTGACACTTAAGCTTTGTATTCCGAATATACTCTCCTATAATGAGAGTCGAGGACCAATGCGATCGAATTGAAGAGCGGGTAGCTTCATATCCAATACCAAGACCCGTTCCTTACCTGTCATCGACGTTCTTCAGCGTGCTGACCCACGTAGGATTCTTTGCTTTCCAAGTCTTGTTAAGCGCCTGCCATAGTTTGTATTCACCTGAGGGATAGCCCGGGTGGAATATATTTCTACCAATATCCCGGTTACTGTCCTTGTGGAGCTTCAACAGCGGTCTGATAGACCTCTACCATAACATCTCTAAGCCACAATTGGGTATAATAGAGTCCTAGGATTTGCAAAAGCTGAAGGGTTCCACATGGACCTCTACCTCATAATTTTCCAACAAATATTTGCATATTATGAGCGAAACATAAAACGATTTGTATTTGGTTTCTGCTAGAAGTCCCGTTGGACCCGTAGCAAAGACTCAGTAGTTAAAATGTTAAGGTATCCAAAAACTTGTATCGATATTTAGGTATTTAGGGTAAAAATGGGTGCAGAGTACGATTTTTACGTCCGTTTCTGCAACGTCGAAGCCCTACCCCTTCATTTTGGCTGTCAAAAGACCAAAATTCTGTGCAATTAACCCTTCTAATCGCAGAGAAAACGTTAAGTTCACCTGTACCCGCCTGAAAATCACCGTAAAACCCAGCACACTATGCACGGAGAGGCCATTCTCGGACGCCCCGCTGCGGCAGCGCGCACAGCCGGGTGGCGCATCCGGCACGATGTGCTCCCGCCGAGGATGAGCATGCAAGGTCCACTGACTGGGGTGGGCCACACCCAAATTTGGGCCACTTTTAGATGGCACACTCCAGTCAGTATCTCGCGGAAGCTGTCGACGAGCAGCAGCAGCGCCGCCAACCCGAAAAGCCGCAAGCGCCCCAGCACACACCAGAGCAGCATGCCGGACCTCAGCGCCTCTGAGCTGTCTCCAGAGACTCTGTGTGCTGGTGACACGATCGAGTACTACTGCCGTGCCTTCGTCTGTGAAGACCCCAAGGGCTTTCGGCGCGCCGTCGTCACTTGCATTGACGACGGCGCGGACGTGGACTTCCCGGTCGATTTGGACACCGGGGACGTAATCCCGGGCGACATGATAATGAAGCGAGTCATTGCTGCGTCTGGAAAGCAGCTAGACCCCAGTGCCTCGCTCTGGAGGAAGCTACGGACGTTCAAGCTCGTCGCAGGGACGTTTGCAGCTCCATCGAGGGCCAGCGCACTCAATTCAGCGCTTGCCGGGGCAATCAATGCTGCAGTAGAGTCCGTTCGGGAGGCGCTACGTGATAAAAGCGAGGAGATCGTTCCGGAGACACCCCAGAGCAGCGCGTGCAGCTCTCCCGAGCCAGCGCCGAGTTTGAGCCAGGTGGAGCTGCCCAGCACTCCAACCCGGCCGTTGGCGGCGACAGCGAGCGGTGGTAAAGCTCCAGCACGGTCGGAGAAGAAGGCACGAAGCGAGCAAGCGTACGAAAGATCGTCTATTAGGGAGATTATCGACTTGGTGTCGTCGTGTGATGAGAGTGGAGTGCTTTCCGGTGCATAGTCTGCCGAACCAAGTCCAGCAAGCGAAGTTGAGGCGGCTGTGTATGTGCGGGCGATTCCGAGCCACCACGCCCGGGCCAAGATCCGCCACCAGGCGAAGAAAACGCGAGCGCAATGGCACGTCCCGAGACCGAGAAAGCGCCGCTATCTGGCAAAGTGCGCCATCACCAAGAGCGGCTCGGAGATCTACCACGCGAAGACGTTACAGGCCGTCAAGTTCAAGGCCTTGAAGAACAGCCCTGAGGTGAGAGAGCAGCTGGAGACTCTGCACGCTAGACGGGATGTGTTCCAGGATCCAGCAGCGAAGCAGGCTCGCACGCTCCTCAAGACGGTGCCATGGCCGTCAGACGTCGAGCCCATTTCGAGCTGCAAGCGCAACGGCGTTAAGTTCCCGGACATCGGGGCAGTCGACGCATGCAAGTGTTTCGGCGATTGTTTTTGGGATACGTGCTCCAACGTGGCGTCCGCGTCGTTCTGCACCCCGAAGTATTGCAAGCTCGGGGCGAGGCGCAGCAACGCACCGCGGACGCTGGACACGTTGAAGCTCTTCGACACCGGTCGGGTAGGCCTCGAGGTGTACACCACCACGGATCTCGAAGTCGGCGACGTCCTGGGCGAGTACTACGGGGAGCTGATGAAGTTCCCCGCAGTGGTGGAAGGGCAACCACGGGAAGCCGTCATGGAGAACAGTGGCTACACGCTGCTGTACAACGCGAAGTCCGTCAACAGGAACTTCGTCTACGTGGATGCCTTGAATTGCGGCTCCATCACGAGGTTCATCTCGCACGCCTGCGAGCCCAACGCAGCTTTTATCGAGCAGCAGACGCGGTCGAGAGTCCGCGTGCTAGTGAAGAGGATAAAAAATGTGTCTGCAGGCGCCCAAGTGACTGTCCATTATGGTAGCCAGCGCTGGTTCAAGTGCGCGTGCAACAAGTGCTGGTAGGACCCGAGCCTGCAGGACGGCAACGTCGCCCAACACAATCTTGCAGAAAAATTAACGTAGTTCAAGTGCAGGAAAACTTTAAGCTCTGTTGTGGATATACTCACTTGTTCAATATGCATTGGCCCTAGTCAGACTCCGTGCCGCTATAGATCCTCTCCTACGTGCCCATCCGCGAGTGCTGGGTCAGTCTGCAGATAGTGCAGGTCCGATTGCTCGCGGCCGACCCCCCGCAGCGTCGGTGCCTGCTGCTCCACGCTTCTGTCCAATGCGTCTGCTCACGAGTATGCGCCGACCTGCTCCATCCATGCGATCCGTAGCCCGGAGCGCGAAAATAAGGTGCACACAGGTGCCGAACTTGAAGGAGTAATTACAGGGACACCACTTCCTCCGTAACTGAACGGGCCACCCATACGGTGGCTCGTTCTGCACTTCCATCCTGGCGTAATTGACGCCCATTTGGGTTGAGACGGCAATCGCCTCCTCCGTGGCTCGCTTGGCCCCCTCCACGACGATGCGCTTCGCGGGATACTTGAAGACGTGGACGACTCCGGCGTCCCCCACGACGCTGTCCGCGTCGCAGTTCCTTAAGAGCAACTTCTCCCGAACGAGCTCCACCACGCGTCGAGTCAGCGTGGGTGCCGCTTCAGGCTCCGTTAGGAATGGTCGCTGCCTGGCCGATTCGTGCATGCAGCAGTCACTCAGCTCCTTCAACAGCATGCCCATCTTTAGGCGCCGCCGCAACGTATAATCCCGCTTCAACACCTTGTTGAATTGCTCAACAGGATTGTTCGTTGTGGCAAAGCCACTCGGCGTTGAGTAGCATTGCCACAATGAGAACGGTCCACGCAGCCACTGCGCCTCTAGGTAGTCGCAGAAGTCCACCAGCCCCGGGTAGTTCCTCCAGGTCCACAAGAGCTGGTCCCGCAGATAGGAAAAGCTGGTCTGGTCACGGGCGAAATGCATGTCATACAGCCCTCGCACTAATGCACCCGCTACGTGCGAGAGAAATCCATTCATGTGCTTCTCCACATTGGTCATGACGTGGAAGAAGCACATCAGATACTCCATGCCAGGGTTGCTCTGGAACACTGTGAAAACCGCATTGCGCTGGGCTTGTTCAGCGTCGCCCATGCCGTATCGCGGCATGAGTATCTGCTGCGTGATCCAGGTGTAGAGCCGGCTGAGCGCTGCCAGACAGCTTTCGTAAATTGGTTGCAGCCTCTGGGACACCACAAACAACGCCACGAGATGAAAGCTGCGCGCACGATCGGAAATGCCGATGACGATCACCGGATACTCCGCGGTGTTGATCTTGAAGGTGGCGTCCATGTGCAATACGTAATACTCGGAGGGCAAGGTGAGCCTTCGCACCAACGCCTTTGTTGTCAGCCCCACAACGAAGGGATCCTCGTCTGAACCGTCGCCGATGATTGGCTTCCCGCTCTCATCGAGATCCCACGCAAAGGTGAACGTGTCGTGGTCGCCCTCGCTCCCGGTGTACGCTCGGCTGTGGATCCACTGGGTGAGGTCCTACAGCCGGTCGTGGTTCTTGAGCTCCGTCTTCTAGTAGTGATTGCAGAAGTTCTGCACCTTGTCCAAGGGAGGGAGGTCGTCCGCAGGAAGCTGGAACTTCCGGGCCATCGCGTGCTGGATGCGCAGCGGTCGCAGCCGCTGATTGGCGAGCTCACGGCAGAACTCCTTCTGCCTTCCAGACAGCCTAGCACGCTTGGGAGAGGAGGAGGCGGTGAAGTGATCACCTAGCTCGTAGATGTAGAACTCACCACTGTCGGAACAAACGAGGACCTTGCCGCGCCACGAGCAGGTGACGCCGCTACAGGTCGCCGACTCGCACATGAGCAACTTGTACCGCATGCTGTGGTGCGAGCCGGCGCCACAATCCGTACACGGCATTGCGTTGTTCTTCCCCGTGCTGTGCCTCTTCATCCTGCTCAGCATGGCTTCCGCATCGTCGGCACTGATCTCGGTGCCCACCTCTCCCTACGGCAACGTCCGGGGCATCGCTCGCCTGCTCTGCTTCACGAAATGGGGGGGGGGGCTCGGTCTGATTGGCCGCAAGTCGAAGTGGAAGCGCACGCTCCAGGCCCTTTGCTGCGCGCACTCAGCTCCTTCCACGCGCGCGGGGGCCACGTTCATGCACGAAACGGGTGCTTTTCATGCATCGTGTGGCGGTACCAAGTCATAGTGTGCCGAACAGCATCTTTGTGTGGGAATCGCCATGCCACTGTACTGGTCAGGGTCTAATGGTGCCAAGACGCATTATCGTGAGTTTATCCACGTTTGCGGTGCCGTCACCATACTTTAGGTTGCTTTTCACTCGTTCTCCTAATCGCACTGTATAGTACAGCACAGCAAACGAGCCGATTTTTTTTTGAGTTTAGCAAAATTTATCCGTTTGTAGATTGTGTTCGAACAACGCACTCTGAATCAATTAGAACCACGCCCCGAATGCTTCGCTGAATGAAAATGAGGCGTTTTTCACTGGCGGTGATATAAGCTATACGAAAACTGGCTAGTCACAAAGCTCACAGTGTTTTAGTGGCCCTATGAATCCCACGTTTATGGGCTGGCAAGCCGCCGTGCTGTTTGCAGGCAATGAGCACACGGTAGCGTTAGTCTCCCGTCTAATAGCCTCCTTATCGTACTCGACACGTGGCAAACGAAATTGTCGGCAAGAAGAACAAAAGGTGTATCTAATTCGAACTTTACAGCTCTTTAGCATAGATTTCCCAAACTCTGCTAACCACCGAGCCGTTTTCCTGAACACAATAGACGTGGCCTTGGCACTGTGGGTAAGTCGGCAGCTCGTATGGCTTCCTTTTGACGATTAACATAATTGCAATTTCTTGCCTGTAAAAAATTAGAAAAAATAAAGTAACTCATAGGCGTAGCCATCAGTGATCCCATTTAAGAAAACAGCTTACTTAAGGGTTGGCCACAATTTCAAAAATATTGATCAATTTTTTGAGCTCCTACACGAATTGTTTTGTCCTTGTTCGACAGCCACCAGATTTTCGTTGGCTTTGAACTGTCTGCAAGCCTGTTCCGCCGACTCAAACTCATTTTTCAGCTCGCACACACCTCAAACTACCAGCTCTCGCAACCTTCGCCGTGTCCGACGCTTCTCTGATCCACTCCCAACGCTCAAGGAGCAAATTCTCCCCGAAATAAATTGCTGTGTTCTTTTTCAATCCCTACCTAACCGAAAATGGGGATCCTACTGGCCTCCAGGTCCGCAAAGCCTGTAATAAGACACGCAAGCACACCCCTTAAAACGGGGTACATCAACTTGGCGTCCCACCTGCGCAGGGACCACCCGCGCTACGAGCAGCAGATGGAGGATGCCAATGCCGCGGCAGCGGGTACTCTCCTCCCGTGGTTCCACGAGAAGGCCTCGATGAGGTATGCCTAGCTGGGACGGGTTGTGAACAGGACCCCCCCACTCTCATTTGTCGAGATGGAGGCCACACACAGATTTGTATTGGCTATTATTCACTTTAATTTTAATTTAAAGCTCTTGTATTCAATGTTAGGTGCACCAATTTGTCTCCTGTCTCAACCAATACGCTGCGAGCAAACACGAGAGATCTCGCCAAGACAGTGGAGGGCCGCGTAGGCGACGAGATGCCCAAAACGTTCAGGCTGATGCTGGACGGGTGGACGCATGGGCCGGACACTACCTCACTGTCTTCGGGTGCTACGAAGCCAGGGGCGGACCCAGGTCGTCTCTGCTATCGCTAGTGCCAATCGTCGTGGAGACAAGAGGCCAGTTTGACGCCGAGATTCACATGGCGGCAGTGGCAGCATTCCTGCCATTTTTCGGTAAGGATATATCTAACTGCATATTCTTGGTTGGCGATAACTGCGCAGTCAGCATGCGGCTTTCGTGCTTCATGAGCGTGCGGTTTGTTGGCTTGCTAGCCATCGTTTAAACCTCGCAGTCTGAACGCTACTGGACCCGCACGAACAGGACATCGAACAAGTCCAGTCGCTGATGAAAAGAGGGCGATCACTGAAGAGGCCAATTTGAGGTAGATACTTTCCTATCAAATATTTTATAATATTTGTTAAAAATAACTTTTTCTGCCTTCTAAAGACTAAGGACACCACCCCGGCTCAAGATGCGTCAGCAAACCCTTGGGGGTCGACGTACGCGATGATGTATCGTTAAATTGAGCTTTGCGAGTTTGTAAGCTCGGACGACGAAGATTTGGTGGAGCTACTACCATCATTGATCACTAATCGCAGATTCAAGCGCTCATGACAGAAAAGAGCGACGCTGAGTCAATTTACAAGAAGCTGCAGTCAAACAAGCTTAATCTTCTTGATGCTCGCGATCTGCTGGATGAGCTGCTGGTGATAAAACCAAGTTTTACCAACTATCTCAAAACGATTTTGCTTTATTTAATTATCTAGCTTTTTTCTTTAAAAAATAAGCCCCATGAGCGGAGTCGTGCACTGTCCACATTTTGAAACTGGTGTAGTCAAACGTCTTGGTGGCCCTAAGAAAGACCTGACGAGGGCTGAAAAAGAGGCACTGATGCCCTTTCAGCGTGTGACCAGCAGGAGCAGTAATCCAGTAGAGGATTCGGTCAAACTAGGCTTTGCTGATCGGATTTTCAAGCGCAGGAAGATTTCCGCGGAGCCTAACACCTACGCGATGTTTTCTGTCGTTCCACCTGCCTCCAACAAGGCGGAAAGGCTGTTCAGTATGACTCGCATGATCTTGCGCTACGAGCGTATCCGACTTTCGCTGTTGATCTCGGAGATGCTGCTGTTCCTGAAGGTAAACAGCAGCTATTAGGATGTCACCACTGTTGATGCTGTGGTTTAGGAAGTATGGTGCGAAAACCTTAGTAACACGGCTACGTTTTGTTGCTGATATTTATTTGCCACAGTTGCTGCACAAGGTTTTTATCTACAGATTTCCGAGCTGCCATGCATGTATCTATTCTTACTAAACTAGGAAATCCGTATTAATTCTATTTTGAGGAATCCTGGTAACCATCGGTTCGAATTGACATTACAGCGGTACAGACTTTTGTGTGGCCTTTTCTCGACCTTGCGACCTCTTTCCCCCAAAATGTACTTTGGCAGGTGCCTAAATTATCGCGGTCTCGCCCGCGTCATAGATGGTGGTGGTGTGTGTGTATGAAGGGGGGGGGCGACCTCATGATCAACAGACTAGTGCTTCGCCACTACACCGTTTGGGGCCCTTCGCGCCAAAACCTTTGTCTACACACCAGTCAATATATTTGAAGTTCGATAGGGTAATTTTTTAATTATGCAGCCACTTTGTAGGTATAGAATTAAAAACATGTACTGAAAAGGCTTGGGTTGTCTTGTGACCTTTTGGTTTTGCTGCGGGGCTTCTACCGTCGTTGTACAGTAAAATTTGGCCCTGCACCCGCGCTCAAAATATATAAAGATATTTATTTCAATTCCTATCTTTTGCAGTCTTTGTACATATACATTTGAACAGCCTGCAAGCTGGCACAGGCCCACAAAGCTCCCGTGGTTTTTTGGTTTGCGGGCATTGCTATGCTAGTGAGTTTGCTATATGACGTTTTATTTATTTAAACCGTAATGAGAGAGACAGTGTAGTCTCGTGGCGTATTGGTGAATCAAGTGTCATTTGTTGTTTCTGGCATCTGCGAGTGCTATTGATCTACGCTCTGCTACTACTCACACTAACAAAAACATCCCGCGGTTCATTTACAGGACGCTCAGATGAATCACAAATCTGTCTATCTGTCAGTACCAGCATCGTGCTCTTCTAGTGGGTCAGTGTTGTAGGAGGAAGCTATTGGGCTCATTTGCTGTAGTCATGAAAGATGCGGTCGAGATACCACGCTGAGTGCCGATTAACTTCAGCGATCTATCTCCCGAAGACATCTACGTAAGACATTTAGGATATATTAACCCTTTCGTGGCATAAGGGCGCCTGGTGCACCCTTGAAGTGTTTTGTCAAAAGAAAGGACGTGATCAGGTCATCAAAGGGCGCCTGGTGCGCCCACTTGTAAAAGTTCAACATATTTTGCTCCGTCTATAAAAGTATACGACGGTGCGATTCGTAATCATCCAGCATACTTTAGTATTAACCCTTTCGTGAACACATATCTTGATGCCTATCCAGAATCTTTGTAAAACGCAGCATTTTGCCGCGTTTTGACGTGGTGATGGACACCCCTGCGACATCCGGACCTTAACAACGTGACAGCCGCTGTTTCATTTTACGGTAGGTTGCCCCTAGAACGCGGCATTTTGCCACGTCTTGCACAGAAATATCCACGTCGGTGATTGGGCAAAAGAGCGCGCTTGTCAGATTGGTTTAGACTGGCCAATCAGAACCATCATAAAATATGAATTTCCTAACGTCAATTTTCCCATCCCATATGGTATCTGAGGATAGACATATGAATCGCCGAAGTTGGGAGTCCCAACCGAGTCCAAACTTTGGACTCCAAAGGCGCTATTGGATAATGGCACCAACTCCGGTTATCACTTACTAGTATTGATCACCGTAGTGCTGGCGTCGTCATGCTATAATATTGGTAATATAAGTCGTTCATTGATTGCTACAGTGGACGTGCGTCTGCTAGCGTAGGTATGCCGAATCGCTGCAGTCAAAGTGTGTATCACATCTTATTGCCTACCTTTTGTAATAGGATAGCCGAGTATATATTTTGTTCTAAGTATTGACTGGTCCAACCAAGCATATATCTTGTTTTACGTATTGACTGGTCCAGCCGAGCATATATCTTGTTCTAAGTATTGACTGGTCCAACCGAGCATATATCATATTTTTTTTAGTGCTAGAAGTTCGAGCTTGCGAAACTGAAGAAACAATTACTGGGAAATATAATACATATTTAATCTTAGGTTTGATAGCGAGTCTATTACTTTTGTTCTTTCATAATTGATACGATGTGAGACATTCGCTAGAGCCGTTCATTTCCTAATTTATTCCGTGCCTCCCATGCCGGGAAAACGCGCGCTGGCAAACTCACAGCACGCCAGACGAAAGCGACGCCGGACACGAGGCGAAGTTGGCGCTCATAGTAGCCATGCTATTCCTTTGGCGTCGACATTAGACTTCCATGTTGTGTGGAGAGAGCTGAAGGCGGCTGGATGGACGTCCAAGCCGCCACGAGGCCTTGACAACAGATACCGGTATGTGCTTCCAGGTTGCACTGCAAACGGAAGAGAGGGCAAGGATTTCTTGCTTGGGGAGAAAGGCGTGTTAAACCACTTCGTGCAACATTGTCGGTACCACAACTGCTCTGTAATGACGTCGATTATGGCTCCTAAGCAATATAGTGACCAACGTTATATGTACAGGTAACCCCCAAGTTGTGCATGAGAGCGAGGGACGAATGCTGATCCGTCCACAACAACGACGGTAACTCGCCGAATCGGAGCAACAAGTCTCCCGTTCCCGGCTCCAACCTGTATTTTAGAGTACAACCAGCATATGCGAGGTGTTGATCGGTTAGACCAGATACGTGCAAGATTTTCGCTCGCTGAAGGCCATTCCTTTAAACAGTGGCATAAAAAATTAGCGCTGGCACTCGTCGATATCGCACGTGCCAACGCTTATTTGACTCGTCGAATGGCAATTGATACTTCAAAGGATCGAGACCCCCACAGAACGTTCATTACGGAGTTAGTGTCTGAGTTGATTTCGGGAAAATGGAAAGAAGCGCCGAGTAACGGCAAGATGGCTTATGGTAGCAGCATTGCCAGAGAAACGGGAGCAACAGGGTGTGTTACCCACCAAGTAGTGGCTGCACTGTGGCAAGTGTTTCCAGTCACCAAACACAGTGCGATGTGATGTCTTCTAAGCAAATATTTAAGGACAAGAGCAGAAGAAAACGAGAATGCGTAGTTTGTCGCGATGAGGGCAGGTACCCGACGGAGGTAACTGATCGCTGTCCTACGCACTCAGTGAGCATTTGCAGGGTTGCCCATGGTGACTCCAACACTTCATTCACCTGCCCGCAGAGCACTTGGACATGCTGGGATAAGTACCACCGCTTCTATCTCCCCAAAGGACTTATCAGCAAGAATGAAAACATATGCAGGTCTTCAGTGCTGGCCACGCTCAAGGCACAGCATCAATCCGAATGGGGCACTGCAACACAACATCCTGCTGATGATACAGCGTGCCAGCAATATACGCAAAACCAGCAAAGTGATTCGAGCCACCAATGTACACCATGCGAACAAATTAAATCGAGCCCCCACGCTAACCGAGCCAACAATGTCCAGCAAAGCCCACCTAGCCAGTCAAGTGCTTTGAATCTATACCATTAAAGTCCAGCGAGCCCGGCGATCCAACATAGTAAGGTCGTGAGGCAAATTTTTCTATAATAGTGAAGTATGAGTAAGAAAACACGATTTTCAAATTCAGGGTATATATCTTGATTAAAGTATACTAATCATAGCAGTGCTCATTCGGGGTAACAAAGACGCCCCCTCAGGCAGCGACAACCACAGCAACAGCAGCACGGCGCTCACCATCTACCAGCACTCGTTCTTCCGGAAGGACCGCCCTGACCTGCTCGTCCAAATCACGAGAACTAGCCAGAAAGACGGCATAAATCCACAGTTCATCCATGGTTCACTCTTTATTCGCTGATTGCTTACAAATATCTTGTCTCGCATTTCATAAACACACCTTCAATCTGGATTTCGACATCCGGCAACCTATAAGTAAATTTCACCACGCCAGATTGTGTGCCTTGCAAAGATAGCAAGTTATTAGAAATACCACAAAATCACCCGCTGCCGTCGGCACTCAACATGAAGAACGAGTTGCTGTACGGCGACATGCTGGACGCCACTGCCGTGGTTCCACTTCCGCATGCATTGGGATCCCTTATTCTATACAGTTGTCGCCGGTGGAATCCTAGACGGGCGATGGCTCACAATTCTGCTGCCGCACTTGGTACATGTAGATAGGGATACACTCGGACTTCCAGCTTGCGTGACCGTACGTAGTATGCGTTGGCACCCACTTGGCGCAAAACCTTCTTCGGCAGGATTCGCGATGACGCGGGCAATAGCGAGAGGTAGATATAATCAAACGCGCTCTTTGCAGCAAGCTCAGCTCCTCTTCGACAACGAGCCTAGCTAATTCATCAAACAAAAAATCATTCAGAAAAATCACTGACGCGTCCAGGAAAGGTGGTGTAGTCGATAAAGGCGTATCGTCGACATTCCCCTGGAGCAAGAAAACTTTATGCAGTAGTAGAATTCGGGATGCATATGCTCGCAAGCAGGATACACCTCTGCTGAGCCAACTCCGGTCGTTTTTCGATGCCCAAACACTGACGTGCCTTCGTCTGTACCGCGTACTGAGCCGCCACATTCCCCAACCCAGCTCCAACATCGAAGAAGACGTCATCATGCCGAATGTTCCCAATCATCTCAATTATTTTTGAAACCGCAGCAGGAAGCACCTCACCTGCGTTCTCATCTGTCCTTCCAGCTTGTTGTCGAACCTCGAACGCCGATTAAGTACTGAAAACATCACAGATAGTTCGTTCCGCTTGACTCGGTGCTTGAATATGCAAACGTTTCTCATAAGGAGACGTCGTTCTCACTGTCAAGAAAAAAAAGCGTGGGAACCGCGAAATATCCATTCCGTAGGTTCACTTGAGTGCACGCAGCCGACTCTCAAGGGCTTGGGCCGAATACTTGCCCCGCATGGCGCGTGTCACCTCCTTCCATTGAACTCGCTTGCGCTGGGACTCATATTCAAGCGCAAGCACAACAAGCCTTTTGTCTTCTGCATCGGTGAATTTAGTCCGCATAGCAAAACAGGAAGAGAAGTGGAGCCTAGCATGTCACTTGAGTTCATTATGCTAGATATCAACTTGAGTTCATTATTGTGAATATGGATGCCCTGCCGTCTAGACAGTATGTGAAACGCAATATGCATGTCATTTGCACTTCCTTCCCAACGCAATATTTACACTAAAGTGGACGTAAAAGGTGCACTGTATTGCAATATTCTCCTTTGAAATTCACTAGTCGAGCAAAAACAGCATCTACCCACAGCTATCTGTAGCGCTCATTGGCTAAAAAAAACACGGTTGGAGTTTTGTAGAACGCGGCAAAATGCCGCGTTTGAGGGGTTCTTTTTGTACCTGCTTTTATAAAACATCAAACGCGGCATTTTGCCGCGTTTGACCACGAAAGGGTTAAAAAGTTTTCTTTCATGATGTATCATCAACGCATCTTCAATGATTTGTGACAAGGATGGTACCAAACAAATACAATCGGGCGCATGGGCGCCCTTTGGGAAAATATTATATTGGGTACATTAGATAAATGTTTCACAAAAGGGTTAAGCGCCGTTAATCATCACGTAATCTCATCACCGCGTCCACTGTGCAGAATTCGTCGGACATTAGGGCACGAATTTATAAACGGAGCCCGAACATTTCTCGTGGAACTTACAATAATTAGAAACTACTTTGCACTTGATATCCTTGCAGCCTAGAGAAGTCTACATTCTGATCTATCTGCAGCTACTGTATTTATGAGCGCAATTCCAAGATACGCTTATGTTCTGATTAAGAGATTTAGCATCATCTTGGCCGCGCTTCTGTCGGAGAAAATATAATACGGAAGACATTTCTTCTCGTAGTGACATCGCGGTTTCAACACGAAGCTGTCATCTTGCTCGATAGCGTAGGCTCTTTGTGTCTTGCATTATCTATGCATCATCCAATTGTGTACAAATGCCGTTGATAGTTTGCGTTATCGGCCCCATCATTGGCACGGAGTAAATAAAGTCACACGTGAATGTTCGTTAAAGCCACGCATGCTCTGAAGTACATCTCGTTATTGCGCTCTTGTCATCGATACTAGTACTAGCAGACGGTACGCAACGTACCCAATCTACCAAAGTAGTTTTCCACATTGACGCGGTCACGTGGAGCTGCGGCATTGTTCGCTTGTTGCTTAAGCGTAAGTTGAACTGATGACCAGCGTCGAATTGGGTGCAACACGCGCTGTGTTTCCGCAGGTCCTTGGCAGCCCTTATATGCGAGGCTACCGGATACTCGGCCTGGAACGGGTTTGCATCTTAGAGGTTTCCTCGTTAGCGCTTTTAGTGGCAGCGACTTTGTGGAAATTCTGGTTGTCCTTAAAGATTGTAATAGCTGCAACCGGCCCGTGATAATGGTAAAAAAAAACAATCACCAGTTCGGTAGAAATAATTGCCAGCTCTGTTTTAAGTTTCTGTGGTTTGTGTTTGACAGAATAATATCCTGCGCGTTCCTGCTGCGAGTCGCTCAGCAGGTTTGCTTGCTGAAAGTTCACGTGCACGCGGCGTATCGACCAGAGCAATAATTCTAAAACATATATCTAGCTACTACGAGCGTTTTGGCGGTGTAAGCTTGCTTATCATCGACAATGTGCCGTCGGAAGAGAATGGGTGACAAAAGGGCGAGGAAACGAGAAATCGTCTTCTCAAAGTGGGTGCTTTGATATGGAAAGCGTTAGCCAGCACATCCCACTGGCCACCTTTCTTCGGGACAAAACGTGTCGTAAATAATACATCCACCTCGTCTTCTTGTAGCTGTTACCCCGCCCGACGTTCCAGTGAGTATATATATAGCACTGATCCTCCACCGTATCCGCACAATTTCAGTCGGCTTAAAGTTGCACAGCTTGATGACGCCGTTGGCGTCCACCGTGCTCACGAACGTGTCCAAGATGGGGTGCATAGAGTCTTTCCCCTCCTCATCCTAAGGAAGAGGGTAGCTGTGCCGATTGAAATTGATAGCGCTCTCGTAATCCAATTCTTGCATAGTAAAGAACGCTCTTCATGCATTGTGAGCGGAAAACGAGGTTGGTCGAGCACGAGTTGGAGTTAGTGTCGCTGAGTGTGACAAATAGGTTGATGACGCACTTGCAATAGAGGGACGAGTCTAGGATTTGAAGCGAGACATGGTGCTGAAGAAGATATTCAAGAATGAGTTAGTAAAATGAGATTAAATAACACCTATCTTTCATGAAACTGCGAGGCTTGGTGCGATGTGACACGCGCGCTTGATACGGCTAATTCATCTTTTAAAGATACCACCTCCGTCCCACGACCAATTAACTTTGGAATATGATGTGAGAATCATTAAAGTGTTAGATCAACTCGATTGAATTTTTTTTTTGCATGTCCAAAACTAATTCGTGGCTGTCACTCCACCAATTTCTCAGTCCCCAGCACTCATACCGGTAGAAGGACGCCGCTACAAGCCCTCTACCACCCGGGGTCCCATGGATCACGAAAGCATCATCCGCTACCTTCTCAAGCGCATGGTCAGCGGACATGCCCCGTGGCTGCATCTCCGAAGCGGCTATCCAGTTTGGCTGTACTCGACAAACAGCGCGACGTTTCATGCGCGCGGCGACGACCCGCTTGAAAGTGCGCAAGGTTTGGGTCGTCTCTGGACTTCGAAAGCCATACAGGAGCCGAAGAGGCTATGCCTGTAAGCGAACGCTCGTCGTTTCGGGCGACTCAGGTAGCAACGGGGATACGACGCACCACTCTCTTGCGCTCGATGGAGAATGGTGATGGCATTTGTCGAGTCTCGGGGACTTTGAAACCCCTCCTCACGCTTTCTCGAATGAATAAGCGGATGGAGTTTGCGCTGTCGTTCGTCGAGCCTACAGACAATGACGGTGAAACAACCCCCCCCCCACAAAAACTCGACCCCCCTCCAAGTGCAAATTAGAACTCAAGTAAAAAAAGAAAAGAAAAGGGCTGCTTTAATTTAAACGCAGGTGATACCGCGCAAGGGGTCGAGTTTTTTTTGTCTTGTTGGCCTTTCTCATTTTGTATTGAAAATAAATACCTACGGGGTGGGGGGGGGGGTGACGTGGTACGGAAGGTAATTTCTTTTCTTTTTTATAAATTTTATTTTAAACTAGTATTTATTTACTATGCAGGTGACACCTACCGATTCAAATTAAATCCATTTTTCATCGATATGAATGATAGCATTGAATTTCAATGCTATCATTCATATCGATGAAAAATGGATTTACATTTCTTAGAAACGAAAGTCGCATTATCTTACCGACAACGAGGACGCTCCTACCATTGCTGTACCAAATACAAACCAGCTTACGAAGGCGCTATTTTGAGTAGCTGCTGCCCGCCCTCGCTACAATTCACACAAGCGGGAGTGGCTCGATGGAAAGATAGGACTCGTCGAAGAACCGCTCTGCTGGAGCGCCGGAGCTGAAGCCTGTGTCAATCACAAGAGCGTTGTACAGACGCTGTCTGATTGACAAGATCATTTCGGCTATTAAGGCCAAGTGACCAGGTATTTTTTTATAGTATTTACTTTACTAAAGTATTTGGCTAAATGAATGGATCGAGAATTCTGACAGTGCAGTAAGATATTGCAACCCCGCATGCTGCTGCTTCCGCAGCGGTGAAAGAAGCTGCATGTTCGGAAGGGTTGAACATTTCTTTTGCAAACCAACCTCCACGCAGTCTCGACTTCAACACTCTTGACCTGCGCCTTTTCTCGAGCATTCAAGCTCTTCAGTACAATAAGTAGGCGTACGACATTGAGATGCTTTGTGAAGCGGTCGAGATCGCGTTCATTGAGCTTGATCAGGTCACGCTGAGAAAGTGCTTTCAGTCACTACAGTCTGTTATGGAGCAGGCAGTGCTAAACAAGGGTGGGAACGAGTACAAGATTCCACACCTCGGTACCGATACACTGCAACGGTCTAAAGAGTTACCAGAAACACTAGTGTGCTCTGTCGAAGCCGTCATCGTGGCCAAAGCTGCGCGCGAGGAGGTGGTTATATAGGAATCATTATCCAGCAGCTTAGAAAGGCTAAAATTAGGCATAATTGAACATTGGATGGGATTGGTGAGCAATTTCATATTTACATGTAAATTCTCCTGTAAATTCGATTTTAAACTAAATTTGTCTTTATCGCTTGTGCTGATTGGATGCATCCACCAGCTGTCAATGTACGTTTAAAGTTGTGGCTACATTTGTCTGATTTACCGTCGCGAAAATAAAACTTATACATTTGCATTCGGTGAGGTGTGGCATAAATGTTTCCATAACGCCCCAATAGTGTCCACATTAGACCTCTGTTATCTTCTTCCGTTGAACCGTTAGCTTAACCCCTTAGTTCCCGGCCTCAAATATGAGGGTATATTTTGACCTCGTCCCATATACAGATATAAAGGAATTTGTATGGGGTTTCAATTAAGTCCGGATATCTTGGCGCGGGTTCGGGGTGGTAACAACGACTTGCCAGTGTGTATAGTACGGATTCTCCAACATAAAGGAGGGTTTATGTAGTACATTGAGACGATCATATACAACTATGCTGTATAAATAAACATAAGATATGTACTGTTTATTGATTAGTCTATCTTTGTGCTGTTGCATACGTCCAGCAGCGGTGAGTTCATTTATTATAGCCAATAACAAGAAAGATCAAGTGCCGTATCAATTGATTGCTCCTTGCATAGACATGTACGACCAGACGGCGCAACCACTACGCCTCCTCCTCCACCGCTTCATCATCTTCTTCGCTCGACTCCCCAGCACCAGCACCAGCACTTGCTCCGCTCTCGCCTACCTGCTGTCTGCGTCTCCGCTTCTTGCCTGGCCGCGACGCTGGCGTTCGTTCACGTGTCCTGTGCTCTTGCAGTAGGTCGCGCGGGATGTCGTTGTCGTTGTTCCAATCAGCATGCCAAATGCTGAAGCGTAGCGTTGCATCCGGAGCTGGTCGTGCACATCAACACCTCCCATGTATCGGTGATAGTCACGAACCAGCTCCGGTGCCGGTAGCTCTTTCATCTGGCCTTTGATACGCCGCACTACAATAAAAAAGCACAATAGTGAGCAATGATACATATATATAAACACACAGGCTTACTTACTGACACTGACTGTTTCTCTGCTGCCACCACTGCTCAGCATGTGGACGGGATTGCGGTCCATCCACATTGCTGCGGTTATCTGCGGAAAAAGCTTATTTTCAGCCAGCTTGATTGTCCCCTGTGGTGGTACTAGCTCTCTCACACCATTCACGGTTCTGTAAGACTTGTTAGTCTTCACATCCTTCGCGTACCCTGTCATACGCGTCTGGATCGTATTCGTAATGTACATTCGTCGCTGCAACAGCTCCAACGCCAGCTTCACCGACGTGTAAAGCCGGTCTGTGATTACCAAACGCCACGGGGAGGTCGGTGATGGCGGGCACAGCGCGTTCATGTTCCTTAGTACGGCAGCCTCGCCGCAATTATTATCAGCAGGAATCGGAGTCCGGAGATTACTCTTAGCACCACAGTACACCTCGAATCTGAACAGTCGCACAAACGCACACGATATTAGTAAAAGTAATAAATATGTTGGATTAGGAAATTCTCCACAATGTGGATGTTTGCCCGTCCAACATAAGCACTTAGACCAAAAAAAAGGTGGCAAGCATTAGCTTGCCACCTTGAACGCACCTCATGCAATAAGCTGTATCTGCACACGCTGCCACGAACACCTTGGTCCCCCACTTGTGCGGTTTGTCCTTGTTGAACTGTCTGGTAGGATTGTAGCGGGATCTTGAAGGCAGCGTAGCTTCGTCAAAGCTAATGACAGGAGGAATCTTGTAGCCACGCGCAAATGTACGCTGTAAAACCTCGATAACCGGCCGAATCTTCCATACACGATCCGTGCTAGCTTGAGGCGACTTGTTGTTGGAGAAGTGCAAGTATCCCATTATGTGGAAGAACCGGTTGCGGGACATGTACTTGCCGAAGCGTGGCGTTGGCAACGCATAAGCCGGTGTCAACTCCCAGTGACCAGCAATCCCCTTTCGCACTGGAGACAGCATCCTTGCAATGAGAAGCGCGATGACGCGCAAAACCTCCCACGGTTCTATCGGCTTCACACGTGCTAGTCGCCGACGAATATCTGCGAGGTTCTCTACTTCTCCACCACCACGACGCTGCTTCGCTTGAATCGCCTGCGCACGACCCGGTATCGACTGCGTGTGGTAGCGATTGCTCTCGACGGCAATCTGTCTCCACAATTTTGGCGGTAGGTAGTAGAATAACAGCGCCAGTGGGTCTTCAGCCACTCCAAGGACGCTCTCAGATGGTCCATAAGGCCCGTCGTAAAGGTCTTCATACGTAGGATTGTCTCCAAATTTGGACTGGTCTACAAATAGCACATCAAAGTGAGTTAGATAATGTTAACATTATGTTAGACAACGACGGAATAATAGTTGCGTATGTTGAATAGCGTTCAACATAACTTACCATACTCCCAGCCAGAATGTTTCATCTCCGCCAAACGCGCCGCATTCATCGCCACCGACTTGCAGAACGTGTCCGGTAGTTCATTTTCAACGCAATCGGCTAACTCCTCATCAGAGAGTTCTCCAAGCTTTCAATCTCCTTCCCACTCACTGTCCGCGTCGTCATCGTCTGAATCAGGACCAGATTCCTCTTCTGATCCGAGGCCAGTGCACTCACGTGCACCAGCCGCCATGATGTTAGGATCACCGTCGACTACGCAGGCGACAGGGAGATGCGGGGCAGCTGACGCAGCACCGGTGTCTGTGGTGTCACTTATGGTGCCTTCAGCTTGAGCTTCGCGTTCTGGACTGTCTTGTAGGACGCGGCGGCGTCGTTTCGGGGATCTTTGCGTAACCGGCGCCTGCTTGTTCGTCCGAGGGGGGCGCAAGGTCTCCACAGCGCCTTGAGCATCTCGCACAGGCGTTAGAAGCGCACTTGAAGCCACAGTTGAAGCCACAGCCATCACCACGTCTGCTACAACTTCCTCCACCTCTGGTTCCACAGAATCTTCCTCATTTTCTGCAACAGGTATTACCTCTTTAGCTTCGTCCGTACTCGCTGTTGCTTCTGTCTCTTTGGGTGCTGCCGGCTCAATATGTGGACCTCTAGACTCTGCTATCTCCATGGCTGTCGTCGTAAGTTTCACCGCCCTCTTCCTAGACTGCTTCTTCAACGCACGCCCCTCAGCGCCATGCTTTGGCTCTGCTGCTGACTGCCTCTCGTCGTCTCGACGAAGGCGACGCTTGTGGCGGTCACTGAGGGCTGCCTTGCACAACCGGGTCTCTTCCGCTGTCAGCGTCCGTCGTGGCATCTTGCCAGACGTCGCCACCATTCTGGTCTGCTGCCCCCGCGGTCGTTTTGAAGTATGAGAGAGTTTTGTGACTGTCGGCCATCCGTTGGTGGTGGGTGACACCGCCTCTCTTTATCTCGTTCAATCAGGAATCCGGTCCAGCTACCCTAAGCCTGTGCATCCGGCCGTTTTAGGCTCCCACTTTTGTCTTGACTTCAGTATTGAGCTTTCCTGCGCTCTCTTGAGATCTGTTCAATACAAACTCCAAGTCAGTTTTTCTCTTATGTTTAGCCGCTAAACATAACATAGATGCCGAAAAAAACTGAAAGAAGCTATACACCTCTTATGTTTAGCGGCTAAACATACGGGAACTAAGGGGTTAATACAGCACTGATGTACCTGTGGGGCTAGGCAGGGATTCCGTAAATACAATATAAAGCTGCTGGAAGTATTACTGTCAAATACATAACTGATTGAGGCTGCCGCTGCAGGAAAATAAATAACTGAAAAACGAGCACATTGTAAAATAAAATACTGCAATCAAGTCAAAACTGGACTGTATTAAAGGAACGATTTAAAGACTAGCCTCTACTGTTGACACGTCCCAATATATCGCGTTGACTTTCAGGAAAAGTATCATTTCCAAAGTCATGGGCGACAAGCGGCGTCGTTGGTGGCGTAAAACACCACGGGCGACGCTGAATAGCCTTGTGACTTTATTGGACGTCGGAGGTATAGCAGAAACCAACCTGTACGTCGACTGGTCTGCTGCAATTTTGCGACGCTTTAAAATGCTGTCAGCAAATCCGTCCGTCCCGGTAGAGGTCACCACTTCGCGAGTCGGTGCAGGAACTTCAAACGGCTTCAGTTGCGCTGACTCCTCCAAAGTCAACATCGCTGCCTCACCGGCGAGCACTTTGACTACAGCAGCTTCAAAAGCCGGTGAGTGCACGATGTCGGCGTAAGGAGCTGTAAATAAAAAAAACGGAATTTGTTTCATACGTTAGTTAATACATAAGTAAAATAAGGAATACCAGTACAAGCACTTACACAGATAATTGCGAAATGACGGTCGCTCCTCCAGCAATCCGTCAAACAAATCCCGAGCGTCCAAAAGTGTGAGAGTGTCCGACTGTAATTTCTTCGAAATCGACTCCACGCAACGTAGCTTAGCCAGCAAGTCCTCTAGCCGGCGATGGGAAGATCTGGACGGCAGCAGGTCCGCAATATCGTCGTCGTCGGCAGATAGAAACTCTCGCAAGCGAACATAACGATCCAGCATCGTGAACGTCGATGACCAGCGCGTATCTTGACGCAGGACCGCAGCCAATGGAGTTTTGAGTCTATTTAAAAACGTAAAACAAAGTTTTAGTCCAATACAATTATGAAAACATTTTTGCGATACTTAAATCACAAATCACAAAATTAGCGTACCTCAATTTTGCTGCTTGGTTCACAGTACGTAGCTTGCGCATCAGCAGTTGCACTTCTTCGAGGATATCCTCATGGGGACGGTGGAAATCACGCACAGCAAGATTTAATCTATGACTGGCGCAGCCAACAAGCGGCACCTCCATGAGGTTTGCGAGCCGCTTATTGACTGCGCAGTTGTCACCGACTAAGAATCTTATACCTTGAATGGTTTTACCAAAAAATGGCAAAAAACGGTCGATAGCCCTTAGATGGCCCTCTGCGGTTAGGTTGTCGTCCGGCTCATCCATAACGGGAGCGATGGATAACAGAGGGTATTGTGGGCCGCTAGAGGTTTCGTAGCACGCGTAAACGCCCAGGTATTGCTCGGTCCTGAAGCTGCAGTCGTCGAGTATGAGTCCAAAGTCCCTCGGCATATCGCGTCCGATCGTTGTTTCTACGACCTTCGTGACACCTTCCATGTTGGTAAGCAGTGCGTCTACAGACACATTCGCCAAATTAGAGTACCTGTCACAAAATTGATCAAATTAAATTAGCCCATTTTACATTTAGTAAGACTAAAATTTGTGTACGTACCGGCGCGTTGCCTTTGACTCGCAAAAGGAAAGGGGCAAGTTGTCCATTACGATTTACTTGAGCCATGCGTATTGATTGGAGGCTTTTTGGCTCACCCAAGATACAAGAGTCCTCGTAGCAGCTTCGGAGGCATCACGCATGTCGCTCTCGAACCGAGGGTGAGCGGTGCGCACGTGCGTCACCAAATTAGTGTAGCCATTCTTAGCGACGTGCTTGCGTCGTTTTCCGCAGGCCTTACAGGCGTGATACCCAGTCAGGCCGCCTTCTTCATCAAGAACTGGCTTGAAGAAGAAAGCGGCAATTTGCTTCGGCGTGAAAGCCTGGCTGGGCGCGTTTGAGGCGATGAGACTGGCGGACATGTCGTGGCAGGAGTGGGTGCGGGTGTAGGCTGGGATGTAGTTTTGAAAATGGCAGTTGTTACTTGTCTAGATTGTCGTGGCAGATCACAACCAATCCTTTTGGTTGGAGGTGAGAGACCACAGCCAATTCTTTTGGTTGGTGGTGGCAGATCAAAAAATAAGTAGTCACAAATTTTGAATTTGAAAAATAAGTTATGAGTACAGGACCTTTCTGGATGCACAATAAATTATTTTATCGATCAGTAAATATTGCGTTTTCAGTTTATTTATTTTTCGGTATCCCTGGGGCTAGGAACACACATTTGCATAGATGCTTTATAACACTGTTATTTCATGTGAGCGGAGCAGTACGACAGAAAAAAAGAAATGTAAAAAAGTCTTGTAGTAACTGATTCTGTTTTGAGCTAATGAAGGAATATCTCTGCATAAATATGTCGCTGGGTAGCTATGTGAGAAATACAGCTTCCGAAGTGCTGACTGGATATTGATCTAGACGTCTATTGAGCTCGTTACCAAGATCGGATACATTGTTCTTTGCATGTCAATCTACAGTGCAACCCCCTACAAAAGTGGTCGAAATCGGAGATTGCCGTTCAACTTAAGCGAAACCCTATTAATTATGTAATTGGACCTCTTTCCATTTATATATATCCGAACACTCTGTCCTATAATAAACAAATTGAATGCAATGGGTTACATACTGTATGGACAGCCCTACAGGGATATATTCGCCAGTATGTGAACAGCCCAACTGGTTTATAGAAATAAAAAAAATGAAGTACACATCCCTTATAAAAACAGATTTGGACAGAAAGATATGACGCCCGAGGGTTTTTTTTCGTATGCAACAAGTGTGGACACAAAACAACGACACCGCAGCTAAAAACGATACTCAGCCAATAAGAGGCCATTTTGAGCAAATGATAAGAACCTAATTTGAAGTTTAGCACTATTAAATCGTCAGTCTGGGGCCCAACCGGTTACTGACCCCTCTTTTTATTTAAGTGACGAGAGTTCAATTCCCCCCACGACGGTAAAGTTAATCACCCTAGCGGTGACCTTTGTGTCAGGGTTCCAAGGCAGCAGGTGCACATGCTGACGATCCCCGCCCAGTCTGGACTGCCTTGTCTGCTAAGTATTTTAGAGACCCGCTTTCAGCCAAGCCTTCTTTATAGTGTCCTCACTGACTGCATCCCACGCAGCGATTACACGTTCCACTAGGCGCTTGCGCTTTTCAAGGGCCGACATGCGCTCAATTGCCAGAAGACGCTCACGTAGAGGCAGGTGACCGCTAGGCGCGACAGCGCCGAGCTCAAACACAAGAGTAATAGCTCGCAGCTTCTGCTTAAAAGGACCCATCACCCCGACGTCCAAGGGCTGGAGAACCGACGTCGTATTTTTTGGCAGTGGCACCAACTCCGTGCCCCAAGTTGCCAATGCATCCTCCGGCTCCGTGCTCACGTGACACTGCAGATTGTCAACGTAAAGGGCCATTGGTCCGGGGTGAGTGCTACTCATGAAACATCCCCACGAGTCCTCGACGAAAGTTTCAAGCCACAGTCGACTGTCCATCCACGCATTCCTCTGCACCGCTGTCACTACTCGGCTCGAAATACCGCGCACCTCTTCTTCGACGCGTCCACCAGGTTTCCCTTTGAATATGATGACAGGCCGCAGCTTTGCTCTTCAGCGGACACTATCAGCAACACACTAGCTCGCTCAGAGCGCGTGCGGCCTCTAATCTTGACGCTTTTCTTAGCGCCACGTTCACTAATGATACGAGTAGGCTTAGCATCGTAGTATACCGCAGTCTCATCGGCGTTGAAGATACAGGACCTCGCGTACGTAGCGTTCACCTTCGTTCCCACCTGGCTCGCGAACGCCCGCTGCTCGGCTTCGAGATCTACCGTAGAGAGAATGGACTTCGTGGGGCGGCGGAACGAGAAGCCCTGCTGATAAATGAGCCATCGAATTAATCGCCCTAGACTCTCCTCCTTGTTCCTGGCCAAGGAATCGTTGAGGAAGTCGGGGTACTCCTCTTTGACGAACAGCAACACGTGGGACGTCTTCAAGGGAAAATCGTCGCGGCCCATTTGCTTAACCCATTGTATGAGTTCATCGCAATAAGGAAATGAGTTGACCCTTCCTTGACCACCAACACTGCACTTGGACCTTCGTTTACGATTACACGCATCTCGTATAGCAGCCTCAAGGTATATCCAGCCATGCACCGCAGTGCGTGACTTAATACCGGGTAGCCGAGCCGCTTCAGTGACGGTTACACCCGCATTGATATCGTCTAGCACCTTGACTGGGAGAGCGTTTGTGTGCGCGTTTCGCCGGTCTCGAGCGACAGCTTCAACCACTTTATCCTCCGCCACTTCGACGCCACCCTCTGACACAAAGATTGGGCTGATATCGCTTCCCACGTGCCATTTCACGACTAATTTTGAGTGGCCCCAGCCAGTTTGACCCTGCCACAATTCTATTGGTCAAAAATACTGTATGATTAAACTTTCATAAAACCTCAACTGTCGTTGATTTGTGAATCTTTCTGTCCAATCTGAAATTGCTTTTGCATTCCTTTTGCATGGTTACAAAAAATTTACTATATATAAGTTAGCCCCCCCGCACTTACGGCTATTTCCGGTCCCTGTCTACGACCCCACATGTTGTATATACAACATGTTAAAAATAGGCTAAACTTGAATTTTGTATTGACCTCCGTAAGTACGAATACGTTTTCTGCACAGCGGGAAGATCAGACGCTCGGTGATACATTGATTGCGAGCTTCTTCGCAGCGCTATGTAGCCACGTGCTGTCTACGACACCCACGCTGCGCCAACAAACCTGAAGAAGACGTATATCCAACATATTAGAAGTGTCCCTTTTACAGGGCTTGAACATGCCATGTACGAAGCGCAATGGCTATGTGTACAGTCATCAATGATTGCAACACATTTATATTGAATCAGGTTAGGTATTCATTGACAAGCCCACTCCTACTCGCTATCGTCCTCTCCAGCACATCCCTCCCCACCACTTCTCTCTTCAGCGCCGACATCAGTGTCGGAACCAGCGCCCCCCTTCACAGTACCGCTGCCAGCACCTCCTTCCTCCGCACCGCTGCTTCGGAACCAGCGCCCCCCTCCACAGTACCGCTGCCAGCGCCTCCCTCCTCCGCACCGCTGCTTTCGGAACCAGCGCCCCCCTCCACAGTACCGCTGCCAGCGCCTCCCTCCTCCGCGCCGCTGCCTTCTTCCGTATATCTAGCGGCGCGTCGGCGCTTCTTTGCCGGGCTGCGCATCTGGATTCCACGACCAACACGAGGGTGAGGCCGCTCCTCTCCGTTCTTCCACATGACATGCCAGATTTGGTGGCATGTCATGGTGTTTCCTGGGTAGTGGCCCGGCCGGACTCGGTCACAGAGGTAGACACTGTGCATGAAGAAGTACTATTAGTCAAAGTACGATTGCATAGGCCACTGTCACACTTACTACTTGTTGCCGTCGCTGCATGCCTCGCAATAGAACCTCGCTGCACTGCGCTGGCCGACCTTCTGCTTGCGAATCGAGCAGACCTTGCACTGGTGCTGTGGCCTCTTCCGAACACCTTCCCGGATCTGGGTCCACTCTGGAAACTCGGTCAATTTGTGGGCAGCTGATATCGAGGCCACATTTTGGTCGGAAGGTGCTGGAGAAAATGTCTGCATGATAATAAACGAGTCAGATACGATACAACATCTACCACATGATCGCCGGCAAACATGTAGTATATACCTCATCAATGAAGTCAGCCGAAGTGACCTGCAAAAGCTGCGCCTGTAACTCTGCTAGAAACTCGGCATGATCAACACCTTCACCAACCATTTTCCGAGCCTCACGGAAAATGATATAGGCATTCACGAGTGCCATGTCGACTAGGCCTAAGAAGACCGTCTTGTAGTACTTTCGAAAGCGCACCGAGAGTTGCAGCGAATAGCGCTGTAGCCTAAGCTGGTAGTGGATATCAACCCCGCCCATCCAGCGATGATAGTCGCGCATCGCTGATGGGCAGGGTATGATTTCCTTTCTGCCGCCACATAGATGCCGCCCTTCGATGGTACAACAACAACAGCATAAGTTAGGAAGCCGTCGTCACTAAGACACGACCCAAAAGTAACTTACCGCAGTTTTCAATAGATGTACTGCTGCCAGTCGAGAGAAGGTAGACAGGAAGGCGGTCCCACCAAAGCATTACCTGTAGAAGATCGCAGCCCTTTGCGACGGCGATCGTGCTGGTCCCGCGGGGGATATGAGTTGGACGAGTTGCTGCTTTGGTCACGAGGGCTGGCGGAAACCCTTTCCTGTTTGGCTGTATAGTGCCAACCGTGTATACATTCCGAGCCAGGAGCTGCAAAGCTAGCTGGATCGACGTATAGAATCGATCCGTCACCACAGCGTGGTACACACCTTCTTCTGGGGCAGGAATAACTTCATGCAGATTACGGATAACCGCTGCAGGGCCAGAGTTCGGGTCTGCTAAAAATCGGGTCGTCGATTGATCTCCGAGCTCGTCTGAGTGCTGCTTAGTTCCACAAAATACTTCCAGACTTCGATGCAGCACAATACAACATTCCAAACAATACAGAGGTAGACAAATACAACATGTGAGACTTAGCCAAAACAAAAATACTCCACGATGGAGGCCGTCAAACTACGTACCGTAGACAATACGCTGTGTCAGCACAGCATGTCATAAACAGTTTTGTGCCCCATTTGTGGGGCTTGTCCTTCTTAAATTGCCTGGTCACGTTGTGACGACTTCTTGATGGAATCATGGCCTCGTCGAACGACACAACGGGAGGAACGTTGTATCCCCTTGCAAACGTCTGCTGTAGCGTGTCCACTACGGAGCGGACTTTCCAGGCGCGGTCCGTTTCAGCTCTCGGGTCTGTGTTGTCGGTAAAATGCAGGTTTTGCATGATGCGCTCAAAGCGCGACTTCCCCACGAAGTCGCCAAATGTGCATTTTGGGACAGCGCCTACCCAGGTCGTTCCCCAGTGATCCGCAAAACGGCGCTTGTGAGGGACCAACATCCTCGCGATAAGGAGCCCGTTACAATGCACAATGTCCTCTGGCTTTATTACCTTGTGTTTCTTGGTCTCCCGCAACATCACAGCTTCCCTAGTCATCTCTGCATCATCAGCCACTCGCTTCGCATGTATTCTGTCGACCCGTCCATTGAGATGCTGATGATAGTATCGATTACTCTCAGTAGCTATCCGGCGCCAAAGCCGACGAGGCATGAAGAAGAAGAAGAGTTGTAACGGGGACTCAGCTACTTCAATCGCTGCCTCCGTTGGTCTATTGTCACCACTGTATAGACTCGGGTATGGTTCTGCTTGTTCAGGATGCGATGCGGTATCTAAACATCATACAACATATACCACATTAGTTTCATGTTGTATATACATCATCTCACAAACCTTGCCAAACTCCCAGCCGTCTACTCGCATCTTCTTCAGAGCAGCATCATCCTGCGCGAGCGCATGCATCTCGTCTTTTGTCAGCGTGTTCCAATTGTTTGTGGTTGTGTTCCAGTCACGTCGCAGCTTGCCGATAGCTGCCTGCAGACGTCGCTTCTCCAGCTCTCTTTGGGCTTTCCTCTTGTCACGATTGAGGAGCGCTGCACCGTCCAAACTTTCATCACTACCACTTGAAAGAATTTCATCTGCATCTTCGCTGAGAAGGTCGTCGTCCGTGTGCTTTGCAGACAAGTCCTGCTCCTCAATATACCAGTCATCCGAATCTTCGCCTTCGCCATCCAAGTCTGAGTTGAGAGCTTCATTATCATAATTCAACGGATGCATTCATAGCTGGAGCGGAAGACGTGAGTGGCTCAGTCGTATCCATACATAAAACCCTGTCCCAAAGTAGTTCACATCACGCGTCAATATACATCTTCTATGCGTTCACACATGCAGTATATATATCATCGCTGAAGCTACCTGGCCGTTTGATGTCTGGTTGGAGGCAGGGCTGTGGCTTCGAGTGGTATTGGTGGTGATCTGAAACAACATAACATCAGATACAACATGAACACAATTAGTTAATGTAGTGTGTTCAGCATGTCGAGATCACGTACTTTGATGCAGACAACATACTCTCGTCTGCATCTGAATCCTCAACTGGTTCAGCAAGGTGCGGACTGGCGGTTTTCTTCTGCTTCTTCGCTGCGGGAGACTTTGACGATTCTTTCCTCCTTGCTACTGCTAGTGCTTTCAGCGCTGCTTGGCGCTTCAGCCCCGCTGCGTTCTTCGTCGACCACGTGCGCACGTTCCCTTGCTTTCTCGGCATCACGTCGTGCAGATATAGACTTCACACGGGCTACAGCTTCCATTTCTTTGAACGCGTTCCTTTCCTTCGCCAAAGCTTCGCGCTGGGCCTTGGTCATCTTCTTCTTCCCCTTTCCAGGTTTTTTCTCCGCTTTGGCCTTAGCTGCGAGACGAGCTGCCCGCAGCTTCTTTGCCGCTGCAATGTACGATGCCGTCTTTCCAACAGGTGGTCGGCTCGGAAGCGCCGGAATGGATTGCCCACGAGTCATAGCCATCGTCGTCTGCCTTACCTTCGTCGCGGCCACCGTAGTCGTCTGCGTTGCCCCCGCGGCCTCGTTCCCGAAGTCAGCACCCGTCTCCCTCTCTCCGTTCAGGTATGCTGTGTGTTGGGCAGTCAAGCGCACCGATCCTCCGAGCTTTTGCCTTAGTGTACTCGTGAATGCTAGTCAGGGTCGCACGGATCTATTTTAAAGTATAAAAATAAAGACCGAGCTTGTCCAGCGCTGTGTCGTGTGGTCACGGATTATCATTGCCCCGAGGCTAAGGTTTAGTGAGCGACACGTGACCAGGGCTCCCGATTATGGCATTGTTATTTAATGGGAACCCTCTTTAACCATAAATAATGGCATTGGACAGCTAGTGTCATCACATACATTATGTCATGTACTGCGCACAAACAATAAATAAGAGCATAATGTAAAGCAAACCAACACCATGTTTATAATTAGCGAGTGGCCTCGTCGACAGTCTGAGCTGACCAATACTCACCATTTTGGCGTAAGAACAGCACCATTTCTAATGTAATAGGTTGCAAGCTGTGGCGCTCTTGCCCGCACGTCGTCCTGGTGTCGCTAAAGAACCTCTCAACAAGGTTAGAAGTAGGTGGAATGGACCATAGTAGCTGTAACGGGGTACAATCCAGTGTGCCCCATGTTACATAAAGAGTGACCCGTCACTCTTGTGGACACCTGGTACACGGTACCAGGTGCTCTTGGAACCAGTCAGTGCATGACTACTTAGCTTCACTATAGGTAACCTCTAGTTTGTATGAGACCCAAGCTTATCTTACTTATAAATACATCAGTCTTAAATCTACTTCTCTAAGTAGCAAACCGTTCCCACTGAGGCCGGGAACACGTGGACTTACGTTCACTCGGGTAGTTAATACCCTTAAGCACTTCCTCTGTGCAAGGTGCTGTGTGACCCCGTCACACTTGGTAGCACTAGTAGTCAATCCAACACCATCGCGGGTAGATTGAGCTACCTGAATCCTCTGTGCGCCCAACGTTTGAGCCACGATGGACCGAAGCGAGTTTCCTCGCTTGAACGACTCACAGTACGAGTCCGTTCGGAAGATGGGAGGCATCTTTGGACAAGATGTCCTTCGCAGCTTGGCGGCGGCGACGCCTGCCGAGCAACAAGAGCGCGTGACCGCGTTTGAGACCTACGAGCGTGGTCTCATCGCTCACGTCCGCGGGAGCTTGGAGGCCACGATGGCCGCTCCCCAGGCAACCAGGCCTAAGCCGGTGTGGCTGAAGGTCCCCGCGTTTGAGGGGAAGGAAGGAGAGAACCTTCACTTCTGGGTCCGTGAGGTGGAGATCGCCATGAAGGCGGGTCTCATCTCGGACGAGCCAGTTCGGGTGGCGTTTGCCCTATCCAACCTTGGTGGACGTGCCAAGCACTGGGCATACACCAGGGAGACGACATCTCCTGGATGCTTTGCATCCTGGGCTCAGCTGTGTGAGCAGCTTCGAGCCGCGTTCCTACCCGCGAACAACGAGTTCCGCCAGCGCTCACGCTTTCTCGCGTGTAAACAAGGTAAACGTGAGCTGCAGGAGTACGCGCAAGAGATGCGCACGTTGGTGGCATCTCTGGCAGGGAATCCTCTGCCTGAAGACATTAAGACAACAGTCTTCATGGACGGCCTGAAGGTCGGTCCTGCTCGCACCCAGCTATTCCGGGTGCAAGCGACAACTATGGAGGAGGCGATTCGAATCGCCCTCCAAGAAGAGTACAGCCACAAGCAGGCTGGTACTCTTCGAAAAGAGGAACATCGCCACGATGAGAATGGCGTTCCTCGGGAGGCGGAGCATCGCAGCAATGACGCTGTTGCTCCTGCTGTCACGCAGCCTGTTGATACCGGTGCGTACAGCGAGCCCAAGCCCATGGACTTAAGCTCAGCCGAGAGCTTGGTCCGCTGCTACGGATGCGGCGGACATGGACACTACCAGCGTGTGTGTCCCTCGCTAGTCCTCGGGAAGAAGACGGCCCGTGGGCCCCAAGTCCGGTGGCGCAGGCCACGGCCAGGTGGACGAAGACTCCCCAGCCACCAGTAGAGGCTGTATGCCCTACTGAAGAGCGCTAAGTCTTCGTGATGGGTGTGCAGGTTGTGCGCACCACGGGACTTAGCCCAGAGAGACGTGGTTCTCTCAAACCGGTGAAGGGCAGTGATGGGCTGCTGGTAGTACACTCGGTGTACGGGGGTACGGTACCCCTTGAACGTTTGATGAGTTCTGGGGCGTTGATACGCCGCCGGAACGTCGCTTGGCATAGCGACATCCGACTGCACTCTATGTCAGAGTGGCGGTCGTGGGCTGGTCCTTGGTGGACTAGCCTTTGGTACGGTGAAGGAAGTACCAATGGTCCTCAATGGACCTGAACGTTTCGGCTCGATGAGCTCGCGCACCGCGGTGTCGCTCGCAGTTCTCGCCATGAACAACATGGCTGTGCCGAGCATAAGGCACAGCCCGGACTTTGGTGTGGCAAGGCTGAGAAGGGCCTACCAGTCCAGGTCTATGACGGAGCATTGGTGAGTCATGTTCCCACCTCCGTCATGACTGGGGCGTCTGATATAGACCGCCAGGACGCAGAAGCGTCACGGAGCTGTCAACGCGCCGACAGCTCTGCGTACAGCAAGACCATGCTACGCTGCGGCAATGCCACGGGCATGAGTCTTCTGCCCGGCGTGTGGACCTGCTACACCAGCAGCGTCCAACGCCGAAGGTCGTCGCGCCGTACGGGCTTCGACAGTGGTTATGCCTTTAAGCGCTAACCAGGTGGGTAACTTAGGACCACACGGTCGCCCAGACCTTAACTGAAGAGGAAGGCGCTGAATGCGCTTCCTGTGTGGGTAACACAGTACCACACGCAGTCGCCCAGACTATAACTGAAGAGGAAGGCATTGTCCATGCTTCCTGTGTGGGTAACACAGTGCCACACGAGGTCTCGAGTGCCTCAGATGTCGTCAACGAGACATCACGACGTGGGTAACGAAGTGCCACGTCACATCAGCCGCCGCAAGTCGGGTCTGAACCTTGTTCAGGCCGACGTCGCTTCAAGTGACTCGGAGTCCAGGGCCCGGACTCCTCTGACTCGGTCGGTGGACACCAACTCTGTCCGGTGTGTGGGCGGGTCTGCCACACCAGCCGATCCCAGCACCGAAGGTCGTCGCGCCGTATGCGCTTCGACAGTGGTGGTGCCTAAGGGCATTCACCAGGTGGGTAACATAGGTCCACACTGCGGGTAACAAGTTCCGCAAGCAGTGAAGCTGCTTAAGGAGACCGACATTCGGTGCTCCGAGCGTGGGTAACAAAGTTCCACGCAAGGTCACTCAGACCATAACTGATAAGGAAGTCGCTGTATACGCTTCCGGTGTGGGTAACAGAGTCCCACACCCAAGGCGAGTACCATAGCGCCGCACACAGAGCCATTGGCTCGAGGCGCGAGGTTGTCTTGGCCTCGCCAGACGTGAGCAACTCGCTCGACGTCAAGTCGCGCAGACTCAAACTGCTGACGCGAAGGCTGAATGCCTTCGGTCGACACGGCCGACGCGGTCGACCATACTGACGCAGTGCACATGGCGGAGAGCCGTTGCGCCTGCCAGTGGCTATTAGAAGCCACGAGAGACTCAGTAGTCTCGAGGTTAAGTGGGGGAGAGGCTCGGAAATACCTTTCCTCCCTGACTTTCCAAGAGGCAAGTATCCGTCGTGCTGCCAGTGGATATCACAAGCCACGAGAGACTCAATAGTCTCGAGTGTAAGTGGGGGAGAGGCTCGGAAATACCTTTTCTCCCTGGTCTTGAGGTAAGACCAAGTTCCTAACGGAACCAGGCGTCGATGTACATCGACTGCAGGCTGGAGACGAACAGCCGGGCTAGAGCTGCGGTAGCTCTAGCCGAACAAGACATAGTGGCGAAGAAAGCCACGGGCGCAAGGTGCCTCGAAATCGCTGAGCGAATCAGCAGTGTTGGGGCTGCAAGCAACCACACACGAGGCGAAGCGCGGGCCTAGTGCAATCAATGCACTGGTCCATTGGTCATGAACGACCTGTCGAGTAGGGTGAACGGAACGTCTCACCCGCCGACAAAGCGGTTGCGGTACGTATGTACGCAACGCGCCGGGTATAATGGGCCGTGGAGCCATAACCCAAGTGTGGTGCACGAGTGCACACACAACTGACCAGGTGGTGGTCGAGGCAACGCACGCAGTCGTAACTGGTGTCGCGCCGAGCATGACACCGTGGTGATGGCTGCTTGCCTCACCATGGGTTGGTACCCGTGAGTACTCGGTGTCAATGCCAGACACCAATGCCAGTAGCATGGTGGTGAGATATGCCCCACCACGATCGAGTACCATCAGGGTACATGGTGTCTGTGACAGACACTGGTATAGGTGCAAAGGATATGTACCATACCACGACCCGATGCGCTCTGGACGCTGTGATTCAACGCACGTACCGTGCATCGGCACTGGCTGCTGTGGAGCAGCCTGCCAGGAGTTCCACGTAATGAACTCGTCGTGCATGACACACATGACGTGCACGGAGCACTTATGGTAGCTGTGGTACGTGTCGTACACAGCGTACCTCGTGTACGGGCCCATGGACCTGTACACTGTGCTTGCACATGCGTCGTGCATGATGCGAGCACTGGCCATGAATCTGTTCAGGCGACAGCACAGCAGAAGCTGTTGCCGCCAAGCATGGCAACCTTGTGGTGGGCGTACCGCACCAAAGGTTAGTACCGTACGGTACATGGTGTCGATGGGAGACACCTACACCACGGTTGTGTACCGTCACGGTACACGGTGTCGATGAAGGACACCTTCGCGCCGTTGGTATGGTGACCAAAACGCGAAGAGAGCGTGGCAAAAGCTCCGTCCGCAAGGATGAATCCTTGCTGGAGCCAAAGGCATGGCCCGAGGTGAGCTGAGAGCTCCCTCTAGTGCTGGGGAAGGTGTCGCCCTTCTCGGTGTCATCCCTCGCGGGAGACACCATGCTTCGGACGCGTTCGCGAGGACTGTCGTGTCCTCTGGTGCGAACTGTGGGCGAATGCCACACGTTCGGATGCTATTGCACGCTGTGCCAAAGCACTGTACGCGCGCTAGCGCAGGAGCTACGGCAGCTCTGAGTGTAGGCTTTGCGGCCAACACAGTTGTGAGCATAGGGATGCAAATCCCAGTGAGCTTTGGCAGCACAAGTCACTGTGGATGTGACTGAGAGCCGCGCCAGTCTCGTGGCTGCTCAGTGTGAGAATTCACCTTTTGGTGTTTTAATTCTCTCACCTCTGATTGGAGAATCAGTTGTGATTAGAGAATCAGGTGATTCTCAGTTAAGTGCGGGAGGATGTAGCGGGGTACAATCCAGTGTGCCCCATGTTACATAAAGAGTGACCCGTCACTCTTGTGGACACCTGGTACACGGTACCAGGTGCTCTTGGAACCAGTCAGTGCATGACTACTTAGCATCACTATAGGTAACCTCTAGTTTGTATGAGACCCAAGCTTATCTTACTTATAAATACATCAGTCTTAAATCTACTTCTCTAAGTAGCAAACCGTTCCCACTGAGGCCGGGAACACGTGGACTTACGTTCACTCGGGTAGTTAATACCCTTAAGCACTTCCTCTGTGCAAGGTGCTGTGTGACCCCGTCACAGTAGCTTAGCGAGGGGCTTTGTTCGAGTTGCTCAAATTAAAAAGTGAGGACGTGAGCAAGCTGTGTCGTATAGCTGGCTTAGAGAAGTGAGAGTTTAAGAACAGTAGTGAAAAGTCATGGTTGGTTGTGAGAGGTACATAATCAATAAAGAGGTTTTGCTCATAAATTATGTCGGATGATTCCTTAAGCAAATAAATTATTAATAACATCCAGGTAATCGACGAAATAAATAATTTTATGATTTCATAAGAAATAATTTAAAAGACCATGCCATAATCGGGAGCCCTGCTTGACGGGATGGCGGGACGCACGCATCACGTGACGTGACATCTACGTGCGTCCCGCCATCCCATCAACCACCGCGTCACCAAAACTCAAAATCCCGGCAATCAAAACCCCCCCATTAACAGAAAAAAACACAAACTTCGAAACCGAAACGATACACAGTCAAAATACTTCCAAGTTGCAACTCAATACACTACATGATCTATGCTACTCACCAAAAACGCGCTACCAGCCCAATTCTCTAGTGTCGTCGCACTAACACTAGCCAGCGGTTTGGCATTAACAGTATTTGGTTAAATCAAAAAGAGTGTAGCACCACTACCCAAATGCCAGCATGGAGATCAGTCCGATAGGATGATCCATTTTCCGATAAAACTGGAGGATCGACAAGGAACATCACAATTAAGGTTTTCGTGATGTGTCCTACTCGTTATACTAGATCACGTTCGCATTTACTTCGCGGGTCGAAACCCGCCACACCACACCCTCATGGCGACGACGATGAACAACTTGACTCCCGTTCGGCACGAGCCATAAGTATATGATAGTAGCTGCTGTAGCTGGCTCAATGCTGACCCATATTCGAGCAAATACTGCAGTGTCGGCTGCATGACTTTGTTTAGCACGGAGTAACAATAACCTGATAATGCGCTACAACAGCGCCTAGGTGGGCACGTTGTCAAATACTGCCTATTGTCGGCAACGTCGCACTTCTTCTCTGCTCTACGTCGACGCCTTGAATACTACTGGCGCAACGAGCTGATTATAACCCTATTTGGCTTAAATGCCTTCCGAATGTCTCGTAAACCCCGCCAACTTGGGCCGCAAGTAAGATGCTGTCAATCATGTAGTTCAGCACGATATCTCGTTTACGGGTAGCGGTACCGGACATTCCCCGTAACCCCTCACGAGTCAGCTTTCATTGACAGTGAGTTTGGTATGCGAAGTGATTAATAATCAGTTAATTACAAGCTTAAAAGAGGACAGAGACACGGAGGGGTCAAATTGCTCCTAACTTACTTTCTTGCATTGTTGCGTCGCTTTAGAATGTCGAGTGCTTCGTAGAACCCGGAAACGTCTTCTTCGACGGTGCTGCAGCAATTGAACGTCAGTCACCATAATACTAAAGCAAACAAACGAAACTCCGCCGTACCTTGCTGTGCTTTGTCTGGCCGCTGACGATCGAAGCGACTGTGACGACGAGAGCCTCTTCGGATCTTTTGCCTCTGAATCCCAAGCTGGAGGCCGTCGAGAAGCGCTTTCAGGCCGTTGAGGTGATGACGATTTGGTCGGTTTTGCCAGCTCAGCCTGCTGACTCCGATTGCCTAGAGACCGATTCTCCTCTGACTTGGCTTGAGCGAGCAGCGTCTCCGTCAACAGCGCCCCCTTCCCTTGTCGCTGATACCACAGATCAAAGTCCTTCTGGAGCTTGAGGCGACCCATCTCGAGCATCTTCTGGATGTGCTGGATCTCCTTCTTCAGTTCGCTGAGCTCGTGGAATCCTTTCTTGTATGCAATCTTGTGCGTGTCGATCTCTGCCTTGAGTTTCTGCTCAGCAGCTTCCATCTCTGCAGCATCCGAGCTAGAAGACCCGTCACCCGCCGCCCCAAGAAGCCCCTCGTCAGCTATCGCCTGCTGCTTTCGAAGTTTCTCCATCTTCAGCGTCAGGGCCTTGATCTGGTTCCGAGCGTCATTTACTTCGTTCGCAAGAGCCTTGGCGGCGTCATATTTACGTTTGAGAGCTACTTTGTTGTCTCTAATCACGTCGTTCTTTGGGTATTGAGCCTTGAAAGCTTCAAAGGCCTTAGCAGGGTCCTCCAGCACGGCTGGATCCACCACTAGCGTCGACGCGTAGTCTCCCGGAGGCTTCTTCGGTGTATTTTGCTTCTTTTGAGGCTTCGAGTCGTGTTCCTCTTGGTTGCTGGAGTAGTCTACGAATCCTCTTGATAGTAATTCTGCGGGGACTGCAGCTCCGTGATTTTCTCGAATCATATTAACCATAATAGCAATCTCATTATCGCGCTGCTGAACGAGTTGTTCGAGCTCGTGCAGACGTTGCTCCAGCTCCTGATTGTTGCCTCCAGAGCCAGCGGAAATGAGTTTTCCATCGCTATTTGGGCCAGAAAGTCCTGAGCTACCAGCTGCAGCTGCTGCTGCTCCAGCAGCATTGGCCATACTCTTGAGAATATCAAAACACGCTTTCATCTTCGTGTACGTGAACTCTCCCATCGCCAAGTGCGCGCTTGGCTCCGAGTCATTTACAAAGTTCAAGCACTTTTGACGTAGCTTGTCCATCTCGTAGTCTTTTAGCTCGGCACCTTCATTCTTTACGGTAGGTCGGTTAGCAATTGTAGTACTATCACTTTTGATACTAAACATTACTTACCACATCGCCCTTGAGGATGGCTAACTCCTCTTCAAGAGAAGCGACACGAGCCTTCAGCTGGCGGATGATCACTGCGGGGTCCACTTCCTCGTTCAGACGCGCGTCGTTCTTGACACGCGCCACTCGCTGTGCAAATCTACAGGTTGACACGGATTCCTACAAGTCGAGTAGTTAATATCACTAACGCGCATGGATAGCAGAATTATAATAGTACTTCCTTACATCAGTTTGGTCTTTTTCGGGACTCACAGTCGCCACCATGACAGTCTTACAGTTGCCACCGAGAGAGTCTCGCAGTACTGAAGTCATCATGGAGTTACGATACGGAATGTGTGATCTCCCTTTGGTATTCTTCTCATGTAGCGCCACAATGACCATTTCAAGGTAGTGCAAACTCGTGTTGATGTAAGCGGCTTCACGTAGTAGTTGGCCTTTAGCGCCAGTCTTGTGAGCTCGCTCTGACCCTGCTAGATCCACGAGATGCAGCTTGGAGCGCAGTACCACCTCACTCCCCACTCTCCTCGTCTCCAGTGATACAGTGAAGATGCAATGAGAACGGGAAGACGCCAAGTTCATTGCCGTCTCACTCACAGCTCGGTTCGTATCGCCTAGGAAGAGGAGATTGAGTGCGTCTTCCTCTGTTGTCACTGGGTGCATGGATAAGTTCCGCAAGTGGCAATTCCCGTCTTCATCTTCTAACATGGCTACACGCGGCAGATCATCCAACGACTTGGTCGATTCGTGGTTCGGATCCAACAAATCGTAGCCCTGGTTGTTGTAGATCTCAAGATATGAAATCTGAGCGATGATCTGGGCTTGACTGGTTTGGTTGCGCATGCGCTCGAAGATCAAGGACAAGGCACGCGGAATGAGACCGCGATCATCGTAGCGCTCTGCTCCGCCTGTAATCGTGAAGGTTTTACCCGATCCCGTCTGACCGTAGGCGAACACCGTCGAGTTGAAGCCGTTCAACGCGCTCTCTACACAGGGACGTCCCACTCGATCGAACACTTCTTCCTGTCTGGCTTCCATGCCGATGACCGAGTCGAAGCGGAATTTGTACGATGTGCGGGAATTGTTGATCAGCCCAGCTGCAATATCTTTCGGGATGTCGTACTTCATCATGCTCGAGTCTTCATCCCACGAGAAGAAGCCCGAGGGTTTCTTGGAGGGCTTGACACGCAGGAAGATGCGAATGTTTGCATCTTCGTCAGCCTTCTGTTCCTCGTCGCCGTTCAACGTCGATGTCGTATCGTCCTGGTCCTCATTGCGGATATTATCATCGTCTCGGTTCATGTTGAGAGATCTTGTGCCCCAGAGTCGCCAAGATCATTAGCCAATCAGACGGCGCTTTCGCGTCGTTTCGTGCGCATGATAAAGTGATAAGAAAGCAAGTTGGATATAGTCTACTACGAGCGGAGATGAATCCTTTTTGAAAGAATTGAGATGATAATGATACTATACGAGAGGCGTCGTTTTGGCCTGGGAGGGCAGTTCCTAATATGACTGGTGTGAATATCTTCTATCGGAGCGTTGCCGATGATAATGCTACTTCATTTAACAGCTGCTCCTCTTAAAAAAAACACCAACATACAGGAAGCAAGCATGTGCGATTGCGCGGGGACTAGTCGTGCACTGTACTGTATGATAGCAGGTTATTGGTTTCGCTGTGGGTTATCGCAACATTCTTGCAGCACTTATATCAGACCCCACGTCGCCAATGAAATAAGATTGGTTAGACTGTCCAAGCTGAAATATCATAAAAAGGTACAGCTTAAACTGTTAAAAATACTACTTTTCCCTTTTACTCCCACAATAGTAGGACGTGTCGAATATAGAGGAAGTGTGTCTGATCGTGCTGGCCAACATCGACTGAGACAGTGACCCAAGTACACTACAAGTAACCATGCCTCAAAGGACTGGTCGAAGCCATACTGTAAGCCGTCTCACTAAGAAAAACGACAAGAACGAAGATAGGAATCTAATACGGTCAAATTCTGTTTGTATTCCTCGTTACTACACTGCGATCAATTATCGTCTACGTGTGCTTAGCATTGGTGATGGGAGAACATGCCTCTGCAAGAACACCAAACGTTAGAAAAAGAAAAGAACATATGAGAGCTCCTGGGACTTACTGTAAACTTGCCACGCTGCTTCGTGGAGGGCCAGCCAGTAAAACGTGAGTTGACATTCGCCATCACACAACGCGTCGTAGTCAACAGGCAGATGAGCTGGATACGACGTGAAAGTAGCTCGGCAGTCGTCGTTGTGAAGCGCACGACGCTCGTCTACCCAAATCTCGCACGGGCCATGGTGCGATTCGACAAAACCGCGTTGCTCTTCGTCGTTCTGCCAACGCACCTCTGACGTACCGGTGACATTAACCGGATCAACATCGACGCGCGTGTTACCGCAGTCTGGTACGACAGGATCCAGCATCTCACGCAGCGACGAGTAGCTGGAATTCCGAAATGATGAGGCGAACATCGCAGCGTTGAGCTCTGGGGTGTCATTCCACTTCTTCCCACCAAAGCTGGTTAGGTCGATCGTTTCGGAGACAGTAGTGACGAACGATGTGGATGTGTACGGATCGCGGTAAACAGCAGCCGGAACGAGAGATATCCGTGGCCGTGCGCCTCTGGAAGCCAGGAAAGTATCATCGTGACGATGAACCCGCTTTGGAGCTTGATACCGACACGCATCTTGACGTAGTTTGAAGCAGGTTAGAGATTTCGAGGACTTCAATTTGGAAATGAAGAGACTACAAAGGTAGCGTAGCCTTCGCATCAGATTCCATGTACTGACGTGGCTAATCAGACATTGGCATTGAACAACAGTAATGGCGATCGATTGACAATTACCTCTCATGCAACGATTCTGATTTGTTGGCGAGACAACGCACACAACGGGGTGATAAAGCGGCCTTCTATTTATTATTTTACGTTTTCCAAAATTTTCGACTTCGTTGCGTTTCAGCAACCGTTTTGTATTTTCTAAGTTACCGATTTAACTGATTAAACCGTGTAATATGGGTCTTGGAAATGTTTGTCAATGAATTCTAAAATCCGACTTTAATACGAAGCAACGTGTTAAAACGACATTTTACATTGTGACTGTTGGACGCGACTTGATGCCGTCCGTCTATCTTAACCCACTTCTGCGTGGATTTGGCAGCTTGAATTGTTTCAGTTACAATGCTGGATACTTGATCTTGTGCTCTGGGTGTCTATTAGTTCCGTGATGATGGTGCTCATTAGCGGTTTCATTGCCTCAGAACCAACCCGCGCTGGGGCACCCCATGTATAGCGAAGAATTTGTTGAGCTCGCTTGGGCTGACGGTCTTCGCGTGAAAGTCCTGTTTCTCTGTCGCTCAAATATCGGCGTTCCTGAGGACAACGCACATAACGTGTGTGTTGCCAGCGATCGATCAGTTTTCTAATCCAAAACTAATAACTTGTTTGCCAATATAAAACCCGTTTATCGAAACGTGCTCAATTCATCACACCGATCAACCGTTAAGACCGATGGGAGATGTTTCACTTTTTTACATTACAGCTACTGGAAACCTAGTTTGAGCGGAAAGTTTGATCGCCTAGAGAATTTGTTGGCCATACATAAGACCCTATTTGGTTTTAAAGGCACCCAAAATCCATTTTAAAACAGTTAAATCAATTTAATCGGTAATTTAAAATAGATTACAGATTCAAACAATTATTGTTAGTTTCCAGGAAAATCAAAGAATGAATTAGATGTTTTATCTGCGCTATCCAGAGGGAGTGGGTACCTATCTAGCGTCATCAAAGGCACTATCGTGATTTCTCCTTTTTGTGTCATCAGTTGAGTTGACCAGTTACAACACTTCCCCGCAACTCAGCTGGAGTCAGATGAAGGGCGAGTCCGATCCTTGTGCGATGGTCCAGAAATCGTTTCGCTCCGAGTGCTTTTGTGAGTCCGTCGGCAAGCATTGTAGTTGTAGGGCAATACTCTAGTTTGACGCTGCCATTCTTGTACGCTCGAATGGTACATGACGTCAATAGTCTTTTGAGCTTCCGATGTCTTGTTGCTCGTAATTCGGTGAATGGTAGACTTGTCGTCTACGAGCACGAGGAGTTGATCTTCTTCGTGACTTTGTCCAATGGCGTTCATGAAGAGTTGAATCCACGTGACCTCCTCGACTCCCATTGAACATACGATGAATTCGGCTGCAGTAGAAGACTTCGCCACCACAGATTGCCGTTTGCAGATCCAACGTACTGTGCATCCATACACTTGGACAAGAACTCCAGAGATCGATTTTCTGTCGGTGATGCTGTTCGCCCAGTCTGCATCAGTGAACGCTTTGATTCTGGGGACTTGACGGTTTCGGCGATAAGTAAGTGCTGCTGATCTTGTTCCCCCGACATGGCGTAGAATCTTCTTCACAGCATTCCTGTGATTCACTGTGGGTTTTGCAGCTCCTGCGGCAACTTGGCTGACTGCATACGCAATATCCGGCCTCGTTACTTGGCTGAGGTACAAGAGAGCACCTACAGCTTGTTTGTAAGGAACTTTGGTGGCAAGAGCGTCTTTTTCTTCGCCAGGGTTTAGTATAGTGCTCTGATCCATAGGAATTTCCGAAGTACGGCAATTGTCCATGGCGAAACGTTCACAAACTTCAGTGGCATACTGTTCTTGGTCGATAGTCATCACACCAGAGTCCATGTCCCGGGTTATACGCATTCCAAGGAACCACGATAATTCTCCCAAGTCCTTGATTTGATATTTCTCTTCCAATGCATTTACCAGTTGCTGCATATCTTCGATGTTCTTGTAGCCCACCAGGATGTCATCTACATAGACAAGTACGATCAGGACTTTGGTTTGGTGCTTGTAGACACACGGATCCTCTCGAGTAGGTTTTAAACCGGTAGATCGCAAAAAGTTGTCGAGTTCGATGTACCATTCTCGACCGGCTTGTTTTAATCCATACAGAGCTTTACGAAGTAGCCAAACCTGACCAGGTTCTCCTTCTTCAAAGCCTCGGGGCTGTTTAACATAAATCAACTCACGAAGGTTAGCTTTAACAAATGCAGTTGAGACATCACCTTGTCTGATGAGGAGTCCAGAGTGGTTACACTCGGCCAAGAAGACCCGAATTGAAACGAGTCGCGCAACGAACGCGTACGTATCAATATCGTCAATCATGTATATTTCTTGGAAGCCTTGCGCGCAGATCCGGGCCCGTAGTCGTTCGACTTTTCCATCTGCATGGCGCTTAACTCTAAAGGTCATGGCTGTCCCGATAACATGAGCACCTGCAGAGGGAGTCACCAGTGTGAACGTACCATTTGATCGAAGTGCTTCGATCTCAACCCGTATGGCGTTTTCCCATTCCGACCACTGAGGGGAGCGCCTCGCTTTCTTCAATGTCAGTGGTTCTTGGATCACTTCAGTCATGGCTAAGAAAGCGGCTCCAATGCTACGGCTGGATATCCGCTCCGATCGCCTCCGCCTGGTTAAATCTGTAGCCCCATTGAGTTCCTCGACAAGTGCCGTTGAAAATGAGGCTGCTTTTCTTTCCCGTGTTCGGTCGTCCTCGGTTGGAGCGGATGTCCTATCCGTTGGTCTTCCCCGCATTGAGTCGCCGCTGGTTGTGGTTGAGAATTGTTCTTGTAGAGGGATCATTGGAACACCTGGGTACTGTGCGCTTGGGCGCTTCAGCGGTGAACCCAGGAACTTAACGTCGCACGTATTCACAATTCTTGCTCCACCTTCTCTCACGTATACAAATTAACCCTTGCGTTGTTCATCATGTTCCACGAATACTCCTCTTTGGCCTACTGGTCTAAACTTGAACAAAGTGCTGCGCTTACCGGGCGGTAGATTCACTGTAACACTTTCTCCAAAGGTGTGAGAGTCCGACAGGTCCGGCATTTGTCCATGGTACTTAGCGTAGGGCGTTGTCGATATTTCGCTGCGTGAAGTTACTCGGTTTCTTATGTATGCAGCAGCTCGAACAGCGTACTCCCATAGGTTGTGGGGTAAACCAGCTTGGATCAGCATTGTCCGTGCCGCCTCGAAAAGTGTTCGGTTCGTTCTTTCCACCACACCATTCTGGTAGTATACGTCAGGCTCAGAAAATGGTCGTTCCAGGCCTGCTTCATCACATAGAGTATTAAACTCGAATTCCCCTCCATTGTCCGTTCGCAGAACACGGATTTTCCTTGAGTCTTCACGGTTTTTAATCATAAGTAGGAACTTTCTAAAGCACTTCACAGCTTCATCCTTCGTCTTTATAAAGTACACGTGAGTATAGTTCAGCCACTTGATTACCAGCATGTAGTGGTTCCCATGGATACTTCGCTGGTGCTTCCCTGCAAGGTCTGCATGACAAACTAGATCCTTCTCTTCTTGAGATCTTGTACTTCGACGAGGTGCCGGGCGACTGGATATCTTGCCGAATGTACAGTCTTCACATGGATGGTCCGGGATTTGTCTGGAGCCAATAATCTTCAGACCTTTTACTAACCCACTCCTTTCAATCTCAATAACACCTTGGTAGCGCAAATGTCCAAGTCGTCTGGGCCAGTCCTCAAGTGAGTTTGGAGGGATCATAGTCGCTGAAGCCGTCGTTGCCGCTGCCACACCATCTTCTGCACTCAATCTGGTATGACTTTCTACTTGGTAGCCATAAACTCCATTAAGTATCTTTCCTCGCAGGAGCGGAGGGCCGTAGACTACACACCCATCCTCAGTAAAGTCACACCTGAAACCACGCTGAGAAAGTTTCGATACTGAAAGTAGGGTCTTCTCTAGACCTGGTATAAATACTACTTCGTCAATTTTGGTCCCTTTGGTCCCAAACAAGACCAGTGAGCCCCATTGATCACCTTTCATAACATGCCCATCCGAAAGTTCCACCTCGTGAGTTGCACATTGCTGTAGATTAGTCAGCAGCTTCGCTTTCCCAGTCATGTGGTGAGAAGCTGCCGAGTCAATGTACAGCGGAAAGGTTTGAGTTCCAGGGTCAAACGGAAATAACTCGGTGTCCGTCAACACCCCATGTCTTCAATCATGGTTCTCGTTTTGTTCGCCTTGAACTTCACGGCTACGGGCTTGCTGGGCGACATGACGATCGTGGTAGTTTGTCGTGTGACCTCGTTCATTGCATGTCTTGCACAAAGCGTCTGAGAAGTCCCAACGGGGCCTAGGGTCCTTGGCAGTAGTAGCTGAAGCGCTTCCACTAATTTGGGGTTTCTTGTCACTGCCATCTCGGCTAAAATCTTCGCTGCATCGCTTGTTGGGGTTAATTTTTCCATCACTTTTGGCTAGTTTGGTCAGTATCACCACTGCGCGTTCAAGTTCTCCGGTAGCGTCCTCTGCTTCTTGGTCAAGTTTGGCTTCCAGATCAACGCGGAAGCGAGGGTAAGCATGGTTGATGAAAGTACTCAGCGCCTGCTGCTCAGATTACGAGTTGACTTTGCCACGATTTAGCCCTGCTGCAATCTGGGGGAGTCGGTGAGCATAGGTAGCATATGTTTCCTGGGGAAATTTGCGTGTGTTCGCCAGAGTGACTGCAATCGTCTGCACCGGGAGCTTGCACCGGAAGTTCTCCATGAACTTGTTCGCGAGGTCACAGAAAGAGTCCTTCGGATGGTTAGAGCTGTTGCGGTAGTACCAGGTACCAGCTTCACTCGTGAGTCGGGAGGGCAAGAACACCGCACTTCACCGTTTCCGGCCACTTTCACTCCGTGAGTGTCTCTGCCAGGTGTATCTGTACTTTGAGTCGCTCCAACCAATCATAAGCGCCAGGGTCTATGAATCCATCCTTGGTCGATCCATCAAAGGGCTCAATAGTGAGCAATTTGAGGTCTATCTTCGTTCTTGTCGCGCGTGTCCCCACTGCTCCACTTTTAGTCGCTGGCGCAGGCTCATCTTCCACTTGTTCAAAGTCTGAATCATCGTTTGAAGACATGGTAAAAGGATAGTCGAGTCTTGCGGCTGTTAACCTGTTAGTTTCCAGGAAAATCAAAGAATAAATAAATGTTTTATCTGCGCGATCCAGAGGGAGTGGGTACCTATCTAGCGTCATCAAAGGCACTACCGTGATTTCTCCTTTTTGCGTCATCAGTTGAGTTGACCAGTTACAACAATTATAAACTACTTTTTAACAATCAACGTGACATATGACTGTTCTTCACTATGCTCAAAAGTCTTGTACCAGCAACCGTTTTGGTGCGCATTAAACCGGTCTGTAAGGCCCTGTTTCTTTTAAGATTAACTTTTGAATAGCGTAGACCAGAAAATGACATCCAAACGAAACAGTGCACGGATTAACTTTAACACCTTGCAGCACGATATCAGTTTCAAGAGAAGAAAAGTCACAGTCCAACCACTCATCAAACCCAAGCCGTCAATTGAACGGGCGACGTTTGTGGACGGACAGCCAAACAACTTCTTCGCCGCGTGCAGGTTCGTCGTCACTACAGGAAGAATATTCGAGTGCTGCTAATACTAAGATGTTGCTGATCTGTTGTCTCTCCTCTCCTGGGCCTTGAGTGCAGGACACAAGACACTGCCGCTCGGCATCCAGCAGGGGGCCTTGCTGACATCGGTTTTACAAAGAAAAGGTGGGTAATGATGCAGCTTGCTTCGGTGTCATGCTGCGAAACGATCTCGTCCAGCGTGGGACTGACTGCTGTGCTTACTAGGCTGAGGTATGACTAGTCTGCTCGATTTTCAACCTTCCCGACAACGCAAGCAGCGCGCTAGCAACTGGACAACAGACGAGGTACGTCTTCTTTTAATATTTACGCAGCAACATGAGCGTTGCCTAAGTTAGCTATTACGCGACAGACAGTTGAGCTGCTGCGACTTCGGTTCCAGACAGAGGACCTCTTTGCAGGCTTTCTTAAGCAGGGCAATAAAGACGACGAAAAGAACAATTGGACGGCGGTGGCGGCTAGAAAAGGGACTGGAAATCGTGTCGTGGGCGACTGAAGACACTCACCGCACATATAAAGTACGTTAACAAAACGAGTATTAACTTCAAACTACTAAATCTCATTGACTTTTTTGCTGTTGTAGAAGCTTGTGAAGGAAGATACCAGGACTGGTGATAATACGGAAGACCCTATATCTTACCCTGCGTATTGGGAAATACTGCTTGAATGTTTGGGGCCGTACAGTGGTTTGAACGGCACCGCTATAGCCGACAGTGAGAGGCACCTTACGACGGTTTGTACCCGAACAGCAGTCGGCGCAGCAGTCGAGGAAAGCGCTGCCGAGTCTGATAGCGAGGACGAAGACCAAGGGAGCTCCGGCGTTGGACACGATCGCGGAGCTGCTACTTCCGTGGAAGGGTCCCGTAAAAGACGCTCCGTGTTCTCTCCGGCTAAAGCGACCCCATCCAAGAAGACAAAAAAGGATGCGGTCCTATCAACATTGGCATCATCGATGTCAACTCTGGTGAGCCATATAGTGGGCAAACCTTCGGGACAAGAGCGAACAGAAGTTACGTCGGTCCAGGCAGACTTAGCATCGATGCGCAATGATATTCTTCAAGTTAGTGGTCGTGTGGTGGAAATGGAGGCCAAATTCAACGCTGTTGCTGACAATATTGCCGCCGCCGTGACGAAAGCGGTACTAGGAAGTACTACATCACAGCTCACGCAAATGTAAGTTGTTTTTATGATATTAAACGCTCACTGACTCTACTAACTCGCTAACGATGTTATTGCGTTTCCTTTGTCCTTCCAGCAATTCCTCCTCTGCGTCCTCCTCGACCTGAAACACTTCCAGGTCGCCGCCACTGTTTTCGTTGTGTAGAAGCATTTCGTCATGCATGCTGTTGTTGTAATCGCCTCGGATAACTGTAGCCAGCTCCTCTAAAGTGTTGCGCTCGTATGTAAGCGAAAAATTATGTAGCACGAAGCAGCTTGCAATCACTTTCCCATCTTCGACATCGCTGTTCATGTCTAGTTCTCTTCGTAGTATCTGGAAACGGCCTTTAAGGGTCCCAAACGCCATTTCTACCGGGATGCGTGTTCTTGAGTGCGCTTTGTTGAACTTGTTAATTACAGGATTATCTCGCTGGCTGTGTGCGAAGGGCGTTAGCATGTACGACCTTAAAGCGTACCCAGCATCTCCTGTGAAGTGCATACCGAACGGTAGTCGTTGCTTCACGTATGTACCCATGAGGCTGCGTTTCCACACAGACTGATCGTTGCAGCTTCCTGGGCGGACCGAAAACGCCATGAATCGCTGATGGGCATCAACAAATGCCATTACGTTATAGGCGGGAAACCCTTTCCTACAATACCAACCCCAAAATGCTGCTGGGCGAGACCGCTTGATTAGCGTTCCGTCAATGGTCCCGGCAACACCTTCGATTCCGCATACGCCTTCAAATCCAGAAGCTACCTCAGACCACTCACATGCATGTCTTGGGTAAAATATAAAGCGCTCGCGCTCACTGAAGAAAATGTGTACGATTTGAGTTAGTGCTCGTGAACCTGTAGACTTGCTGACACCAAATGTTTGGCACGCATCCTTCATACCTCCGCGCGATCCGAGATAGAACATCACTAGAGCTACCTTCTCCCTTCGGAAAACCTTCCGATTCTTCCCGACAGAGTTATGATTGCCTTTGTAATATATAGACCATTTAGATTCGACGAATGCCACAATAGCGTCGAAGCACCCACGCCCTACGCGGAAAGCACTTCTAAAGCTGGCTTCGTCTTGCCGCTGGTCATCATTTTGTCTAAAGAAATTGGTTCTTACCGTGTAGATGTCCGTGTTGTCAGCTCGCACGCTTCTACCATCCACATTGAGTAGTAGGCCGAATGCACACAGCAAGACACATGCGACACCAACAGCTAGCTCGTGCTCCATGACTGATGTCAAATAGCGAAAGTGTCTACGTTGTGACCAACCACTGAATATCACCTTACACAGGATAATCTCGAGGACTAAGTTTATTCTGACTCTGAAGGTCAGAATAACTTTACGCCAAGAATAACTTCTTAACCAATAGTGTTCACGGGTTTAGCCCGGCGGCTAGGGTAAGAATATCTCATGCTAGTTTTATTCTAGATATTCCCAAATGAAACAGTCCCTAATTTATTTTAAGCTACTGATTAAACAGATTAAACCGTTTTATACGGGTTTTGGGAGGCACCCTGTGGGTACAATTCTATTTATATATAAGAAAAGCATTTTAGGTACAATTCGTCGCGATTAAACTTAAATGCGAGTCTTCTAAGTAGCTTTTCGAAGGCCCTATATATCTTTGATAGCTCTATTTTAGCCTTGAAGCTGATCATATTCTTGTTTCGTAGTCAAAACGTATAAAGCTATGCTACGCTAATAAGTTTATATCGGAATCTTCTTGTCGTTACAGCGAAAAGTAAGGCGTTCTCCAGATTTATGCAGGTAAAATATGCATCGAGCACGAAGCTAGCCAACGGCACACCTGTCAATTCGATCGCACTAAACACACGCAAAGAAAACTACTGTATCTGTGAGAAGTGTTGTGCCCACTTCAAATTAGGAGAAAATAAATTTTGCTACCAAACCAGTCACTACCGCCACTAATGGCACGGGTACAGTGCATACATCAAACACAAAGCATTGAACACGTGAAATCCTACATTACAAACCAACTAGCTCTGAAATATTTTTAAGAAATCATAAAATACTGTGACTTCAACATCACAATCCATTTTATTTATCATTACAAAAACTATGTCTGCCACGCCATTTCCAATCAACCGATGGCAACTACCGACCGCAAGCGACGACGCTCTTCTAGCGGCGATGCCGCTGTCCCTAGCAAGCGCTCAGCCACTGTTCAAAGCAGCAACGAGACCACCGATCTATCAGCAGTAGATGCCGAGCTGTCCAGCATCAACGAATTGCTGCAAGAGGAGGAAACGTCTCAAAAACGTGCGTAAAAAAACTAAAACGGGTTCCGCAGTTTTCATTTTTTTTTAATGTAATTCCGGTTTGTCCAAATCAGAGACCTGGCAGATCGGCAAGCGCGTCAAGAAACTGCTAGAAGACAACGACAAACTGCCCGTTTCTAAGCAGCTGGACGCCTATTTCCTATGGGGCACAGCGCTTGCCCGTTTGGCCTCGTTAAACGAGGACCCGACGCTGGCGGACGCTGCCGCGGACAAGTTCCAGCAGATGCTGCAGCTGAGCCAGGACGAGGCGGACGAAGACGCCGCAGACGCAGCTCTGGGACCTGTGGGCTTCTCTCTCTGGGGCTCATCGCTGCTTACTGTAGCCACAGAGATGCAGAGTCGAGAAGTGCTGGACCAGGCACTTTCTAAGTTCCAGCGAGCGGTTGAGGTGGATGGAGGGACGACGTTCGAGACGAAATTCCAGTTTGCAAAGGCCTTAAAGGAAGGTGGAGACTTAGTCGCGTTCTTGGAGGAAGACGACGATAAAGCTAAGCAGGATTACTATAACAGAGCACTGGCCGTGTGTGAGAAGCTGGAAGAGATCTACAAGAAGAATTCGATGGACGAAGAGAAGGTTGAGGAGGAAGAAGACAGCGAAGAGGACGAAGAGGACGACAAGGTGACGACCGAGGACTATGCGGAGGCGAAGCTACTGGAAGCTGTAGTGCGAGGTCTGCTGGAGGACTTGAGCAGTGTCGAGGACTTCCGTCGTACCCTTGGTCTGTACAAGGAAGCGATCTGTACGTGGCTTCTCGTTTGTAAAAGAGAGAGGCCTTCGATCTAACGTGGGCTTATTGTGCGCAGCGTTGAGTCCCGGGAGTGCCGAGGCGCTGATGGAGATGACCAACTACCTGGCTGCGAGATGCTCGGCGAGTGCTAGTCTGGGAGGGAAGGTCAGTATTGAGGAGTGGAAGACGCTGTTTTATGATCTGGAAGAGAAGTTCAAGAGTTTGCTGGCCGAAGCTGGGTTCGATCTGCAAGAGTGTCATGAGATCTGCAAGCGGAAGGACACAAATGACCAGGAGGAGCCGGAAGAAGAGGACATCGATGAACGAGTGCCTCATCTGCTCAACACACTGGGTAAGGGACTGGCTGCGTTTGTGCGAGCCTTCCCGACGCTGGACGAAAGCCAGACGAAGACGCTGAAGGAGCAGAAGAAGAAGAAATCGACCGGTGACGCACGCTTCACTCACGCAGTGGAGGTGCTACGATCAGCTCACCACTTCCACGACAAGCTCGGTGGGTATTTTCTGGCATGTCTGTATGCCTCGCCTGCGTTCGAAGATGAAGAGGTGAGTACGGTGATGTGTTGGATGCAATGAAATAGCTACCGCAGAATGTACTGACGCAATTTGTTTGCAGCAATGTCGGACGTGGCTGGAGACGGCGGATAGCTACGGGGCTTTAGAGGATGAATTCGACGTGCAGGAGTTCACTACGATGCACGAGAAGATGTGGTTTAAGCGCCTGACCCAACCACCCGAGCAAATTGAGGACATCGGCGGGGAACAGGACGAAGTCGAAGAGGAGGACGACGAGTAGGCTGCTCTTACAGACTCTTACAGACTCCTGGACTAGACGCGTTGGTCCGATACCCAGTTCTCCATGACACTTTCTCAAACAAGATCATCCTTTCTAAGTTTTTCAGGGTGGCCTTTCCGACTAGCAGTAGTGTAGTAACCTAGTCAAGTCAAGCTTTCCCTTATCCAGCGCGCAGTCACCGACATCTCGCGCCCTCAGTACGTACGAAGGATGAGCTGGCGTGGACAGCCCAGCGATGACGACTGCTACGAGTGGATCTCCACCTTCCTGTCATCAAATGATGGCCACTTGTCTGATCTTGAGCTGGAGGTTGACAGCGACAACTTCTTCGACAACGTGGACGTTCTACTAGGCGCCCAATCCCCCCACGACCATCGTAGATCGCCCCTCCAACTCACTCCGTCCGTCTTGAGTGTGATCGTAGATCTCCCAGCCTCGTCGACGAAACCCGACGTGCAAGAAGCACCGGCGCCAGTACCGTCGATTTCGTTTTGTGATCTGTTGAAGGAGGCACAGGCGGCAGCGAAGCGTGACCTTCAGCTCCAGCCTTCCCGCAATGCAGCGACAACTCCTCGCAAGTCGCAAGCCTGTCGTCCTCCCAGACACCACAACTTACTTGCAACGGCTGCAGCAACTGCCAAAACCTACGACAAGCCGGTGACTCGCTCCAGCGCGCGCAAGAAACTCAATCGCCGTCTCTTCTAGTTGACTTCATTGTCTCCAGACACCATTGGCTACCTTCATTGAGGCGATAAGTTCTCGTTACAGCGATACCACGTAGAGTACATTGACGTTTACCTAGATTCAGAGATATCCGCATCTGAAGACGACCACAAGTGTTTTGCGCCTCCTGAATTCATCATTTCTTTTACTGCGTTCCTAGTTGAACTCGTTCCAATAAGCCCAAGAAGAAGCACCAGCTCCAGCCCTAAACTCGCATTTTTTGTCATCTTGTACCAAGTCAATGCTTTTTCACCGCCTACCTCCCTCAAGAGCTTAAGCGAACAACCTCGACGTCGCCAAAGAGCAACCGTGGTAGCTAGGATTACAATGACTTCTAATGGGCAACTACAGAAGCTGAATCAAAACACTCGAAACTAGGGTCATCAATTGCATCGAATAGTGCCACCTTTGCGTATTGCGCTTTCGTGTCCTACGTCGTGCAAACATCGACTTGCCGTCATCTCCATCCGCATCCCACTGATGTCTGCTTCGTAGCTCAAGTTCATAATCTAGAACCTGCCGCGCTTCTGTAGAAGCCAAGCTACATATAAATAAAGCACGACGACAGAATCGACCGGCTACTGTGCGCGCAACTCAACTTGGAGCAGTCAACTATGGTCGCAGCTGTCCTATCCTCCCACTCGTCGCTGGAAAGTTATCGAACTCTGCATGGAGCAACTTATCGGAGCCCCATCGAACGGTCCTCGTTGCTCTAAAAGAAGCGGATTCAGGATGAGGCGTCGCTCTGCCACTTCGACGTGCTGGCCTCACCATCAGAGGGAAACGATCACATGTCCCTTCAGCGCTGCGAATCGCAGTGCGATCGCTAACCGTTCTACTTCTGCTCACTCTTTGGTTCGCTTCATTGTGCTCAAGACTTAATTGAACCCAACTCTGACAATGAAGAAAGCCCGCAAGCACGTTCAAGAATTTACTAGCGGTCGGGCATCGGGCTACGGAGCCGCATACACTCTCCCCGTCTTCCTCACTGTCGCTTCCATCTCGTTATGGATCAATGCGACTCACTTGCAATGGCTCGGACTCAGCCACGTCTTCATCCTGTTCAAACTCGTGCTGCTCCTCAGCGTTCATGAACTACTTCGTCCCTTCTGTCTATCGTTCGGGAACGTCTGCACCTTGACAGCTCATGTCGGTGCAGCGGCCAATGCAGCCGTCGTGCAGTTCATCAAGCGGGGGCTACACCCCAAGTTCCCAGAGTGGACGCTATGGTACGAGTGGTTCCAGGCCATCGCGTTCGCCGCGGGTCAACGCAACGGCAGCCACATCCTGAAGTTATCTAACGCATTGGCGTTCCGCCGCAACTTCGAACTCATCGGACGGCTACTAGGAGCTTTGGCCTGTTGGCGTCACGGCCACACACTCGAGAGCATCCGATACAACGGACTCGAGCACTTGTGGCTACGTTCTAAAGGTGGGAGCGAGGATGAGAGACGGATCGTAGTGCTATACTACCATGGAGGAGGCTACGCCCTCTTCAGTCCTCGTTTCTTCGTGGAGTTCGCCAGTCGCTTACTAACTCAGGTGCGAAGCCAACTTCCAGCTGCTTGGGGTGGCACCGACCCTTCAATGAGCGTCCAGATCTTGCTGGCCAACTACCGTAAACTACCCGAGGTCTGTTTCCCCACACCTCTGGATGACGCCATGGTCATGTTCGACTACCTCGTCAACCACGAGAAGATCTCACCAGAGAACATCATCCTAGCTGGTGACAGCGCCGGTGGCGGCTTGGTTCTTGCCACTCTGCTGAGACTTCGTCAAGCTCAACGAGAGATGCCTCTAGCGGCGCTATGCAACTGTCCGTATGCAGACCTGTCGGCCGACGTGGCTGTATCCGATCACTGCTTCATCTCCAAGTCCATGCTGGACGCGATTCGAGACTTCTGCGTCCAGGAAACCCCACAGGCTTCGTGGTGTGAAGGTGCCATGCTGCAGACAGATCTGCGTGGATTGCCGCCCTTATTCATCCAGGCAGCAGAATTCGACATTCTACACCAACAGTCAATGCTCTTGGCCCAGAACGCCAGATCGGATGGTGTTCAAGTCGAATTGGACATGAACGAGCACATGCCGCATGTGTTCACACTGTTTCCACACTTTATGATGCCGCAATCTTCCGTCGGCATCGAGAGATTCGCTGCGTTCATCACACGTCAAGTGACAGCGCACCGAATACCAGTGCAACTTCCAGGTGCTGCTCCAGCATTCTGAAGATTTGGTCGATGTAGAAATGTTAACGTAAGTTAGGTACCGGTAGTTGCTGGTCGATGTTAGTAGTAGTTTGTTAGCGTTAGTTAGGTCGTTGGTACCAAAAAACCTGAAGTATTTGTACTGCCCATACCGGTACTGATTTTCTCTTTGGGTTTTCGTTTTTGCAATTTGAAGAGATTTTATTAGCATGTGAAATTGAACCAACCACTTTTCAATGCCTCTATTTTTTTTTATTTTTTTTTATTAATAATGGCAGTGGTGGGTATTCTTACGGGAGGGCATTGCAAAGAAGACAACACTATGTAATATGTATTTGAGTATTAATAAGCCATCACGTAGCAGTAAGAACTGCAATACTCACCGAGCTAGCAATATTGATTGGAATACCTAGCAGAGCCTGCGCAACCATGTCAGCATGCCTGTCATGCTTCAAAACCAGCGACTTCTCGAAGTTGAGGGGGGGGGGTAAGCACTTTCGGATCGAGTGCAGACACTCCACTTCAGCGCCCGAGGGCGGTTAGAGGTTACGTTTGGTGTGAGGACTCCAGCACTAATTACAGTATCGTGCGCTCCAGCAGTATTGCAGTATTGCAAAAGCTAGCAGTATGTCATTGCGTATAGTATAAATCAATGCCAGTACTTGAAATACATGTTTACCCATCATTGAATAACGTAATCCATTTATACTTTACTCAATGGCGTTATAGAGATGTTTTTTGCTCGTATCTATTCGCCTCTGGCTTGGAACACTAATAAAACAATAGGAAATGCTACGTGAAAAACACTGGTATTCCCAGCTAAGTCGAAGACGATCTAGTTCTTATAGCGAGAAATGCTCTGTCAAAGCCGTGTTAACCCCTCCAACCCGACGTGCTGCATAATGCAGTTTATTTTTTTTCATAAACTGCATTATGCTACATAAGAGGAATTTAGACTTGAAATTTGTATTGAGCGTATTCTCCCTCGCCAGCGGGTATATAAACTTTAAGATAAGCGATCTTGGCAAAATGATCTTTTTCTGTTACATAACCAAAACCCGATCAGTCTTCTGGCAAGAGAAAGTCGCTCATATTTTAGAAAATTAAGACAAATTTTCTAAAATATGAGCGACTTTCTCATCAGCAAATTTGACAGGTAACGGCTGACAGCCACTCGCCGACGGGGGGATATTTTTTTCATTCGAGATTTTGCGCGCCTAGGACACAAGTAGAGACCCAAGATGGTGCGAGCCCGACACAAACAAGTTCGTGACGTCGACGTGACGTCGAGTGACCTTTCCTGGCGGTCGGTGTGGCGTGAGCTGAGAGCCCAAGGCTGGACTAACAAGCGTCCGTCAAGCCGTGGCCTTGACGACAGATATCGCTACGTCCATCCCGGATGAAGCCCCGACGGAATCGAAGGAGACGACGTTTTCCTGGGATAAAAAGCAGTGTTGGAGTATTATGCGAACGGTAAGGTACTTTAGTGATGTTATTATCAATTGGTAGCTAACGTTACATGTTTGCGTACACAGAGCTACGTACTCGAGCGCGAACATCCAGTCTACCTACCCGTGGTGATGCTGAGCTAGAGCGCGCTGCTCAAGTCGCTCGCGAAACCTACGGACACCTATTTGAAGGGACAAGTGGTCACAACGAAGCTGAGAGCGTGCCACTTCCTTCGCAGCCATCTCAAACGCTTTCACCGCCTCGAAGTGCACCTCCAAATGCCCCTGCAAGTGCCCCAACAACCCCACCGTCTAGTCCTGGAGCTGGGCGACGGTCTTCGCGGCCTACGAGGCGCTCATTGGCTGATACTGAGAGTCTTATGGCGGCTACACCTCCGCCACACACGACACTAATTGCTTCGTCACCCCATGTCAGCGTTGGTAGTCTGGACAACTTCGGCGACGACTCCGAGTTTGAAGCCGGGGAGGCTGTGGACGATGTGTCGGTGGAATCGGTCGAGGAAGGAAGCGATTGCCAGCCTGGTACGTTTTATATTATGCTGCATCTTGTGCTGCATATAGTACTGCATCTTGTGGTGCATTTCACTGATTTGTATATGGCTCGTTGCATTATAGATGGTAGTGTTGGAGATGGAGTTGACGATGAAGATGAAGATGGAGGAGTGAGCAGTGAGCTACTTGTTGACAAAGACGACTCGCTCAATACGGTGTGTGATGGAGACGACGCTGCCGAGTATGCTGCCATGGAATCTGGTGATGATGCTGCAAAAGACGATTTAGTTTGGGATGAAGACAGTGGCGATGATAACGAATGCGCTGAACCGTACATTCCACCTGATATAAGCAGAAGTAAAGCTTCTGAGACTGAGATTGCCGCTGAAGTTCTGTTCGCGGAGCGATTCCTGGATAGTTTTGGAGGAGAGGACGCAGTGTTAGCTTTAAATCTCAAGAACGATGTTCTACGTGAAATGGCTGCGACTGGTTGGGAAGATGTGGAGGAACCAGATACGTTTGCCTACATGAACACGCCGTACGAGCCTGTGGACAACACACGAAGCTACCCTGGGCTACGGCAAGGGTATTCGGGCCCCACAGCTGATGCACTGCGCAAATGCTGGCTCTCCGCTTGCGCTTTTCTTTTTCTTTCTACCAGTAGTGCTGTGGCAGCACATTGCGGTGTGCTCAAACGAGTATGGGCGTGAAATGGCACCCCTTCGTGTCGATGAACGGTACAAACGCTACCGTAGCAAGTGCCGGCTCAATCCTCAACTACCAAAGAAGACCAAGCGAGACATCCAGACAGAGCTAGAGGGCGCGAAACCGATACAACCTCACGAGCTTTGTCGCTTTATCGGCCTCCTAATTGCACGCACGATTGCCCCCAACCGCGAAAAACTTGCAAACCATTGGAAAACTACTGATGAAGGCGGTATTTCACGTGGAGCGTTTGGATCCGTGCTGCGTCGCGATATATTTATGGAGATTTCTTGAAACCTACATTTCAATCCAAACTCTGATCCAAGGGCGGTCACAGATAGAGCATGGAAGATTCGCAAAGTTGTGGAAGTTCTACAAAGGACATTTGAGCGAGGGTATGTGGCTCCAGCACACTTGGCTTTTGATGAAGCGATGCTTCCTAGCCGCTCGTCGTTCAACAAGATGCGTGTCTACATGAAAGACAAACCCCACAAGTGGGGCACGAAGCTCTTTATGTTGTGCAGTGCGGTGACCGCTTACTGCATCAGGTATTTTTTTTGGCTCTAAGTTTTTCTTATGCTGAATAATGCAGACTAAAGCTGGATATTTTGCTATGTGTATGCTGCATTTATGCAGGTTCGAGGTTTACTGCGGTAAGAAACAGCACTCCAGTGACGCACACAAGACAGATATGAAGTCAGGGCCTGCTGCAGTAGTCCGCAATCTTCTCGCTGTGTTTGGGCCAGATTCTCGGATGAATGGGATGAGACTTGTTGTAGTGGATCGGTTCTATACGTCGGTGGCATTGGCAATTCAATTGCTGCTCATGGGATTCTACTGTGTTGGGACTATTATGACGAACCGGTTGAAATATTGCAAAGGAGTCGTTGAAAAAAGAAGTCTAGACCTGCTACTATTGCTCTCGGATCTTTCAAAGTTTCAAGATCAAAGTTAGTGCCAAACATGACTGCTGTTAGCTGGTGGGACGCGCGGCCGGCTCACTTCCTGTGCACTGGCGGGAGTCTTGAGATGGATCGTGTTGCTCGCCAAGAATTCGCAGATAAAGTCGAAGTTCCGTGCCCACGCGTCGTGAAGGACTACCACGCCTTCATGGGGGGCGTGGATGTCCACGACCAGTTACGTTGCAGCGGTACTCTATTCAACGGGCCGTGCGGTTCAAAAAATACTACAAGTCGCTGGTGTTGGGATTAATTGATTTAGCAATTGTGAATGGCTACATAGTCCACAAAGCCTACTACAAGCAGAAGTCGTCTCGCCCATTGACGCATGTGAAGTACATGATGAAGCTGCATTTGCCGCTGTCACAGCTGCACGCGTCCGACATGTATGAAGGCAACACGTTTGGTACACACGAACCCTCACAAGGCGCTTCCGTTCCAGGATCTGGAGGTCTGCAAACTACTCACGCTGTCCGCCAGCTTGATGAGTGGCGCAATACGACGACGCAGCCGAAGCGCCGACAGCGCGCGTGCAAAGTCTGCTCGCTTCTCCGTGTTGCGGACAAACGCGCGACAACAACATCGTTCTTTTGTCAAGAATGCAACAGCACGGGGCCAATGTTCCTGTGTATGAAACCGCGCCGACAGATACGCGGAGTAGCTATGACATGCTGGGATATCTGGCACCGAGAGTGGATGAACGGCAAGTTGGTTCCGGTCGACACTGGTAGAAATATCAGAGTGCGTCGAGCTGCAGACACGTCGACTGGAGCTCCGTCGACGCCTGGAACGCCTGTCACGCCTCTCACACCACTGGATCCGGCTAGTAGAGGAAAGGGACGTAGAACGGACAATTAGCTGGTAAACTGCATTGTTGTGCTTCGTGTAACTTAAATAAAAAGCTTTGAGCAGAATATATGCAGTCTAAGAAATCAGGATGATTGCTTGCGCGAACGTCCCGCACAAGGTATTGCTTGCTCATCTGACACTGTGCCTAATCCATCTGACTCTTTTGTCAGCTGATCTTTTCACTTGATTTGAGTATACGTACCTCGAGCTGCCAGCACCGCATCATCTGATGGCGTTACTTTCTGTGGGTGACCCCCCATCGGACACTATGACACTTTGTATGGGAGGTCTTCACCTCAAAATTTTTAAAAATGAAAACTTTACCAAATGCACAGACCGATGCGGATGGCTCGTATCTGTACAGCGTCTGTCTATTACCAGTCCTGTAATGCTGCATTATGCAGACTGTTCAGGTCAATTCAGCTCCCAATATGCACCTTGTGCACAGTTTAGTCTGGTCTATACCCATTCACGACTGACTTTACCCCGTTTCCCGCCAGTGGCCCAACCCTTTATATACAAACATCAAATCATGGTAAGTTGCATATGCAATTTAGAAAAAACAAAAATCGCTCCGGGTTGGAGGGGTTAATAGTGGCAGTTGCTGAAATAAATAATTAACATCACCCCGAGGCCTCGTCAGGACCTCTGAAAAGCGCGCATAAATAGCCTTTATCCACGCTATATGGCTGAAATGCTCTTGTTATTTAAAGGCGGTAAAAGCCAGCAATTTCTGTCGAGAGCTCCACGGTCTCTCGAATTGGATACGGAGAGTTCCCCGAGACTTTTCCACGTCGGAGTCTTGGTATCCTATCAAGCTGTCAAAAACAGGTAAAAATCCTAAAGTTGGGCTGCCTTACAAAGTCCATCTCGCAGCTATGACAAATCTCCATTGACTTATGAAGCCGAGCTAATTCTAATGTCGGGCAGATCTTGGCGGTGCCAGTGGGGCACAAATTAGACGGCTTGGCTGTTCGAATACACAAGCAATGGAAAAGTGGCTTCTAACCTTGGTTTCGCGTGAGGCATGAGAGTGTCAGCTGGATTTGAGCCTACGAAAGGAGGTTACTTTATAGGAAGTGCGACTTTGGATCCTCCGGAAAGTCTACAGCAGCTTATTTTCACTTAGCTAGAAATGTGGAATAGGAAACTCGACTGTGGAGAGAGTGAACAATCAATCGCAGCTGGAGGGTTTAGGCTGTTGGAATACATGTGAATAGTAATTCTGCAATATGCTGTCGAAATGGGAAACATATTTCCATCTCATAAAATTCGGACTGACCCTGTTTTCAAATCGGCGAATTACCGAATCTTTCGTGCTGCTGCATTAGCGTCTCTTTCTCAAATCGAAAATCCTTCAGAGCAGCAACTTTAAAAAGCAATGTGTGCGCTTAAGTCAAAGCTAGACGCGATCCACTAAGACTTACAACTTTCATTTAAAAAGCTTCAACAATCCATGCATGTGGTCGAGGGAGCTCTGTCAGATCTGATGAAGCTAACCGCTCCCTTAATCGATGGACCAGCTCACCTTTGACTCCAGCTTGTCTGTAAAGAACTGCGCTTCCGACGTTTATAATGATTCGGGATATTCAGACAGCTGCTGAACTGTTGATGGAGTAGACGTGTGGCATTGGAGGTGTCATGGCTGTAGGCCAGCTGGGCAAGATAAATTTGGAGCGGTTGAGAATGTGGTGTTCTAGTGAAGAACGAAGCTTTTTTAACCGCAGAAGACGGATGATCGATTTCATTCGCGACAACGCCAATCGATACGTTTCTGAAAAGCATTTAACAGACGAGAAGGCACTAGAAGGCTCAATTAACTGAATTGACACCCTCCGCACACGTCAAAAATATCGCGTAACTGGATCTCAGTCCATGTTTCTAAAGTGTCAAAAGAAATTGGTTTGGAGAAACTAAGCGAAGACTAATACATCAGAAATAGCTTGTGTAGACACATCATCGATATAATATATTGTGTCGCACACCTCCCCTTCGCGCGGCGCCTCCGGCCGCGCTACTAACCAGGGTCGGGCAGTCCGCCGCTGTTTGTAGAGCGGGGCCATGCGTGGGGCGAGCGAGGAGCGGGATGTAGTTGTAGAACGGTAACGAGCAGTAAACGGTGAAAAGTAAACTTGGTTCCTTGTTCCTTGTAGTAGGTGGAAAAAGACGACTGAGAAACTAATGCGCCAGTCTAAAACGGGGAGCGGGTCGATCGCGCTCATGAGGATGACACCCCTTCTGCAACGCTCACCTGCACCCCTGAACATGACCTCCAACCCAACGTGACACCCGGTTGACTCGACACTCAAGACAGTATATAGTTCGTGTCATCAGTCCTTGATGCTGGCGTCGCAAATGCAAACTCTCTCCTCAAGGTCTTCACGATTCCCTCTGCACCAAAAGTACCTCGCAGTCGGCGCTTGAACAGTTCCCACTCAATACTATAGGACCCCGTGTGCTTTAACACGGACTTTACCTTCTTCGCATCTGGTGCACGCTGCTGGAACGACCCCTGCATTCCCGGGTACGGGACAATTGACAGCCTCTGTGTCTTCAACTTGACCACATTGCTAATGCTGAAACCGAGTTTCATTTTCACTTGGACATTTCAAGTTATTCTGCAACGGGGTTTAGAATCGGGTTCTCACATCGGGGCTTAGATTTGTCAAAGGGTGATTGGGAGCGTTAGCCGAAAACCAAGGGCGGGGCGAGCGCAAATTATAAGTGAGAAGCGGGCCTGTACGCAGAAGAGAGAGAAAGAAAAAATAGACATTGTGAGGAAGCTGAAATCAGCCCCAGAATAGAGCTTGCCGTACCTCCCTGTGAAGGTGAGGGTGGCCCAGGAACTCGGTAGTTGATGGCGATTTGTGAACTGAGATTAGATTAGAGCTGGCTAACTAATCTACTTGATATGAAGGCGCCACAAGGGCGCACAGGAGATCGAGTGCCGCTTGCAGTAGAGCTCTAGGCTTGAAGCCGGAGAACTTTATGCTATGGCTAAATTTGGACTATGACGTTAATCTTCAACATCTTGGCGTAGTACTTGAAGGTGCTCGACATGCCGGGTACGTCAGAGCTTAGAAGAAGCAGTCAAAACGTTATGAGTCGCGAAGCCAACACTGATAAACTACATGAAACTATACTAAGACAGAGTCGACACGGAAACTGGCGAGGTCCGCTTACGCAAGCGGTCGAAAGCATAAGATGGTCACATACGAGCTTCGGGTTCTCGAGTACTACGATACACGCTTGCGCGAGGACGGTACGTGCTCATTTTCGGGCGCTCTTTCGTATTGCCACAATGTAGACGAGTTCAGAGAGACTATTTCCAATTTTGATAGCCAAAAGTTTTGGGTTCATCGTTTTATTAAAACTGTACAAACCCAAAGTAAGTCATATTGAAAGTACTGGTACTGCTGCTAGCGTAAGTAGCGATGGCGGTATTACATGTACGAAGGAAGATGTGGGATCTAATCTTGGTGATAGTGGAGCTAACGCGATCATGCGAATGCTTACAGTGTCGAAGGTGTTGTTGTTTGTGCCGATGGGGATGCTACTAGTGGCAGTGATGTCGCTGCTATCGGTGATGATGATGATAGTGGAAAGCGTAAGGAGTATGATAACGTGGATAGTGGTGATGAGGATGACACTGGTGAGCGCGTAAGTGGTGGTGAAACTGAATTAGGCAACATTGCTGATGAAGTTGCTACAACGAGAGATGTTGCTGGTCATAACAAGAACCGTAACGACAGAATTAGTGCTGCTATGGCAAGTACAGGTGGTGGTAAAGTTGGTGGTCATGGTAAACACCAAGTTCGGTCGGACGATATTTCTGACGAAGATGATAGCGAAATTTAAATTTCATCAGGAAATTAGTGCAATGTGGATAACGTGCAACTGAATAAGGGGGTCGTTTGTTTTCGAGCGCGCCATCCAAAACCCAACCATATACTAATTTGGAATGACGAGAGCGATGTAGACGGTCATCGGATCGTTAACGTGTTTCCCAATGATTTCGCCAGCCTTCTGACTACTTCAGAGCTGACGGAGACCACAGTAGATTATTGTATTTACAGGCACATGACTCAGGTGCCACCGTTTTTGCGACGGGGTCACACAGCACCTTGCGCTAGAGGAAGTTAGCTTCCGAGAGTATACAAACTCTCAGTGAACGGCAGTTCACAGGTCCCCTCTTTATTCAAAAGAGAGCGAAGTGACCTAATTAAGGTAGAATGTAAACTGAGTATATTTATAGGTAGATAAAGCTTGGGTTTAATACAAACTATAAGTCACCTATAGAAATGCAATGTCATTAACCAATGGTTGGCTTCGGACGACCTTGGAACTTTGTACTAAATATCCCGAAGTATGACGTGTCACACTTCATGTAACCAGGGTACACTTAGTGCTACGTACCCCGTTACAGTTTTACTTCTCTGTGGAACGTCAACGTATCGTACTTTGGAGTCGTAGAATATATATTTGGTCTCAGATGAATTTGGTCACGCCATAATTTAGCACTTTGGTCACGAGACCAAACCGGTTGGTGTCGTATACGCACGTGTTCAAATATGCCCTTGGTCACGTTAGACAACAACAACAAAAAACCAAACGCGACCAAAGGTGTTTTGCTCATTTACACAGCTGTAGTGTTTACCTCGCGAAAACACGACAATCCTCGCGAAACCAACGAGTTGTTACATTTTGGTACATCTATACTGGAAGAGCAGTAAGAATAATCCAGCTAGGGCCTCGCGAAACCAACGAGCTGTTATTAATGAAGGGGCACCATACATCTACACACTTCAAGTGTTTAAGTCATAACCCCCCAAGAGCCTCGCTGAACCAACGAACAGGTTTTTACGGGGTGCGCATGCTTTTAGCTGTGTGTGAGTCTCATTTTCAGAATTGCATCCTATAACCGACACTACACATGAGACGCTCGTCACCATCACCTCGACATCAAAAGCGATGTCAAAGTCCCCGATACTCACCAACCTCTCGTCCAAATACGCGCTCGCCAAGCTTATGAAGAGCTTATTGTAAGCTTAGACAACCCTCCAGCCTCAACCCAGTTGGCAGCGTCCATACAGCTAATGCCACCATCGCCGCTCTTGTCACCTGCTCCTACTTCTCGTACAGAGAGGCTACCCCCACAGCCCGCGCAACTGGGTCAATCGAACTTAGCCACACCGCATCAAACTACAGAGATTATAACAAGCCCCAATGATCGGCCTCCACGTCCTGCTCGAGGTGGAGATCTGCATGTGCGCTCAGAGCAGTGGCCCCGAGAAGGAAAATCAAAAAATTACCATCAAGGCTTCGAATATACTCGCGCAAAAGTATCAGCAGTCAAAATAACGTATCGATGTAGCTTCTATAGGAAGCCCAAACTCTGTCCTGGCCTCCTGTTTTGCTATGCTGACACAATGACGTACGACTTTGACAACATGGTACCCCATACATGTCGGAGCAGAAAGGTATCTGGAGCTGCGAGTGACGAATCTGTCTGTATCGACATGGAAGAAGAGATGAAAACATTTGTCGATAATTTAGCCGAACAAGATGTTCCAGCTAACAAAATATGGACTTCGGCTTACGAAACGTTTTACGAAAACTCGATTGGAGTTGTCCGTGGTCTCTCACGAAAACAAGTGATCTCACGTGTGGGAAAGTCAAAATCGGGAACAAATATTTTTACCTTGTTGGAGAGTCCTGAAAGAGTAAAAGTATTCGGTACCAACATGGGTTTCCTTCAATTTCACTACATTTGGCACGATGACATTAGAGCAAAGCAAAATAAGTCTGGCATTGAGCGATTGCTCGGTTGGGCGCATCCCGAACTTCGAAATCTCCTTCGAATTGATGGTGCCCATTTATTTGTCGATGGCACGTTCCGGTGCACACCCAAAGGATATCAACAGTTGTGACCCTCATGATGTATGATTAGTATACGGAGCTACAACCTGTATTTTTTACGCTGGCAACAAATAAAACGGAAAACTGTACAATAAAATGTTCAAGTGCATCGAGTTTTCGTTGAAAAAAAAATGAATCCAGAACGTGGTTTGTGACTTTGAAGCAGCCTCGATTTTTGCAATACGTGATAATTTTCCGTCAACACGCATTGTTGGCTGCTTGTTCCATTTCAAGCAGGCGTGTAGCAGGAAACTTAAGGAGTACAGTATGCCGAAAGAAGAATCTGCAATTGCGATGTCTTTTGGAGTATTTGACATGCTCACCGTAATTGACCCAGACAAGATTTCGGTACAGGGGGTTGCGTGGGTAAAACGCGAGATTAAAAAGCTTTGCGATCGGAAAAGTCTTACGTATTCTCGAGAAAAGTGGAAAACGTTTTGGGCATACTTTGCCAAAACATGGTTAGAAACCTACCCTCCCGATCTTTGGAATATATATGGCGTTCAGCGTCAAATCGTGAATCGGACTAACAATCCTCTAGAGAGGTTTCACCGGGAGCTGAATGCGAGGATAAAGACTCATCCGTCACTTAATAATTTCGTCCGCGTCATTGAACAATTTGCAAGGGAGTATGCGGTACTGCGCAAAAGTATTATATCTGGTGATGCTACCGCTCCTGTGCGACCTCCAATGCGCTTCCCAAAAGCGGCGACTTTGCCCAACGTCAGAAATATCGAGGAATCACCCAGCGAGGATGAGGACGATGCATCTCTCGGTAGTGATGACAGCGACGCGGCCCCCAACTTGTCTGACGAAGATCTCGCTATTGTATACGACAACTCATTTGATTACGAGGAAGAAGAAAAAGCAGACGGATCTTAAATAAAATGTATTAGATATGATTTTACAGCATCTAATGACATGTCGATTTGAGCACGGGTTGTCACACGCTACAATATATAGCGATCGAACCGATACGTAGAATCATTATGCCCCGTTGATAAAGATCTACGATGTCGGGTGACATAATTTATACTTTTCCTTGATAGTATTAGGCACATACTTGTTATCAAGATGGTAGTCGAACCGCCAGCGACGTCTGCCGGCAGAAATTATACAGGCACTCAACAAACTAGTGAAAGCACCAACGATACTAATCTCTACCGGCACAGTTATATTTGCTATCAGCATACTTACCGGGTTAGTTGCACTTATCCAAACAGTAAATAATTTTACAATACAAATATCTGGTGGTTGCGTGGTACTATTAGATCTCAATTGCATAAGTCTGAGGAGGGCCTGCACTAACGGAGGTAGCAGTCGTAGAACAGACATGAACACCAAGTGTTATCCATCGCCGAGGTCAAGTTTGATTAGACCACGTGACCAAACGATTATTCTTGGGCGGGACCAAAATCGTCAGAGACCAAGGAGGATGATTACCCTTTGGAGTCTGCTGTTTCAGCTCGTAATACGAAGCTTAAACCAGGACGCTACGAGGGACTGGTGAAAATGGTCGATCTGGCATCACAAGATACATTGTTTTCTGCCTGTGAGTGGGTGAGATCATTGGAGTCTTGTCATTGTCGAGAATGCTCTCCGAGAGGGCCCAACTAGAATGTACCATGTGAACTCTTCAAAGAATGCGCACACTTGGCTCACGTTGGGCACTAAGTTCTCCACATTCAATACATTTGCCGCAGCTGTATCAGTACCGAGTAGGACTTTCTGCAACGGGGTTATCGCTTTAACCCCTAGGAAGACTTCCGCCGGTGCATGGTTGGCAAGTGACGTTACTGGGCTTTGATTCAGGTTTGCTTAAATCAATGGTAGAAGCGCAGCCCAATTCTCTTGTTCAACCTTGAGCTCCAAAAGCATGACTCGCAAAACCTGCACGATATCTCGGTTCAGTCGCTCGACACTCCCATTAGCCCACGGGCAATAGGCGAGCGTAAAGCTCTGCTTCATTTGAGTCTTGTGACAAAGCTCCTCTAGAAGCTGGTTTTTGAAGTGCGTGGCCGTGTCGCTTATTAGCAGCTCCGACGTTCCGTATCTGCTGCTCCAGGTGAGAATCGATGTGGCAGCTGTTGCTGCATTTGCGCTAGTACACTCGATCAGCTCACAGAAGTGCGAGAAATCATCCTTCATTACTAATATGTAGTATTTTTTGCCATTGTACTCTCCAATGTACAGGTAATCCATGTGCAGTCCTTCGTTACGTTCTTTAGAGCGATACGTCTCGCCCCACGGTCTTGGTACAATGCTACCACCCTTCACATGACAGCACAGTAGATAGCGACTGCAAAACGCACGAGCCTTTTGCTCTAGTTTGTCAATGTGGAAGTGATCTTTGAGATGATTCACCATTACCTTTACCCCCCCCCCGATGGTCCATTGTACCACAGTGGGCGATCACCGTTAATCGCACTAAGAACACTTTAGCATCCGCCGGAATCCACACGTGGTTGCTCGTCTTTCCAGACTCCGTCATGTTTACTGAGATTCGTTGGACGGGTGCACTCAGTTGCAGTCTAAGCGTTTTAGATGTCCACAATGGTAGGCCACTCAAAATTCGTGCGTAGAGGACGTAATTCAACTAGTTGCTGCTCTCCTTCTAACTGCCAGCGCTTGATAGTAGTAGTTTCAGCTGGTGATGTCGAACAAGCCCACCGTGAAGCCATGTCGGCCCACACGTTGTCGGTACCGCTGATATATTTAATGCTGTACTGTAGTTCATTCAGTTTCAGACTCCAGCGTTGTAGTTTCCCCCTAACATGCTTCTTAATCTCATCACCGGGCGCGAAAATAGAAATCAAATTTCGATGGTCCGAGTTCAAGCGGAAACCCTTGGAGCGTATCAGCAGATAGTCTAAGTCCGTATCAGCCTTAATAATTAGAAATGCCTCCTTTTCCGAGACGATCCAGTGCTGTGAAGACCCTTTGAAAGTACCGCTCATACAGCGCACTAGCTGATGATGCTGTTCCGCGATGTTAATCGACGGATCCCAATCCGTAACGATCGTTAGGGTGATGCTCCATCCAGAATCACTTGCATCGGTCATCAAAATGAGCTCGTCGTCGTCATCAGGTGTTACCAGCGTCGCTGCGTTCATGAGCAATTGTTTGACTAGCTGGAAACTATCCCGCTCAGTTTCAGAGAGGTCAATGACTAGTCGTGCAGCAACGTGTTTGGTCCTTTTTGCGCCGGCTAAGGCAGCTTGTAACCATTCCTGCAGAGGTGCAGATACCCGAGCAAAATCGACGAGAGAATTACGCATCCACCCAGCCGCACACAAGAACTGTTGTAGCTCGCCTGCCGTGTGTGGCTCAGGAAGATCGACCAAAGTTTGGATTCTATCTGGATCATAGGCAACTCCGTCTACCTTAATAATTCGCCCACACCATTTTGCTTCGGTTGTGTACAAGCCGATTTTATTCAGCCCGAGCAATAGTCCAGATTCCTCCAAAGTGCTGTATACACGGTCCAGTACCGACAAAAATTCATCAATAGTGGACGCGTAGACGAGAACATCATATATCCAGGCCAACACATTCTCGTATAGTAGTCCTGCTTTCCGCATTTATCTTCTCAATTGATTGCTGAAAGTGGATCGAAGAATCGACGCCACCTTGCTGAAGGCGGGTAGGCGTGAAGACGTCATCCTCCGTCATATAGGACTGTGACTCTTGGCTGGACGACGCTAACGCCATTTGCCAAAAGCTCTTCAAGAAATCCACATTTTTCTTGTGCTTCTTCTGCTTTGTATGGTGAAGACGTGTGGCTAAATTGGGCAATCCACCCGCCAAAGGCACAACTTGTGCATTGACACGCCGGAAATCAACAGCCTGCCTTAGTCCACCTTGTTTTCCCGGTTTCTTCACAGGCCGTGCAGGACTGGCCCATCTACTAGCCTCGTTACGGTACACCCACCCAAGAGAAACAAGAGATTCATTAAATGACCTCATCCATTCTCGCTCTGCTGGTGCATACGTTCGAGGTTTGCATCGTATAGACACAGCTCCGTCCTTGAACTGAATGTCAAACGGCTCAATCTTCGAAGGCGGGTCATTCCCGATTTCCAGGCGCCACATATCATACCGTGTTGCCACATCAAAGAGATCGCGCTTGCGGTCAACAGGAAATCCATTCGTGACAGCTTCATTAATTAGTTCACAGAGCCGTCCCATAATTCTACCTTTGTCAGGTGGATTGAAGCTCACCGGAGTTTCTGACTCGAATGGATCAAAATCAACGATCTCCTTATTGGCTAATGCCGAGAATTGTCCTTCAACATCAATTCCAAGCGCCTCAAGCGTCAACCTTCCTAGCAGGAACTCGTCCTCTTCTGTTTCCGAAATGATACAGGTCACTTGGCGCATTCGGACCCTCCCTGCTGGAGTAATTAACTCCAAATCCAGCTGAATTGATTCTTTGCAGGTTATAATAGCTCCACCTACAGCCTTGCCATCTATCGGCTTCATGAGACATTCCACCTTTACATCCGGGTATAATAGAAGAGCTTCCTTCACTACTCGGCAAGGAATTACATTGTATTTGCTTCCATTGTCCGGAAAATAGGGCATCGTCACCACCCCATTGAATGCAACATTCTTCGGAGCGAGATCTTCGTCATCTTCCAACACACGCTTCATTTTAAACGCTTTAGATCCCTTGCGCTGGTTCATGAACGCTTGACGAGCTGTCTTCTTCTGTTTCTCACTGGCAGAAGGACAATCGTTCACCCAATGGGCACCCTTGCAGTGTAAACAGCCTTGGGCAGGTGCAGGATTGCGTTTCTTGAACCCAGGCCGATCATCACTCGACGATTGTGTTGCCTCACCCTTTTGGGATTTGCCATTGCTTTGTTCTCCATTATTCTTGCGCGGAGAAGCTTTTCCAACTCGAGGTGAGGTTTTATTTCGGCTGGACTGATAGAGATCAAACGATTGTTGATTTTTCTATGCCTCCGCTTTAATCACACCAAACAGGCGAGAGACATTGGTTTTCGCTGTGGGGTCAATATCTTGATAGAGCAGAACCTGTTCCTTCAAACTCTCAGGACTCAAGCTATCAGTCAACAGCTTGCAGTTCAACTTGATGTTACCATCTGAAGCAGCGTTCAATCCGTTCTCCTCAACCAATTCATCAAATCTGTCGAAATAGTTCAATACGCGAGCCTTGACATCCTTCTGCCTCAAGTTCATCTTTAATTGCTGGCTCATTATCACAAGGACATTTGGAAGCTGATCGTTTATCATACTGGAAAGGATTTTCGAGATAGCATCGACTAACTTCTCGTTCGTCATCTCGTCGACTTGTATCTTCAACTCCAGTTCACAGAATATCTTCAACAAACGCCGATTAATCGTGTTGATTGCTGGTATCATTACCGTCGCTAACGGCTCACCTGACTCTTGGCATCGCGAGATGACAGCAGCCTCATACAGTTCTCTCTGTTTCCTCCACTTGACCAGAGCTTCTTGCGAGAAGCATACGATCGGAGGTGGCTCCATCGCTGTCCATAGCTTTGTTGCAGGTGCAGTCGCGTCGCCATCTTCGCCGGCGGTATTTGCGCGACTTCGGTTTTGCGGGGGCCGGCTCATTGGCCAGTTGTGCTTGGGACGTAGTCCACAGCTAAAGTTAACTTTGTAGTGTCTTGCGACCCTAAATGCTTGCTAGTTGAGAACCCACTCGTATACTTGGAGGTGAAAAGAATTCTGTTATTAAATGCAGTGCTACGGCGGCTGCCGTGTTGGTTTCTGTTAGTTTCGCTATGCTCAATGCCTCCTTGACTATGTAGTATACAATTCTTGAGAGCTCGACATGCTTTTATGCTTCTCGCCTGTCGTCGGTAACCCCTCTGTGATCTGCAACCGCTATGCGAAGTGTCTGCTGAGAGCTGGTTCCATCGAGGAAACCACTACAAGGGCCCAACTAGAATGTACCATGTGAACACTTCGAATAATGCGCACACTTCTCCTTACGTTCTCGACGTCAACAAGAAACTCTAAGAAAAGGAGCAAGAAGAGCAAAACACCGGCAATTCACTGTCGCCATCTATCGGGGAGTCTTCCATCTACAATACCACACCAAGTGAATACCGTTGATTGCGGTATCTACTAAATGCACTTCATGGATAGAGGCGAATGGCTAAAAAGAAACCGCAATCTATTGCCGATGATATCGGACGTTGGACCACAGAAAGGTTTAGCGCCAGCAAAGCGGATTAACATCATATATCCCTGCACAAACGTATCTGGTAAGACTCAGAAACCAACACAATTAACATTGCCTAACTTGAAACAACAAAACAATACCTGTGTTTATTTTTAATTAGCTAAATTACCGTGCAAAGAGCGTATTATAGCTGAACATCACTTTAACCCCACCCAGCGACGCCTAGACTACTGTTGAGCGTTGATGCGAGTTACCGGGTCAAACGCAGACTACATCGTGGTTATGAGGAGATAGACGGTTATTATGTGCACGAGCGATACCAATCGCCAACATAGGCTGTTGTAGCATCCACGCTGCGGCCATAGTACACCTCATGTTGAACCCAGGGAGGAAATGGCTCGTAGTACTTGGAAAGTAGTGCGCCTTACTTCTCTCCTTTTAAAACCTCTGCCTGATAGCTCGAAGTCGTTAAACGGCATCTCCACTTTTAAAGATACATCACAGAAAAGTAGCACGAGCTACAGGCGGCTAGTAGAGACTTGCGTTAGCATTACGTGCGATCGCCGAGTCGACAGAGCCTTCTTATGGCGTCCAATCTTACACTGTCAGGTCATAACAGTACTCTTAGTTGTCGTCGTTTGATTGGCCAAAATGGCATCGCCCATAGAATCAATTATTAATAGCACAGCTACGATTAGCAATAAGGCTGCTTGTAAATACCTTTGTCGCCCTTGTTCGAACAAGATAATGTCTGCTCTGCCAGTGGCGGATAATTACGTATTTCAGCAACTGCCACTTTTAAAACGGCTTTGACAAGGCATTTTCTCACAATAGGAATAAATATGTTTTAGCTCTAACTGCAATTTCAGGATAAATTGAAAAGTGGTTCACATGCTAATAAAATCTCTTTGAATTGCAAAAACAAAAATCCAAAGATTATTCAGTATCAGTACCGGTATGGGCGGTACAAGTACTTTAGTTTTTTGTCTAACTAACGTTAACAAATTAACAACTACTAACTTACGTTAGCATATTAACATCGACCAAATCTTCAGAATGCTGGAGTATTCGGTGCGCTGTCACTTGACGTGTGATGAACGCAGCGAATCTCTCGATGCCGAGGGAAGATTGCGGCATCATAAAGTGTGGAAACAGTGTGAACACATGCGGCATGTGCTCGTTCATGTCCAATTCGACTTGAACACCATCCGATCTGGCGTTCTGGGCCAAGAGCATTGACTGTTGGTGTAGAATGTCGAATTCTGCTGCCTGGATGAATAAGGGCGGCAATCCACGCAGATCTGTCTGCAGCATGGCACCTTCACACCACGAAGCCCGTGGGGTTTCCTGGACGCAGAAGTCTCGAATCGCGTCCAGCATGGACTTGGAGATGAAGCAGTGATCGGATACAGCCACGTCGGCCGACAGGTCTGCATACGGACATTTGCATAGCGCCGCTAGAGGCATCTCTCGTCGAGCTTGACGAAGTCTCAGCAGAGTGGCAAGAACCAAGCCGCCACCGGCGCTGTCACCAGCTAGGATGATGTTCTCTGGTGAGATCTTCTCGTGGTTGACGAGGTAGTCGAACATGACCATGGCGTCATCCAGAGGTGTGGGGAAACAGACCTCGGGTAGTTTACGGTAGTTGGCCAGCAAGATCTGGACGTTCATTGAAGGGTCGGTGCCACCCCAAGCAGCTGGAAGTTGGCTTCGCACCTGAGTTAGTAAGCGACTGGCGAACTCCACGAAGAAACGAGGACTGAAGAGGGCGTAGCCTCCTCCGTGGTAGTATAGCACTACGATCCGTCTCTCATCCTCGCTCCCACCTTTAGAACGTAGCCACAAGTGCTCGAGTCCGTTGTATCGGATGCTCTCGAGTGTGTGGCCGTGACGCCAACAGGCCAAAGCTCCTAGTAGCCGTCCGATGAGTTCGAAGTTGCGGCGGAACGCCAATGCGTTAGATAACTTCAGGATGTGGCTGCCGTTGCGTTGACCCGCGGCGAACGCGATGGCCTGGAACCACTCGTACCAAAGCGTCCACTCTGGGAACTTGGGGTGTAGCCCCCGCTTGATGAACTGCACGACGGCTGCATTGGCCGCTGCACCGACATGAGCTGTCAAGGTGCAGACGTTCCCGAACGATAGACAGAAGGGACGAAGTAGTTCATGAACGCTGAGGAGCAGCACGAGTTTGAACAGGATGAAGACGTGGCTGAGTCCGAGCCATTGCAAGTGAGTCGCATTGATCCATAACGAGATGGAAGCGACAGTGAGGAAGACGGGGAGAGTGTATGCGGCTCCGTAGCCCGATGCCCGACCGCTAGTAAATTCTTGAACGTGCTTGCGGACTTTCTTCATTGTCAGAGTTGGGTTCAATTAAGTCTTTAGCACAATGAAGCGAACCAAAGAGTGAACAGAAGTAGAACGGTTAGCGATCGCACTGCGATTCGCAGCGCTGAAGGGACATGTTATCGTTTCCCTCTGATGGTGAGGCCAGCACGTCGAAGTGGCAAAGCGACGCCTCATCCTGAATCCGCTTCTTTTAGAGCAACGAGGACCGTTCGGTGGGGCTCCGATAAGTTGCTCCATGCAGAGTTCGATAACTTTCCAGCGACGAGTGGGAGGATAGGACAGCTGCGACCATAGTTGACTGCTCCAAGTTGAGTTGCGCTTACAGTAGCCGGTCGATTCTGTCGTCGTGCTTTATTTGTATGTAGCTTGGTTTCTACAAAAGCGCGGCAGGTTCTAGATTATGAGCTTCAGCTACGAAGCAGACATCAGTGGGAGGCGGATGGAGAGGACGGCAAGTCGCTGTTTGTACGACGTAGGACACGAAAGCGCAATACGCATAAGGTCGTTTTTACTTCGCAATTGTTCAGATTACTGTTGCCCAAACAGTCGCGAGAGATCCGAGATCCGAGATCCACGTGAATCTTCCACCTGCGTCTGGAGTGAGTCACTGGCTTCTCGTAGCTTTTGTAAGAAGCTGTTGTTGCCGATAACAGCAAGCGATCGAGAAGGCGTGTGCTGATTTAGGCATTTTAATGGTTGCTGTGAGTCTGGTCAGACCAAGTGACGCGCTTAGGCAGGCAGCGAGGTCAATGACCAAGCCTTCTCATTAACTTGGGAATATCTTTCATTACGCACTGCATAAGGTGCCTGTTGAGAGCTCGAAAGGTGTTGATGGGCGAATGGCCAATTTGAAATGGTAAACCCATGTATAATAATACATGTATCTTCAAAACGAGGATGTACTGTAAGCACAGCCTTATAGCTTTTGGCATTTGACTTCCTAGCCCAACGGTTGTGCGAAGCAAGTAATCTGGGCGAAAGTCGAGGGCAAAATCTGCTATCGTCCATAAGCTTAGGGGGATTCAGGGTCTGGTTTCGATAAAGACCCTGGATGACGTTTGCATTTACCCATTTCCAGAAGGTAAGAGAGTCGGGTTGACCATTTCACAACTTTCGACTTCTATAGCGTATGCCGTTTCCCCTGACAAGCATATTAACACTCCTCGTGCCGTGGTTGTCTGTTGCAGCAGCCACTTCTTCGTGGACTCGAACTTCGGAACTTCCAGCGGTCACTGGGTCTACAACTTCAGCAAGGCGCAATTCTGTATAAACATGGGAATCTTTGACAACAAGGTGTCGTCCGCACACTTGCCGCAGACCGGCAACTTCGCTGATAACCAAGCACTCATCGCCTTCTACTCGGACAGGAACTGCACTGGGATCGTCCGCACGTGGCCAACGGTCGAGAGTAACTTCCCTACGAATTTCGCGCTCAACGGAATCGACAAGCAAATCTCGTCCTTCATGGTCTGGCAGACAAGCAACAAGGTCGAGGAAGTTGCTCCCGACTTGGGTAGTTAAAACCATCATAAGCTCGGAACCTGTCAGCATCAATACCGTAGCCATCTTGAAAAAACAGCATTTAGCTCCACTCGTTGATTCTCAAAACATATTCCCCAAAAATACAGATGGATACACCTAGAAATCGCAGCCTTTCAAGATCGTGACAGCGAGGTCTCACGTCCACACTTCAAACGTCCGCACGGATCCGACGAGTAAGACCTCTGCTCAAATGCCCGACTATCCAACGTTCTTCAGGGCACGCACTTGTCTGCAGCAATGGTTAAGCTCTCAATTGTATCATCCACGATGCAATCGTTGCTCGCCCCGCTACTCCGTGTTTGGACAGACCCCGAGCGTCGTCGGAAGTTCTTGCGTTGGCTTTTCGGTGGCACCAGTGGAGCGATCGCTCTCCTGTTGATCCTGGAGGCGACGCGGGGCTTCTGTCGCACACCGTTGGAGACGGCTCAGCTATTGGCGGGCATTTCCTGGACGCTCTGCAAGATCACGGTACAGTTTGTCGCGCGGGGTTTCAAGCCAAAGTTCGCCAAGTGGACGTTGCGCTACGAGCTTCTACACGGACTCATGCGCACTGCCGCAACCATGTTTGGCGAGCGTATTGTTGACTTGCAACACGCGCGAGTCATTCGGCATCATACTGGTATGTTCGGGACAGTCCTTGGCTCGTTCGCACGCTGGCAAAACGAGATGAGGCTCGAAAGCGTGCGACTCAATGGACTGGAGCACATCTGGCTAAAGTCATCTACATGTACCACAGAGACCAAAAGTGAGAGGAAAAGACTGGTGGTGCTCTTCTTCCATGGAGGAGGCTACGCTGTGTTAAGTCCGAGGATGTATATCTCGTTCTGCAGCGCAGTAGCAGGCGCCATCAGACAGCAGTTGGCGTCGGATGACGTGGACGTTGATGTGTTCCTCGCAAACTACCGTAAACTACCGGAACACAAGTTCCCCGTGCCGGCAGAAGATGCTGTAGCCATGTACGAGTACTTGTTACAGCACGAGAAACTGGAGCCGTCGCAGATAATACTGGCGGGCGATAGTGCTGGAGGAGGCTTAGTCATGTCAACTCTACTACGAGTTCGCGATGGACTGTCGAGTTGGAAGTCGAAGCTGCCTTTACCACTAGCAGCAATTGTCATGTGCCCTCTGGCTGATCTCACGTGGGATGAGGATGAAATCGCAGGGCAACACTGCGTCCTCCCACTCAACATGACGGCTGCAAGTGTGCTGACATACCATCCGACACGCGACGACCCGAGTACGTGGGCGGATGCTTCACCGGTGCATTGCAACCTGCAAGGCCTCCCTCCCGTGTTCCTTCAATCCGCCACGCTGGATCGACTGTTTCAACATTCCGTGCGGCTTGCGGCGAAAGCCAAAGCTGACGGTCTTGTCAATTGGGAGGTGGATATTCACGAAGGTGTGCCGCACGTTTTCATGGTCATCCCAGCTTACGTGTTGCCGTACGCTCGCGTCGGGGTTGGGCGGATGGCAGCATTTGCAGCCAAACAGTTTAGAAACGGTATTGCAGTGGACCACAAGGGTGTCATCTGTAACGGGAAAGCTCCAATCGAAATTGCTGTCGACGAGAACACTCTCTCAGCAGCAGCCTAGACAGCGCGCAATTCTGTTTAGACCGATGGTGTAACACGTTCAAGGCAATTCAACCCACAATATTACTCTTTGCTCGGATTTTTTAGAGGTAATGCGTCTTTAGATCTTCGATAACCAACACAAAGCGTAATACATGTAGCAACGTGCTGCTAAGACGTTGACAGCTAATTCCGAAGCCCCACTGTACGGCGGTGCTGTGGGAGCAAATGGACGTCTTTGTTGACGACGGACGGCGAGTTCTGGAGATTATAGGCTTGACTCAAGCCCAAACGCTCTCCACCTCTTTCAATGAGAGGCTCTCATCGAACGTCTGGTTGCTTCAAATCCTGCAGGAGAAAATGAATGAGCAAGCGTCTTTGCTCGGCGCTTCAAATTTAGAGCTTTTACACGTAATAAATATCACCATTTCTTCCTCTCATTGGTTGAAAAACGAATTAACAACATGGCGATTTTCTGAAACTTCCCTTTAATTATTGATGATTCTCCTTTTGGGTTTTGCTTAAATCAATTTCTTGTGATCTCAAAAAGAAAAGCATAAAAAGCTAAACTTATTTTTTAAATGTTATACTTAGCAGTCAAAGCACCATCGCATTTTATGAATTGTGCGTGCACAAATTTTCTGCTTGGAGAACCAGCCGTTTTCACTCTGCGTTTTGCTCCAAGTTCCACACAGTTGCCTCTTCTTATCGCGAAATGCTCGCCCGCACGTCTGCTCTGCGCCGCGTGGCCTCGACTGCCACCAGTGCTGTTCGCAACGCCAGCACGATCCAATCCATCCACGCGCGCGAGATCATCGACAGCCGCGGCAACCCCACGGTCGAGGTGGATCTGACGCTGTCCGGCAGCACCGAGATCTTCCGCGCCTCAGTTCCTTCGGGAGCCTCCACGGGTATCCATGAGGCTGTGGAGCTGCGCGACGGTGGCAAGCGATACGCCGGCAAGGGTGTGCAGCAGGCCGTGCAGAACGTCAAGAGCGTGCTGACCCCGACGCTCATCGGCGCCGACCCGACCAAGCAGCGCGACATCGACAACCTCATGCGCGAGATCGACGGCACAGAGAACAAGGGCAAGCTTGGAGCCAACGCCATCCTGGGCGTGTCGCTTGCTGTGGCTAAGGCCGGTGCCGCTGCCAAGGGCGTCCCGCTGTACCAGCACTTCGCTGACCTCATTGGCAACAAGAACCTGGTGCTACCCGTGCCCAGCTTCAACGTCATCAATGGCGGCTCGCACGCGGGCAACAAGTTGGCTTTCCAGGAGTTCATGCTTCTGCCTACGGGTGCTGAGAGCTTCTCGGAAGCCATGGTCATGGGCTGCGAAGTGTATCACCAGCTCAAGAGCGTCATCAAGAAGAAATACGGCCAGGACGCCACCAACGTCGGCGACGAAGGTGGATTCGCCCCCAACATCCAGAGCAACCGCGAAGGTGTTGAGCTGCTGATGACTGCCATCAACCGCGCCGGTTACGACGGCAAGATCGGCATCGGCATGGACGTTGCCTCGTCCGAGTTCCTGACCAAGGACGGCAAGTACGACCTGGACTTTAAGACTGAGGGATCCCAGGATCTTTTGACCGGTGAAGAGCTGGGCCAGCTGTACAAGGATCTGGCCAAGGAGTTCCCGATCATGAGCATCGAAGACCCGTTCGACCAGGACGACTGGACGCACTACTCGTCCTTCACCGCTGGCATTGGGGAGAAGGTGCAGATTGTGGGCGATGACCTGTTGTGCACCAACCCCAAGCGCATCGCCACAGCTCTGGACAAGAAGGCCTGCAACGCCCTCTTGCTCAAGGTGAACCAGATCGGAAGCGTGACCGAGAGCGTGGACGCTGTTGCACTTGCCCAGAAGAACGGATGGGGCGTCATGACGTCGCACCGCAGTGGTGAGACCGAGGACACGTACATCGCCGACCTGGCTGTGGGTCTGGCCACTGGCCAGATCAAGACGGGCGCCCCGTGCCGCTCGGAGCGTCTGGCCAAGTACAACCAGCTGCTGCGTATCGAAGAGGCTCTCGGCAGCGACGCCAAATACGCCGGCAAGCACTTCCGGAACCCTTCCAAGATGTAAGCAGACCTAATAACTGTATTGAAACGGGCTAGAATAATCAACTAGGGGCGTGCCTATATCAATACTGCTGAACTGGACGTTGTTGCATGTCCCAGCTGATACACAGTTTCTCATCAACTTCATCTTCGCCGTTACTGAGTTTGTTTTGTACTTGAAGTATGTTCTTATAACCTATAGAAGAGCAGTTGAGTGCCTGATTTTGGGCATGTTCAAAAGGTGCATCTAGCGAAAAAGGCACCAATTGTTATTTGAATTGGGTCTTTGGAAATCAAAAAGGGAAAACCAACGCATCTAATGCTTATTTTTGCGTTTTTACCAACGAACATGTGTGCAATGGTTAGTCAAAAGTGAGGATGGAATTTGAGGCTATCAGTTTTGTGCACGGTTCTGGCTATCGACTAAAGCTCACCATCTCCTTGAATATAAGACGCCCTACAAAGTCCGCGTGAGCGTTTGCCTTTAGTGCGAGATGCGGTTGGCAGCTGTAATATGCTGCTGCGTATTGTGGGTTCTACTCAAAATTTTCAGGGCCGATTGACATGCCTCCAGGCGCAAAAAATCGCTCCACTACCAAACAACATAAAAAATGACAGATGAGAGTGGTTTTCTCGCTTTACATCATTGTTCAAGATGGAGTCGACGTCGCCAACGCAGACACCTCAAGGGCGAGTGCGAACGTTCCCGTACCCGAAACGACGCCGTAGTCCAGCGTCAACTGAGGTATACCAACCAGCATCATCTCACGTTTACCGGTTGGTCATGCAGCCCATTGTGAAGGAGACGGTAGGCGAGCGAGACAGCTCTGGTGACTCTCTTGACCCCTTTGTAGCAGGTGGAACTTCGTTCCAGGACATTCTGGAGAAAATATGGGCGGAATTCAGCCCTCATATTAAAGGGAGGGCAGTGAAGTCCGGTGGGATTTGGACTGTCGAGCAAGCTGCGATTGACTCTTGGTCCAAGTTCATGGGGTTCAAGGTGAAAAAACACATCGTCGACAGCTCAAAATCCAACCAGGACTGGAACACTTGGCTTCAATCAATGCATGACAAGACTGCCACGCTTCTCATCTATGAATATGGCGTCAGTCTCGGGAGAAAACAAGATCGCCAAGCTTTTCAAAAGGAGTGCATTCTCCCAGCCGAGACTGACAGGGCCGGCGCAGCTGCTGAAGTCACACTTCGCGAGGTTGTGGGGCGCCTACAAGACTTTTGGAGCGTTACATACACAGGTGAAGCTGTGGTGTGGCGTATGTGGGCTACTGAGGTGGTTCGCAGTCAGGATCGTTCCACATGGGACGATAAAATACGTGCTCCACCACCTCCACCTATTTTGCGACTCTTGCGGACTACTGATTCTCGTGTCCAAGAACACGTCAATGATCTTCACCGCTCGACACAAATTGCTCTCGACGTCGTGAACGCATCTATCGCTGGGTCAACAGAGTTACGTCGCGACTGGGAGATGTATGGTCGCCGGTTGGAGAGTTTTGAGACGATGTTGCAGGCTCGTAAGGTCCGAATTGAGTCGCTCCTCCATCACATGCCTCTACCAGACCCTGGAGAGTTGGTCGACCCGCTGCAGAACATGGAAAATCTTGAGGACTTTGAGCATCAATAATTCAGATAGTTTAAGCGAGCGTGCTATCATTCATTTGTTTTTTTTCTTTTTAACTAAGCGTACGAAAGCCTAATGCATCCTCGTCCAATTCTTCTTCTTCCTCGGAAACGTTCTCCCAAAAATCCGGTACTGCGCGTGACTCTGTTGACAGCGGCCCCACAGGATTGAAAGTTCCATCGACCATCCAGCCGCAATGTTCAAACACCCGAGCCATATTAAAGTTCACAAAGCGTCGAAATGTGTCAACAATAAATGGCATTAAGTCACGATTCGTGGACTCCACGTAGTAGCGCTAAAAGGCTTTCTTGACGTAACCAAAGAGAAATTCGATGGGATTAAAGAACGGGCAATAGGCAGGTAGAAAAATCGGTACAATTCCGATACTTCTTAGATAATGCACAATTTCAGGGTGTCGATGGATGGATGCACCATCTAAAATCCAAACAGAATTAGTTCTGGGGTAAGGTCGAACACTGGCACGCTTAGAGTACGCAAAATCTTGACAACATCGAACAAACTCGAATCGGTCAAATGTTCCAACAGTGTCATAGTAGTCAATAATGCCATTGACACCAATAAACGCAAGCATGGAGACTCTGGGTTTTCGCTACAACTCACCCCGAATAGCCACCTTTTGACCTCGAAGTGCGTAGCCTCTCTTTCGCATCATTCCCCTGTTATCGAATGAAACTTCATCCAGAAAAACAACATTGTAGTAGGTCCAGTTGATGTGACTCAACTCCTCCACAAACCGAAAGATGTCTCGCTCTTTAATTTGAATGGCTCGGCGTTCCAACACTTTCCAAGTTAGCCCAAAATCGTGAATAATTCTCCACACAGATGTTTTGGAAATGGTGAGCTGAAAGTTCAAGCGAAATGCAGTTTGTGCCTCGTCCAGATATGCTAAAGGTCTCTGCTCAAAAAAATACTCGAAGCCATGAGCGCTGTTCTACCGTAAATTTCCGGTCTGACTTTGACGTAGCGCGTTGGTAGGTCCCCGTAACTTCATACACACGAATCCAGTTTCCTATTGTCTGCTGTGTTTTGTTGTAGATGTGTACCAGTTCCTTCCTGGAATAGCCAAGATAGTAATAGCCGTACAAGCAGTGGAAAACTGTGTTGGGACTAGCATGTTGCCGAGTAGCTGCTGCCTCCATCGTGCTAAAGAGTAACAAATGTTGTTTAGCAAATCGTTGACGTATCTACCAGCATCAAAACACAAGATTGACAATAGTACCAAGTGTACGGGTGCGTCCTTGGAGATCCAGGGCTGCAAGGAAAGGTGCTGCAAAAGAAGCATCCAGCAGTGCAGCAGTGCAGCAGTCCGGTTCGTTCCGCGCTAAACGGCAATCCTAATTGACCAATCAGAGCGCGCTGTTGATTTGGGCGCGATGCCCACGAATCGATCGAGAATTCCAAATATACTCGGAATCCACAATATTTCTTCTTGAATTTCACGCTCCACGCCGCCCTTCCAATGTCTCCGCGTATCCACCGCTCGTAAACAGTCGTAAACAAGCCTATATATGAGACTTTTAGAGAACTTTAGTATCTGGAATAAACTTTACTGGAATATGGGACCAGCTTCTTGCTCGAGTAAATTCCAAAGATTCATTTTGAAGCTTAGGCAGGTTGGCCTGCCGCCGGCTTTTTCGCTTTGAGTCTCATGAAATCCGGCAGATTCTGCCATTCTTGAATCTACCAAATGAAATCTACACGAGCCAAGGATGTGTAGTACCGCGGCAAGAAGCGTTCTGCATTCTCTTACGCAGACTGACGTTCCCTGCGCGACTAGAGGATCTGAGGTGTGAATTTGGGCGCAGCCCAGGAACGCTCTCTTCGACTACCAACATCTGATCTATGACTGAGTAAAACAGAAGATGAATTTTGATCAGCGTATGGTTGAACGATACAAAGAGCGTTCAGCAAATGCAATTTTTAGCAAGGTCAAACGTCTTTCAAAGTGCTTAGGATTCATCGATGGAACGATTCGGCAAACGTGCCGCCCTGTTCGATTTCAAGAGCAGCTTTATAGTGGACACAAACGAAAGCACGGGATAAAGTTCCAGAATATCACCATGACTAATGGTCTGATCGTTTCCATGTTTGGACCTATCGAAGGGCGCCGTCACGATGGATTTATACTGCGAGAAAGTGAAATCGTGGATGACATGGCGAATCATCCCGGGTATCACCTTTATGGTGACCTGGGGTACCCGTTGAAAAGCTGGTTGATCACAACTTTTTCGGATCCACAGAGGACAGTGATTCATCGAGACTTCAATCGTGACTTGAGTCGTGCTCAAATAGCTGTAGAGTGGAGCTTCGGTTGGATCGCTAGGTACTGGAAATTTTTCAGCCTCATCACAAACATGAAAGTGCTCAAGAGCCCGATAGCTACGCTATTTATCATCGCCACCTTCCTCATCAACTGCTTGTCATGCGTTCGGCGCAAAAATCAGTACTTTCGTTGCCGCCTTCCAACCCTCGCCGTGTACCTAGCCGATCTCAATTCGGGCGAAGCCATAGACGAAGACGACTACCCATCTGACGATGACATTTTAGATTTTTTCGACGATGAGTCTGACATGAGCAGCGGAGATGAATCTAGCGACCGTGACGACAAAGCAGACGATTGGAGCGATTTGAGCGATGATAACATGGAAGAAGACAATGGGTTTATCGATGACATTGAGTAAGTGACGTAATGTACGTCGTACTACAGTTATCATCCAGGTACTCCTCCAGGAGGACCTTAGCTTCAGGCGTCATCTTGATGTGCTTCGCGCCTCCCCGAGGGAGATTGTCCACCAGTCGCGCAAATCTTGTACGAGGTTGATTGCAGTTTTTTCAACATTGAATACTGATTAGCGGCTTCTACCGTAATTTTCCTATTTGCCAATTTTTAAGTTACGAGTTTGACTGCCGTTTTCTACGAGGTTGAGTGCACAAAGGTGTAGATGTTTTGACCCTACTAAAACAACAAATAAAAAAAGTTTCTGCGTGATAACTTCTTGGCAACGAAGGTAGAAACGATATTTGAATCGTTTGAGCGCATCATGACCCGATCAGTTGTCTTGCTGTGGGAAAATAGTAGCGATGGACATCAGAGCCTTTGCCATCAGCTCAGTCATTTGGCGCTGAGCTTCGGCTTGTTCAGCAGCACGTTTTGCTGATTGTTCGGCGAGGCGTCGGTCACAATCCTCCCGTTCGGCTCACTCAGAACGAAGACGCTCCAGATCTTGCTCTCTGCGCTCGTCAGCACGTTTCTCCAGTCTTTCCAAAAAATCAAAAGCTGACGGAGCTTTGGCGGGCTTGGACTTCTTCGTTGTGTGCTTCTCGGTTAATAGGGCAGTCTCACGGATGGCTAGTCCTTTGGCACGGTTCTCTTCAATCTTTTTGGTCTTGGATTCGATACGCTTGCTTTGTACCAAGGTTTCATCGTCCTTCTTCTGAAAGTAAACCTCCATCAAACGCTCCAGCTCGTTTTCGTCGATAGACTTATGTGGTTCTTGGCCTGCGATATACACAGGTGTAGCTTACACACAGCCAGCAAGCGGAAATTCCGTAGCATAAGTCATACCTGACATGGCTCTCTCCTTTGCGCGCTTCGATCGGTACTTCTTCTCCAACTTATCAACGTGCTTGCGTACACCGTCAGCAGACAGCTTCTTGTTCAGCGCTGAGCCAAGGCGCTCCGTGATTTCGACACACCGCTCGGTCTTCGAGGCGTTATGAAGCTCGAAGATCCCGTCATCGCCAACCACCTCGTTCATGAGCATGCAGTCTGCTTTCACAGAGTATGTGATGCCTTTTTTGCGGGCTTTCTCGTTCTTGTTTACTTGACGCTGTCGCTTGAGCGGAGGTTCTGCCTCGTCATCGCCTCCACCACTGCGTACGGGTGGCGCTGGCACGACTTGCAGAACTTGTGGCTCGTCACCGTCCAACTCGACGTCTGACTGCATAATCATAGTAGTTAGTGACAATTTGTCCAGTGGCACCGTCGGAAGGAACACGTATTGTAGTCTTTGAAGGTGTCCAGGTGAGGAGCTGATTAGCGCGTTTGTCCATTGCTCTGGAACCTCTGTCGGCTTTTTCCTGGAGTTGCGCGGGGTCGTGGCCAGCACCGAGGTTTTGCGGGTTGGTTGATTCCCTTTGCCGAAGGTTGCCGCACGCAATTGGTGCGGTATCACCTAGACTGACGTCGAGTTTATCGGGTTATAGCTTTTTACAGGAATCCGCTGAGCTCGACCCTCCTGTATTTATATAAATATGCAAGTTACGTTTTAAGTACGATTTTATTGCTACATTTTATTCCAAGGTGACGATATATTCCAGAAACTAAAGTTCTCTATTTTATAGAAATATTATTTCTACAAAAGACTGAGCCCCTAGTATCATACTACAGTATTCATGCTTATAACAGATTTATTTAACACAGTCTCTATATTATTGTTGGCTATCACTGTACCTTCGACATCCACCCAGAATCACAAGCACTTCATATAACATGTCTACAAACGCTACACAATATATTTAGTTTAGCGTCGTGCTCGATATCATGGGCCGCTTCTGAACTGCTATTAAACTTAGCTCGTATCAATGCAACGGATAGTAATGGCCTGTCCAGCTTACACTACTTACCCGCTTGTAGTGCCTATTGGAGCTTGTAAGTATAATAACTAAAGATTGTTCACTTCTCATACCAATCACAATAAAAGCAAAAACGGTAATATTTTTATTGCATGTAGCGATATTTTGTGCTGATTTAGAATTAGTCATTAGACGCTCGACTCTGTGTCAGTTATAATTAAAGCACTTTGGTGTCGTAAGACGCCTTGCTGTTGTTTAACGATAATTCCAGGATGGTTAAACGTCATTTAGGCTCCAAGTTGATTAACGTTTCTTTATGGGGTCTACTCAACCAACTATAATTAACCCCTCTCGTGTTTTGTTGATGCCGCCCATTTAGGAGTATTGGTTTTTGCTGTCTGACCAACTCTTGGAAAACAGTGGTTTATGTGGTGTAGTAGAACACACAAATACCGTCAGATGTGGATTCCTTACACAAACCACAACGAATCGCCGAGTTAGGTCGGCGGTTGTATGGCCTGCGCAGAGGGTGGTCCCCTCGCGGTCCGGCCCTTCCGGGACAGACGAGTGGCTCGCTTTCACTCGGTTCCGACTAACCAATTCAGATCACTTCCGAGGCTCCGCCGAGTTTGGTTCGGCTGAGCTCGTTCACAACCCTGTGCCCTCCACCAAAGGATGGACGACGGCGCGCGAGCGCTTTTACAGGTCACCGAGCGCAGAGGCTGCTCAGCTAGAAGTGTTACGGCTCCCGGGCTATCCGACGTACCGGCCCGCTGAGTATGCGGGACTTTCTTTCGCGCGTAGCGAGACTTTGTCCTATCCGGACCGACCTAATCTCTTGGCGCTACCAATCAATACCCTACAAGCTATGCCTCTCGAGTATTGACGGCAGGCATAATCCTGCCCTATGCAGGGACTTACCGGAAAAGTGTACACGTGTCTTGGACTAGGAACATTCTGCTCTATTATCTTCTGGGAGCCCCTTCGGCTCCCCCTATTTAATCATATGCTTTTCATACAAATATCTAGTGAAATTTAGTCGTTTCGGATCTCTACCGACCCTTCAGCTGAGTTCCGGCTACCGTTGAGCTCAGCGGCTATCCGGATAGCATATCCGGACAGATCGCCGAGTACTTACCGTGATCCTTTGCTCCTAAGCTCTGGGCTATCAAACCGAGCCGATTCTTGACCTAAAGTAGGTTGGCGTATGGTCGAATCTGGAAATCCCTACACCCCAACTGCCCCGGTTATGATACGAGCCGAGCTGGTGAGTGTCTTAATCCTTCATTTGGTTCTGCCACCGTTGGTCCGTACTCGGCTGATGACGTCTCGCGGCTCTCCACCACCTTCTTCGGTACGTTCGTTGCTTCCGCTGTCACTCACTTGGCAGCTCCTTACTCTTCGCATGCTATTCCAGCACAGCTCGCGGCACCACCATTCTTTTTCAACTCCTCGTCGAGGTGAGGGCGCGCCAGCTTAGTCGATTCCTCGACCCGTCAGCACTCGTGGGGTCAGCGACCGGCCTGAAGCTGGGTTGGTCGACCTGACAACTTCCCATAAGTCGGACGCGAGTCGGCGGGGTCTTCTCGCGTGCGTCCTCCTGGTCCACCGAGCTTGCCGGGCGACACCACTTCGGGCGCCACCAGTCAGCCAAGCTCGGCTGCTCCAGTGAGTCTTGACTCCCTCATGGCCAGAGTTAACGAGCAAGGGTATGAGCGCCGAGAAGAATTGACCTTCTTGGCGAGGTTCATGGCCTACGGATTTACTCGTTCCGTGAAGCCCTCCGATCCCGTGCAGCGGCGAGCGATCTTGCATGCCGCTTCCGCGGGGGAACTGTTGGATATCTTGAAAGGCCAATTTGCCGCTCTTGATTATCCACAGATCATTGGCGACCACCGAGCTGACAATCAAGCTGTTCAGGAGGAGAACCGCGCACTGACCCGGCGACTGGACTCTCTCGCTCTCAGCAACGTCGACTTGTCCACTCAGCTCTCATCGGCACGACAGCAGGTGTCCCGATTGGAGGCTGCTGCCACGCAGTCGGCTAATCTCCTTGCGTCACTGCGAAAGGCTGTAGCTCTGAGTGAGGCAAAACTTGCTCGGGCCATCGCAGCTGAGCAGAGCAAGGTTGATGCTGCGTTGGGTCAGGCCCAGCTCCATCATCAGCAAGTCTTGGATCGAGACGCCGAGATCGACGTCCTTCTTCGATCCATTTCTGAGAGGGATGCTGCGTTCGTCACCCTTCAGGGCATTGCTTCCAAGCACTTCGAACAGCTGCAGGAGTCGGTGCGGTTGTACAGCTCCACCGGCACTCAACCTTTGCGGCACGCTCAGTCGGTGATCGCTGAGCAGCGGGCAGTGATCTTGCAACAGAAGCGGCTCATCCGTCGGAATGGCATTATTCCGATGCACGACCCTCACATGGCTTCTGCTGCTGGCGGTGGATTGCAGGTTCCTGGATCCGTACCGCAGATCAACAAGAACGGAAAGTTCCAAGTGGTGTTCGATGGCACCGAGATGCACATCGCACGCAAGGCCTCAAATCAAGTGGTGGCATTGGCGGATCTCGTAGATGGACTCTACTGGCTTCGCACGCCTCTTCGATCAGCAAATGCGGCGACAGCTGGAAGGACGGTCGACCTGCATGCGCGTATGGGTCACGCCCCAGTCGAGGTGCTTCGCAAGATGGTCGACAACAAGATGATCAAGGACGCGAAAGCACCTTTCAAGCCTAGCGGACCAAGTCTGTGTCGCGGCTGCCAGCAAGGCAAGATGGTCTAAAAACCATTCCCTAGCAACCGTGACAAGCGTCGTTACGACACCTTCGAGTTGCTCTTGATCCGTCCGACCTTCTCCTTAACGCTCGGCTGTGTCGTGTCTTGGAGTCTCGCTTCCCTGAGGTTCTTCACATTCCAGCTGGTGAAACTCGGCGGTTGGAGTTGATTATCTATCCTCGCCGAGATGCTCCAGTGGCGAGTTCCGCCATTGGTCCTAGTGTGGCCCTCCCAGCTAGCCAAGCGTCTTCTGTGACTTCATTGGCAGACTCGGCTGCGACTCCAGTCAGCTCAGCGGCGGCTACGAGCCAACCCGAGCCGACCCTCGCACAGCTTCACCGGACACCTTTAGCGAGCTTGCCTTCGACTCAGCGGCTTCGACGTTATGCCAACTCTAAGTCTCCCACTGCTGCAGGTCCTCGTCATCGTTCGCCGCATCCGCCTCAGCTGTACGGTTGTCCACTTCTCGGGGAGGATGGACACGAGGCTATCAGTGCCCTTTTGCACTCAAGTTCTCCTCAAGCTACTGTATCCGATGGAGGAAGGCCCCGCTCTGGAAAGTCCCGTCGTCGGACTCGGCGGAAGAAGGTTCGTCACCTTCAGCTGAGTTCTGCTACCCAGCCCGCTGTCTCTGCTCGCTCTGAAGACGACGATGACGCTTCGAGCGAAGCTGAATTCGAGTATGAGTTGCCTGAGCCGCCCGTCGACACCGTTCCTGCGGTTGCTTCGACGACTTCGGCGGGTTCTTCGTCTTCCGGTCCTCCGGTGACTTCGTCAGTCGCGGCTACTCGCCCACCGCCGGTATCTTCATCCGATGTCGTGGCTTCGCTGCCTGTCCCGGCTACGAGTGTTTTGGCCCCAGGCTCGACTTCGTCCATCTCCGCTGAGTTGCCCCAGTCGAGTGCACCGCTCAGCGTCGTGACAACGGTGGTTGGGCGCTCCCAGTCGCCTTCTGGCCGATCCTCTCACGTTTCTCCTTCTCGGGGTCTGAGCGTATCCACTACGCTGACTGACCTAGCGACTCCGGCCGTGAGTGTCCTCAGGCCGTCTCTCCCTGCGAGCTCGGCAGTGTTGACGTCTCCGTCTGGGCGCCCCATCCGGAGATCTGCTGCGACTGCCCGCACTGTGACTGCTCAGCTGCTTGAGGACCTTGACGCGTCTGACGACGAGGTGTTAGGGCCTGGCGACGGTTCTGCACTGTCTACCGGCTCGACGAATCCTGCCGCTGGGTCGCTCTTGGATCCCATTTCCTTATCCGAGAACTCGGCTGGCAGTCCCTCAGGTTCTGACTCAGCGGCCGAAGATGCTCGTCGTTCTGCCAAAGCGAGAAGCCTTCATGCGGCAATCTTCGGCTCTGACGACGAGATGAGTGATGAGTCCTTGCCGCCGAGAGATCGCCACTCCTCGCGGCATTCATCGAAGGATTCTGGTGACGGGACGAGTTCTGCCTCTGCGTCGGCTTCGGGGAAGCAGCAGCGTCGCAAGCGTCGTGCCTCGTCGAGTCCTACCGGTCACCGGTCAAAGCGATCCAAGAAGCACAAGAAACACAAGAAGCATCACAAGGCGCACCGACACCACAAGCATCGGCAGCTTCCGTCGACTCCTGATCCGGCTCCGGCTCAATCCATTCCGGCTGCTCCTTCGCCAAGTAGGCTCCCGGTCGTGTCGATTCTCTCGCAGCCGAGCTCGACTGCCTCACGTCCGGCTTTGGTTACACTACCCAGCGCTCTTACACTCCCGCTGGCGACATTACGGACTCGAGCCTCGCAAGCGGTGTCCAAGGATTGTCGCTTGACTCTTCACATGGCTCAACTCCGCGAGGTACCATTTATGCATTTCGGCTCAGCTCGTTGTTGGAATGCGTTATTGGATACACTGAGCGGAGGGGTGCAGATGGAGCTCGTAGGAGGCAAGAGTCGTGTGCCACCTACGCCGTGTTCTCTTGACGGCATTCGAGCTTTCATGGCCGTTTTCGATCCGAGCCATCCTTGTCAGCGTCTTCGGCGGATGCTCTCTGGGCTTCCTTTCTTCTTTTCTCCGTCGATACTGGAGGAAGCTCGGCGGTGTTTGGCTTCTCAGACCCGACCTCAAACTTTGATGCAAATTCTTGGCGATATGTGGGTGAAGCTTCGTGGCGACAGTCCCTTGGACTCGGCGGGGAGGCCCATCCAGACAGATGGCCAAATGACCCGTTATTTTGTAGCTCTCTATGAGCGTCGTCATTGGATCGTCGAGTCAAGTGTGTTGATGGGTCTCCATCCTGACGTCAACCCGGCTGCCACGCCCGCTCAGCTAGCTGGGGTGTATGAGCTGTGGCTGGTGTACAAGCGCGAGCGCAAACGTCGTAGTGACACCCTGCGATCTTTGGTTGTCGCTGTCTACGACCAGCTTTACTCGGCGGTCACTCAGAAGCTCGGCGATGAACCTGCTCCTCTTGTGGACGCAGAGGTTTATTTCAATCCCTCCGTCCCCCATTACTCTCCCGTCAACCTTTCGTGGGTTCCCTCCGGGAGAGACTGGGTTCAATTCGCTCACGATGTGGATCTAGCCGAGCCCTGGCGAGCTTGGTGGCTAACTGACCCGCCGGTCCACCCATAAACACCTGTTTCCGCGCTCGGAACGTGGACTTCTTGGTTTTCGCTTCACGCGGTATGGGCCCTCAGGTTGTTGACGACGCGATTGAAGAAGACTTCGATCTTGCCGAACAAGCGCCTCCTGCCTATGCCCCGGGTGCTCCAACTCGGCTGAATCGTCAAGGCATCCACATCTTCACTGGGTCTTCAATCGGTGAGCTCGGCTCAGATGACGAGAGTGCGTCTGAAGACGACTCAGCAGACGATGGGTTGGGTTCTCCCAATCTCCGAGGCGCGTCTCCGAGTATGTCTCTGTTTGGCACCCCACTCCCCAGTGGAGCGGATCCGCCTCAACCCACTTCAGTCGAGTCGGGTCCTGAGGCACCTGGTTCGGCGTCAGCTTCGTTGGCTAGCTCGGCGATGATACTCTTGCCACGGCTGCGAATGTTGCATCTCCTTCCGCAATTTCCCAAGGGATGACGTCTGCTACGACGCCACGCCTCCAATCGTCGAGTCCGCTGAGCTCTTCCCAGTTGTCTCCGTCGGGTTCAACTCACTTGGAGTCCGGATCGCCGACCTTTTAGTTTTCTTCTTTTGACTGGGCGTCCCGTAGGTATCGTTCAGGACTTCATTTCGTAATTATTCAGTATATGTAGTTTCGACACAGTAGCATTCCATCTCAACTCGGCCTGTGTCGTCCGCTGAGTTGGTGTGACTTTTGGTGCAATAGCTGTTAATTCTCATCTGCAACTTGCACCATTTGCAGACGGTTTTCGCGCTTCTTCTGTCGTAGATAGTCAAACAGGAGACCCCCACATGACAAATTTGACAGTGATTCCCAAGTAGGCTCATCGTAGCCGACCCACTTAACTTTAAACTTCCGTTGTGATCGTGACGTACTCGTGGATAATGGTAGCTCATCGTCGAGAATTGCTTCGACTTCATACTGGTTCGTACCTGTGTCTGGTTCCCAGCTGTCTTCAGGCAGTAATTCTTCGTCGAAGTCAAATCGCTGAGTCTCTTCGAGGTCGGCGATTAGTCTCGTCTTTGGTCTTCCGCCGGGTTCGGTGACTGCCTTCAGACGTGATACATGGACCACTGGGTAGAACCTATATCCACTCTTGTCGGGTAACTCCAATTCATAGGCGAATTCTTCCACCTTCTTCTTCACCCTGAATGGTCCATCCCATCGGTGGGCTAACTTCTTGGTCAGGCCCGACTTGACTTGCTCCATAAACAACCAGACTTGATCTCCTTCTTTGAACAAGGATTTGGTGGATTCATCGCCTGGTTCTGCAACTTCATCTTCGTCATCTGCTGTGTTGGGGATGGATCTTTTCTCCTTCTTGCTCAACGCTTCGTTGTGCTCTCGAGCTCGTCGTGCTTTCTCTCACACTTGAAACTCAGCTGCTAATCGAAGTGCCACTTCTCGTCGTCTGTTCGCTTCTCGGCGCCACTCGACTGCGTCCGCCGAGCTGTCTGGGCGTCCCTGTCCACGTCGTATTGAACTCGTCATAGCCTTGAGTGTAGACATGGCGTTCCAACCATGTACCAGATAGAAAGGGGTTTCTCGCCGAGTCGAATCTCTTGAGTTGTTGATAGCGTGTACCATCTTCTCGGCGATGTCATCCCAGTCGGCTTGAAGTGGGTCTTCCACGTAGACCCGTATAGTCTGAACCATTGTCCTGACTGACCTCTCTTGTTGGCCGTTGGCTTGTGGTCGGTAACTCAGCGTAGCAATTGATCTCGACTGCATCATCTCGGAGAACTTTTGGAATACTTCACTCATAAACCTTAGATCTCGGTCGTGCCGTATCAGAGACGGAGCCCCGAACTGCCTGAAGACGCATTCCTCAAATACCTTGGCTACTTCGAGTGCCCCGGTGTCATTCATAGCCTTAGCGATAACGAATCCCGTGAAGTGGTCCTGGAACAGCAGCAGTGCAGTATTGCCCCGCTGAGTTCGAGGAAGGGAATCACGAAATCCATTGACACGACTTGGAATGGATGGTCTGACACCACATTTCCCGGCGAGTAACCTCTCAACTGTGGCTTGCTCTTACTGGTATTGCAGTCTTCGCAGGCCCTAACATGTTTCACCACGTCGGCGTAAAGACCAATCCAGTAGTAGTCGGCTTTGACTCGGTGATACGTTCTGACGATGCCTTGATGCCCTCCTTCGATCGAGTTGTGGCAGTTATGAAGTATTTCGTCGACCATGGTTGACGGAATCACCAATCTCAATGAGAGGTTCGGTTCGCTGAGTTCGCCTAGTCGGCGGGCTTCATCTCGGCGGTATAACAGGCCGTCTTCGCTGAGTACAAAGACTTCTGCGACTTTGCCGGCATTCTGAGCTCGACGGTGTGTAAGGTCCTCCAATTCTCCTCTTAGGTACGCCTTCAGATCGGCCCACCTGAGTTCTTCATCTTGTGCCTTCGCGATTCGTCGTCTCCGCTCAGTCTGTACCGTCACTGGATCAATGTCGTTGGCATTCTGAGCTGTCTGGGCGGACTCCATCTGCGACCCTGTTTCGACATTCGGGGTCGTGTGGTTAATCCGCCGAGCCGACGCCCTGCTGACTTGTTCGAATTCATCTCCACTGCTTTCAAACGCGGATTCTCCAGGATTGGTAGACATGGCTTCATGATCCTGACTTCCTCCTCTTGCTCTAGCCGAGTCTTCATCCAGCTCGTCCTCAAAGTGAACTCGGCGTACTCGGCTACGAGTGACTGCCGTGACAATCGGTGTTTCCGCTGGGTTGTCTGTGGCGTACAGTTCTTCGGCTACGCGGTTATTCATTCTCAGCTCTCCTTTCCTATCCGTCCCAAGAATTACTCGTCCAGCTTTAGCTTCCAGTGCTTCTGTAGCGAGATAATCAGCCGCTGCGTTATAGTGTCGCGCTATGTGTCGATACCGGACCGAGTTGAGTTGTTTCGTGAGATCCTTGTGCCGAGCTAGTTCCACTTGCAACGTTTCCTTCTTGCATGCTATCACCCCCATGGACTGCTGGATTGCAAGCCGGGAGTCACCCACGATAATCAGATCGGTTATCCCTCGGTCAATCGCCGCCAAGACTCCATTGTTCATGCCGGTGTACTCGGCGATGTTGACTGTGGTGGACGACAGGTACGCACTCGCAGCAATCTCAATGTCCCAATTCGGAAGGCGCCACAGTATCCACGAACAACTGCCATACCCGCCGTATTTAGTTGTCTTCGCTGAGCCATCAAATGACAGCACGCATCCTGCAAAGTCAGCTGGTATTCGGGCATATAACAGCGCTGGGTCCATTCGAACTTTCGCCGAGTTCTTGGAGGGAGGTGCCAGGTGCTTCAAGGAATCGTCGAGTCCGATGAACGGGGTTATCGACGCCTGGAGCAACTGGGCGAAGTCTACATCTCGCTCACGTACTCGTTTCACCTTCAAATCGTAGGGCGACAACATAACTGCGAAACTGACTGCGCGACCGTACAGCGACTTTGACTTAAACACCCACTCCAGCGTGGAGAAACGGGTGTAGACGTGAAGCGTCTTTCCCGCCAAGAGAGTGTAGCACACTTTCAGCAATTGCAACAGCGCGACTACTTCTTTCTCAGCGGGATGATAGCCGAGTTCGTTCTCCTTTAGTACGCGTCCGCAGAAGCGAACTGGGTGCAGCTTGTCGTCGTGCGGTTGAATCAATGTACTGCTCAGTGCCCACTCATTGGCGTACAACATGATATGGACTTCTTTCGCCAAGTCGAAATGACGCAGAATTGGGGCTTCTGCTACCCGTCTTTTGAGCTCGGCGAATGACGCTTTTGCTGACGCCAAGTCACCCCCAGGGCCAAAGTCCGTATCCTTGAGCTGATATAGTACTGCTCCGTAAACAGCCAAGTTCTGGATGAATCGGCCGTAATAGTTGAGGGCACCGAGGAAAGCTTGCATCCCCTTCTTTGATTTCGGGAAGGCGAGCTCGGCGATCGCGGCTATCTTCTTCGCATCAGCGCGTATGCCACTCGGCGTAATCTCGTGCGATAGGAAATCAACCTTGGGTTGGACAAAGATACTCTTGGTAAAGCTGATGCTAATTCGACATTCTGTGAACCGGGCTAGTAATCGGTCGAGTGTCTCCAGGCAGGCGTCGAACGTCTCCCCTCCAAAACAGATATCATCGACAAACGACCTCCGCTTGAACACCGGAATCAAGGAAGACTGGTCTGGTTCTCCATTAGCAAACATGTCGCCGTCCGGTCCGTTGACCAGGTCTTGGACCGGATCGCAGTCAACTTGTGATTGGTGGTCAGCTTCAAACTTCGTCAGCTGACTCTTTGTTGAATTACTGACTCCGCCGAGCTCGACTCGCCGAGTTCCCGACTCGGCTTCAGCAATAGTCATTCGTTCGGCAAACAACTGCCATCCTCCCTTTGGTTGAACGTATCCCCATAAAGCGTTGTCGATCAGTCGCTGGTAAATGATAGGCGTATTCTTTAATCCAAACGGCATTCGTAACCATTCAAAGTGCCCAAGTGCACAGACGAGCGCTAAGATCTGCGGAGCTCGGCGTGTCATCAAGACTGCCCAGAATCCACTCGCAGCATCGAGCGAGCAAAACCACAAGTAACTCTCCAATTCGGTAAGCAGGTCATCAGCCAGTGGCATAGCGTATTCCATCGGCGTCGTAGCCGCATTAACCAGTTTATAGTCAATGCATAGCCGAATATCCACACCATTTTTCTTGAGTACTATCACCACTGGTGAGGCCCAAGGGCTGCCCGAGAATGATATCAACCCAGCTCGAAGCAGCCCCTTCAACAACTCGTAAAGTTTGCTCAAGTGGCGGAGAGGTATCCGCCGAGCTCTCTGCTTAATGGGTGCGTGTCCTTGAACGTCGATGTCGCACAATGCTTCGTACGCTGGAGGCGGCAGGGCATTACCGCTTGAAATCATTATCCCTTCGTGCTTTTGTAGCTCTGCCACCAATTTAGCCGACTGTGCTGGCGTATGACTACTCGACTTGACGTTTGCAGCGCCATAGTCGAGTTCGGTAGGCTCAACTTCAGTGAGGTAGGGAAGGAAAGCCAGCTCGTGAGCGTAGTCCGTCAATTCCAGATCTGTCCCACTACGCTCAAAGGCGTTGGTCGTACCATCGTCAACATCATCCTCTTGCTCGTCTTCGGTCGCGGCGATAGCCAAGTAGTGTTGTCTTAGAGTCTCAGTCGGGTCTCTCGTCAAGTTGCACTCATCATCTTCAGCTTGTCCAAAACCGTAGTCAATTCCGCCGGGGTCGAACACCCTCGCCGCTGAGTTCGTTACTCCGACCTCAGCTATAGTACTTTCCAACAGTGATACCTCTGGTACATCATAGTTGTCGTCCGCGTCACGGCCCGTATTCGCTGAGTTCACTGCGACGGCCGATCTGACTCCTTCGTGTTCAACTTGTCTCCGAGGTAGATGGTATCGTCGTCATGCTGTCTAACCACTTCTGAACCGGTTTCAGTCTCCATAGTCTTCAACGCTGAGTCCGCCGTAGCTGGGTCGTCGTTCGGCTTTATTCCTTCAGGTAGTAATACCTCCCGACTATCATAATCCTTTGTCATGTCGGAGTGCTGACCCGCTGAGTTGGTTGTGACGGCAGAACTAACTTCCGTGCATGTAAACGCGTCTTCGGTATAGCTGATATCCTGACGACATGCTGTGCCACGTCCGGAGGCACTCTCAGTGTTCCAATCTGCTGACGCTGAGTCCACCACCGCTGACTGAAAAATGCAGGCTTTTGGCGTACCCATCGCTGAGTTCACCACGGCTGCAGAACCTAACCCATCGACGCCAGACTCGGCTCCACCCTCACCTTCATCACTGTTGCTACTGGCATTCGCCTTCCAGCTCAGTCCTTCATTGATATCCTCAGCATCTCTTGAAAGGAATACCTCCAGCTTGGAATTCGCAGTTATCACGCTAGGGCACTGTACCGCTGAGTCTGCTACGACGGCTGGAAAAACATCCACGCGCCCACACTCGTTCATCGCGTAGTCGGTCGTCCTATGGCACACCGGAACAGCTCCCAAGTCATTTCTTGCGGCTGGTTCTCCGAGCGCCGAGTTTGCCGTCACCACATGGTTACTCCCAACACTTATAGTGGTCAGAGTGCTCACAGCTGAGTTCACCTCGCCCACAATACTTGGTCAACTAACTCCAAACTTGGCTCGGTTGTCAATAACGGGTTGGGCGTCACGCAGGACGTGTTTGGAGCGTTCTTCTGGGTCTCCTTCCGTTATAGCTGAGTCTTTAGTTGTCGACACGTCTTCGTTGGCCCTTACTGCACTTGTTTCTTCAACCGCTGAGTTCGTGTTGACGTCAGAAATGGCGCCATCTCCATCAAACTTGGACAGCTGATAGGAGACATCTTGGCAATCGTGTAGCACCGGCGTACGATCCGCTCGGACGTCTTCCAGCTTGAACGCTGAGTTTATAGCCGGGTCACCCCTTGTCACCCCTGAAATCGATATGGCGTCGGCGTTACCGCGACGCCTCTCGTCTTCGTCGGCTACTGTATCAGCTTCGACCCTTCTCCAGTGTTCGGCGCATGTTAATTCGGGTCCATTTTCCCCTGGAGGGGGTCGTTTTTCCACCGCCGTCGGAGTTGGGTATTTTCGTCTTTCCACAGCTGGCGGCTGGTGTGACAACCAGTCTTCGTACAGTCGTTGTTCTTTCGGCAGCAAATCTTTATCCATCGCTGACTCAAATGCCAATATCTGCCAGTCACGATACTTCGCCGAGCTCACGCGGACATAATCCTCATTGGCTAGTACTCCGTGTGGTTGCCATTTTATCACATAAAATTGAGGTGGGCACCAGACTGACTTGGGTCGTACGTTTGTAATTAGGACATGGGTTGGTCTTCCTCGGCGATTAAAAACAACTGTTGGAATCCAACCCTTCGTCCGTCGCACCCACAAGTCATGCGTCGACTCACTGGGTTGTCGCCTGGGCAATTTGAACTCAGCGGTCATTCGACTTTCGATTGTTAACCCGTCTGGTGGCCCGCATGGGACATTTGGTCCGAACTCGGTCTTGGTCGGCGCATTACTTGATCGGATGAGTGGGATCACCATCTCATCGGGTAGCTTGACCGCCGAGTTGTACAGATCCAGACGGATCCCAGCTGGGATCATGAAGTCGGTGCCGAGAATCAAATCGACTTCGGCATGATGAGGCATTATCCATACTTCAAACTCGTATGCCACTTCCCAGCCGAGTGTTACCTTCACGACTGCTCGCGACGTTGTCACCATTCTGCCTTTACTTATTCCTTGTATGTCGACTCGCTTATCTCGGCTGGCCACTCTCTTGAGACGCAGCTTCCTCGCGAAGTACTCACTAATCGCCGAGACATTTGCTCCGGTATCCAATAATATCTTGGTCCTTCGGTCGTTCACTGCACCCAATACGAGAGCTCTCATTCTAACTCGGCGATCAAACGTCTGTGCTGACCACCATCCCAGCCGTTCTCCCGGAAGCAGCTTCATGATTCTGGTACGATGCACAGCCTGGTCTGACTGCCGAGTTACACTTGCAATCGCTCGGTGGTCGTCATCTAACTCACCGAGCTCACGTTCAATTCCGTCGATTTCACACATCCAATTGCCATCCCCTATTCTTCCCTCGGGCCGTCCTGCTTCGCCTACGAAGGCAAACAAGAAGTTCGCCTCAACTGCAGGCTCAGCTGACTGTGGCAGCCCGGCATATTCCAACCCAGTCAGTGTTGGCGGGCCGCCGAGTTTAAATCACTCGGCGCGTAAAGGTTTTGCAGGTCTTCTGGCACTTGCGACTTGTCGACAGAGTTTTTTACGAACGCAGCCAGCTTCTCATATTGGCGAAACAGCTCACACTGGCCGCCTTCATGGACTTGTCTGCAGAATTTGCAGCGTCGTCGACAGTAGTGAGCCGAGTGCCCCATTCTTCCACAAGCTGCACAAGGGCCACGCTGAGAGTTGTCGCGTGATCCATCTCCACGGTTCGACTGTTCTCGTTGGTTGTACGGTCGCGGAGGTCGGTTCGCTGAGTTTCCCCAACTTCGATTTGAGCCGTTCTGGTCTCCCGCCGAGTTCTCTCGGCGGTCCGGTGTATTTCCTTTATCATTGGAAACGCCGGCGTCTATGTAGTCGTCGTCTTCCGCTGAGTCGTGTCCTCCGGACTGGTCCTCATCATCCCATTCGTCTTCGGAGTTGTACGGACTCGGCGGGTTCTGATCGATGAGTTCCTCCCCGTCGGAGTCAGCGTCAACGACAGTGACTCGGCGGTCGCGGTTTTCTTCCTTGCGACTACGCTTCTCATCTCGACGTCCATCTCGGCGTTCATCTCGGCGGCTCTGATCCTTCCGCTTGTCATCTTGGCCTCGTGCGATCACGAGTCGGTCGCGTTGCTTCTTGCGCTTCTCGCCGATGATCCGACGATTGATTATCTGTTCCACCTTACTGATGTCCTCCAACTGCAAGGGGTACATTGAATCCATCACATCGTCATCACCACAATGCAGCAAGAAGTGTTCGACATGGTCAGCCGCGTCGGCGCCACCCTTCTCGTACTGGATCTTGGCTGTCCGAGCATACCTGTTGAGTCGGATCAGGAAGTCGCAGATCGGTTCGTTGACTTTACGTCTCATCGAGTAGTAACGCGTGCGGGCGGATTGGTCGAACTGTGAGCAATAATAATCCAGGAACGCCTCGCTGAGTAGTTTCCAACGTCGCTGAGTCTTCTTCGGCAGCTGCCTGTACCAACTCTTCGCCGCGCGTCCCAAGCATAGCGAGAAAGGTTCGCACCAGGCACTTTGGGGCATCCTGGTGCTCTTCATCTCGTAGATGAAACGCTTGAGCCACTGGAGCGACGCGTCAGAGCGGTAGCGCTTTCCTTCGAACTCGGCGATTTTGTCGAGCGAGGCGTGGGTTCGGACTTCTAGGTACTGCGTCGAGTCCTCTTCAGCCGCGTCAAAGCTCAAGTTTCGGATGTAGTCCTTCACGGTTTCTTCACGGTTACCTCTCACGTCGAAGGCGTCGTCGTCTTCATCCTCCTCCTCGTAAGCCTCAGCCTCGTCTGCAGCGTCATACAATTCACGGTAACGACCAACATTCCGCTGCCCACGACTCGGCGCTCGCTGAGTCGGGTTTAGCTTCATTGGAGTCAGCATGTGGGAATCTTCGAAGTACGGAGTCCCTTGCGTAGCGCGGAACACTTCACGTCTCTTCGTCTCCGGGGTCTTCGGCAAAGGAATTTTGCTTGGGTCTTCGCCGAGTGGTTTGAGCTCGGCTACTCGGCTATACACCTCCTTCGTTCCACCAGGGGCCTTCTCCAATCCAAACGTCACTCTCAACTTCTTCTTTCATTGCCAGAGCTCAGCTCCGCCACGGGTCAAACTCCAGTCGGACAGGATGAGGCTGTTTGGTCGACTGTTGCACCGATTGCCCATCGCCTTCAACAGCAACACTGTTTCTTCCACCAACTGATTTATGTTGGCTGCACGCACCGGTTGAGTTAACTCGGGACCCAACATCGGCCACTTCGCCTGCGCCATCGCCACAGGCGCGAACATCATCATCCTTTCCGATCTCGTTCTCATCTCCTCGCCGAGTCGAGCCAACACTTAATTGGCGCTCGGCGTATCGGCGTTCCTCGTCGCTTTCGGAATAAGGGGCGGACGGTCCCCTTGAGCAACGCCATGTTCTTCTTCATCTTCTTCATCGTCCGCACCTTCGTCGAGCTCGGCGGATAAGTTGCGCTCGACAGGACGTGGGGCTCCCATGCGTCCCACCTGCAGCGTCAACTCTTCCACCTCGCCAAGTAGCTCGGCGGTAGTCTTCGTGCCTCCGAGCTCAGCGGTCTCGGCCTTCTCTTCATACTCTCCTTCACTTGCATCTCCGTTCTCGCTCTCCTGGTCTTGGCTATCCTCGTCGAACTGAACGGTTCGTCCCACCTCCATCGTCATGGCGATGAGTCGTTGATCCGCCGGGTCCGACCCCGCGAGAGGCGATCCTCCAGCCGTCGCTGGGCTTCCGTCGCTCGGAGTTGCTGATTTCTTGACCATCTTCACTCTTCTCATTCTCTTCTCTTGCTCTTAACTTGGTTAGCTGGCACCTATAAAAACAAGCACACACTCCTGTTCCCGGGTCGCGGCACCAGTTGTGGTGTAGTAGAACACACAAATACCGTCAGATGTGGATTCCTTACACAAACCACAACGAATCGCCGAGTTAGGTCGGCGGTTGTATGGCCTGCGCAGAGGGTGGTCCCCTCGCGGTCCGGCCCTTCCGGGACAGACGAGTGGCTCGCTTTCACTCGGTTCCGACTAACCAATTCAGATCACTTCCGAGGCTCCGCCGAGTTTGGTTCGGCTGAGCTCGTTCACAACCCTGTGTCCTCCACCAAAGGATGGACGACGGCGCGCGAGCGCTTTTACAGGTCACCGAGCGCAGAGGCTGCTCAGCTAGAAGTGTTACGGCTCCCGGGCTATCCGACGTACCGGCCCGCTGAGTATGCGGGACTTTCTTTCGCGCGTAGCGAGACTTTGTCCTATCCGGACCGACCTAATCTCTTGGCGCTACCAATCAATACCCTACAAGCTATGTCTCTCGAGTATTGACGGCAGGCATAATCCAGCCCTATGCAGGGACTTACCGGAAAAGTGTATACGTGTCTTGGACTAGGAATATTCTGCCCTGTTATCTTCTGGGAGCCCCTTCGGCTCCCTCTATTTAATCCTATGCTTTTCATACAAATATCTAGTGAAATGTAGTCGTTTCGGATCTCTACCGACCCTTCAGCTGAGTTCCGGCGACCGTTGAGCTCAGCGGCTATCCGGATTGCATATCCGGACCGATCGCCGAGTACTTACCGTGATCCTTTGCTCCTAAGCTCTGGGCTATCAAACTGAGCCGATTCTTGACCTAAAGTAGGTTGGCGTATGGTCGAATCTGGAAATCCCTACACCACATTTACAGCAGTTACACATATGAGTTCTTTTGTTCAATTTAAAACTATCCATCTTAAAAAATCTCTGGTAGTGAAAGGGTTTATGGATCAAGTGACAACGTTTAAGTGCACCTCTCGGATTTGTATGGTATGGCGGATTTTACCGTCGTTGTCTGTATTAGCTCATCGTCGTTCTTACGGCCAGTTCTTACGACCAGCTTCTGTTGTACTGTACGATTTGGCAGTTCAGAACCCTCGTTGCAAGCGTAAGCACGCTGCATACGGCTCTCCGAACGTGGCGTAACCATGTGCGAGTCTTGAAAGTACGGTGAAGCTTCGGTAGTGCCAAAGGCACCACGCTCAGCTCCACGCTTGGTCGGAGGAGTACGAACGAGTCGTTGGGGTGTCGGCGGCAGTGGAATCGTGGACGGATCTTCATCTTGAATGATCGTTCGACTCACAGGCTGCTTTCCGACGTTGATGCCAACAGCGCCAAACGCCTTCCGAAGCTTCTTCTTCCATTTCTGGAGAGCAGCTCCGGCTTCATGTGGACTCCAATCTTTTGGAGCGACATCGTCGATGGGTACGTCTCGTTCGCGAAGCCCAGCGACAACAGTAGCGAAACTGAATCCTCGGCAACTTGGCTAGTTGATACCGAGTTGACCGGGTATTGAAGTTCCTGCGCAAGCGCAGGCCAGTCGGTCTTTCTCTTGGGGATGGGCTTGAACAGCTGCATCCACTCATCATTCTGCATCAGCGCTTGTACGCGGTCGAAAACACGCTTGACGGCTGGTGTATCACCGTTGATAGGTGGGCGAGGTGCCTTCAGCAGTGCTGAATGCTTTGCACTTGCCACCGAAGGTTTAGAACCCTCGGTCCCATCGTCATAATCTTCGTAGGCCGGTTCCGGTCCCGCGACATCATCGAGCTCGTCGGCGAGGTTCCTCGCAAAGGACCTGGTTGCCCCACTCAGCCCCGACGATAGCGTGGCCGTCTCCGGCGTCGCTGTGCCTGGATCTGGAGCCGGCGTCTGTTCTTCGTAATCTTCAATATCGTGGGCGTCAGGACCGATGTCCGCTTCGTCGTCGAAGCTCACTGAAAGCTCGGTGGCGGCTGCAAAGCGCGCAGCCGGGCTTGAACTCTCGTTGCGAGCCCCGCCAAACTTGGCAGGCGTAACTGGTACCGTCGGCTGTCCTTTTGCCATGTTTCTTGTTTTCTTTTTCTTCATGTTCCTCTTCTCTTGGCAGCTCGTAAACTGGAAGGCCATACAAACAGTTCACAATGGTCACAATCTGTTCCCGCGTCAGTTGTGGTGTTGGAATTCCCACGTGAACTCTAGCTACAAATGTAGTTAGGACGTTCCCACAACAATACGTCTACTAGGATAGTAAACGATCGTTCGGGCGGACCTGAAGACCCCAGTTCTGCCCTTGCACCGGGACAAACTGGACCTTGTAAACTACTTATATAGGCCAACCAGTAAATATAAGAACACGCTACTAGCACGAGCAAAGCTAGCAGGTGTTATGAATACTCGTGGTCCCAACAGCGGAAGGGTACCAGGCACGGGTAAGCCTTTTACGAGATCACCGAGTGTTCAACACTCGGTTGGAAGAATAAAAGGGAGGCAATCCAAACACTCCCAGTCGTGCAAATAGGCAGCAATAAGCCGTCACGTAACCCCCCCCCCACCCGATAGTAATCGGCCAATACACAAAGTCTCTTGGCCTTGCCGGATGAACCCTCGCTACATAGCTTCGAGCTCACCGACAGGCATAACACACTCAAACAAGCTTGACCTGACGCTTACCTTGAAGCCGGACGTCGCTCTGTGTGCTTGAGTGGAAATTCTGTTCTGTATTTAAGCTTACCCTTTCGGGTCTATTCCTAATAAGAAGTCCTAGTCAAGTATACAAATATCAAGTGAGCAATGATCCGTTATGGATCTTCTTGCACGCCAAGCGTCGTCTGCACCGTCGCATGAGTATCTTTAATGGCCCGCGCCCTGTCCCAGACGGTGAATGTGTCTTCTAAGGGTCGTTGAGTCTTCTGCGAACTCATCCCAACCGCCACCGAGGGTTCGTACCGTAGATGGTCCGCTGAATGCGAATCCGGCCAGTTCATTATTAATAATAAGGACAGCCTGGATTCAGTGACAAATGGACTGCATCCGAGAGCACGGAAGTGACGCCGTTGAGTCCCTTGCACCTTGGCGTCTCCGTACTTCACATGACCGAGGGTTCGTCGCTTGAACATCTTGGGCGGTGTCACGTCTTTGTCGACGGGTGATAATCCGCAACTACGGAGAAATCACTACACCACACGATGATTGAGGTTTCTTTGAACAAGAGGATTTTTTTTCCGTCAACATTAACGGGATCCCGCCCCACAGACTCATACTCAAGAAAGGTATTCCTGTCATGATGATGAACCCGGATTTGGGGCTTTGTAGCGGTACGCGCCTGAGGATCGTTGACCTAAAGCCACACGTTATACGCGCAATAATCATGACGGGGGAGCGGCGGAGTCCGCATGTTCTAATTCCGCGGATTATTTTTGTTAGTGACGATGATGCTCGAGAGTTTCCTTTTCGCCTACGTCGAAAGTAGTTCCCTGTATAGCCAGCGTTTGCAATGGCTATCAACAAGGCCCAAGGTCAAACCCTTATGAATCTAGGGCTATATCTTGCTACACCGTGATTCTCACATGGCCAGCTGTACGTCGCCCTATCAAGGGTTACATCACGCTCGAATTTTCGACCACTCATTGAATATCCGGAACAGGAGAAGGAAGATGGAGTCTACACAAGCAATATCGTTCTTCCGACAAATGTTTGACAAGTAAACATATTCTTTTACATTTTACTTCGTTACATTCTTAAACAATATAATTATATAGTAAGAACGAGTATACTGCCCAGTTTTTTTTTGCATGGCCGCGCGAATTTAACCTGTTTTATCTCCTGATTTGAATTTGGCAGGGTAAAAACAGGCTGTAAGATAAAATTGACCTGTAATAAAACCGTAATATAAATAAATGGATGTTCTTTGGTTTTCTGCAGCTCTTGAATACTCACTAAATGATTCATAAAGAGATCTGCGCGTCCATTTTATATCGAAGTCGGGCTCCAAAGTAATCATGGTGCTTGGACGACATCCGGCTGCAAGCTGAGCTGTAGCTCCGTCTTCGTTGCGTGTCCGGTTACATACCAGGTTGCGCACCAGGTGTAAGTGCAGGTGTGATAAGATGGATTGTATCCTTTCCTTTTATTTTGGTGTCAGGATTTACACCAGGTTTTTCAAACAGGTTTCTGCCAGGTTTTCGAACTTGTTTTTTTTTTCCAATAATGCTTTGGTTTTAGGCTGGAAACCAGGTTGATGCCGGTCGCTTACCAGGTTTGAGCACTTTGTGTTTATTCAAGGCGTCGATAGCTTCTTCACGTTTTCTCTCTGTCTTTCATGGACGAGTTTCTTTTCATGTCTGGTGCGTCTTTTGCACAGGTACTTACGCTATAACGGGAATACGTACACATCAATTACACAGAGTAAACAAATGTATTACAGATTAAGCAGGGCTGCTAGCACACGTAGCCGGAAGATATTGAGTCCAGAGTCCTCATGCGCACTCTTCACATTTTCGTCAAGCAGTCTCCACATGAAGTTCAGAATGTATTTTCCGCAGCTGTTTCCATCGTCTTGCGTCGGCGACGCGACCAAAACCAGTTTGAAGCTACTGAACGCTTGATCTTTAGTGATGCTGCTCTGAAGCTTGGTGAGAAACGTGATGTAGTCCTGGTCCCCCAGCGGATCGTAGACAAAAATGCTCTTCGTCGTCGTGTTGACAATAATCGCAGTCCAATGCACTTGCGCAAAGTTAACAGGTATAAACACCAATCTGGAAGTGATAGACGTAAGTTTGTCCAACAAACCAGCCGGCACGTCGACCTCCTTGACCTTTCTGCTGAGCTTAAACCCTGCAGTTGTAACCACGGTCACGCTATGATTTCTTTTCCAAATCTCTCCCATTGCTTCAAATATCTTTGAGCTTATCCAGTCCTTCGGTTGGAGTCTGTACAGCGTAGAGTAATCGAAATCACCGATATTACCCTCCACGATTTCAAATGGATGCGCTTGTAGAACGCGCTTAAGAACTTCTTCTGCTTGTTTCTTTCGGACGCGTACACACTTCAACCACTCCACTAGTCTCGTGCCCATCACAACAGCCTCTTTCATTGTCCATACCCTCTGCATGCAGTCGACTTGATACAGCGAAAAATTGCCAATACCGGTAATCTTGACGGGGTTCTTCATCGGTTTGGCTTGGCAACGGAGCTGCGCCAGACTCGTAGATTACATCTAAGGATTTCTTCACTAATGGAGCAGGCAGTAGGAACGGTAGAGCAGCGCTCAGAATCGGCTTCTTATCTCCACCAACTTTTGGATGCTTACGGGCAGCACTCTCATACTGTACTGGATAAACATCCAGCAATTTGGAAATATCAGTAAAACTGATGTTTATGTCGCCAAGGACGCGCGCAACAACCCCGACGTCCTCAAATGATAGCGCTCCGCCTTTCTCCAGTCGTGTATTGAATTTCTTACGCGCTGTGGCTCGTTTCTTGGAGTTTTGCGCTGCAGTTGTTTTCGGTCGCCCAGCCCGCCGCACCTTCTTGCTCAAATTGATGGGCTTGGGTGGATTCTCATCTAGCACATCAGGTGTACCCACAGGATTCGTAACAGGATCTACTACACGATCTGTAACATGTTTACTGCCAGATGACAATACAGGTTCTTCCTCAGGTTTCTTTACAGACACCTCACCCGGGTTCATTACAGGTTTTTCTTCATGCTCACTTCCAGGTTTTTCATCAGGTTGAACCTCCAAATTTTGTTCTGGAGGTTCTACAACTGCGTCATTCGTGACCTCGCCTTCATCTTCTTTTTCGTCGTCTCCATTCTCAACTCCATCCAACTCGTTTAAAGAATGCTCGGCAGATTGATGACATAGCTTCTCTGCAGGTTGCGTACCAGGTTTTTCCACACATTGAACTACAGGTTTTTTCACAGGTTCACCTGCAGGTATCTCCACAGGTTGCAAACCAGTGCGCAGTCGGCCCAGGTAGTCTTTCAGGTACTCCATCTCTTTGCTGAAAAGTCGCATCGGCAAGTCAGCTAGCTCCTGTGCTACACGGTTTAGCAGATTCCTTGATATGCTGTATTTTTGTCTACTATCCAGCACCGAATCCACGTTGTACTCCCCGATAGGTTTGGTAGTCTTTGAGTAATTGAAAACATCCACGTGTGGCAAGCTTGTCAAAGACAACGAATCCTTAATTAACCATCTCGAGTGAATGTAGGACACTGGAATACACGGAACAAGTCCAGCAAAGCGGCGAAAGCATATCACATGGCGGCATGGAAGCTTGAGAGTTGTCGAAAAATCACAATCACCAATCCAGTCAACCTTGCTAAATGAGTATCGTTTCAAACCCCGCTCCACTTCCACTGTGTTGTCAGAGGTTGCGTTAAATGTGTACAGCCGGACCGCGACGTCGGAGATAGCGAGCTCATACTCAGGCTGCAGCGTAGATGCTACCCAAGGTGTACACAGACGTAATACCAAATTAAGCTCTTGATCGTAGCCGTAATGTGTCCACGCCCCCTCAAACGCCACCCTTGCCAGACTTTCGTTATCGCATCGACGCTGAGTTCGAAGAAGAGACTCCAGACACTCCTTCATTGAGCAACTACCGTCAAGATCGAGTTTGATCTTTCCAAAGTTCGACTCGATACGGTTGTTCGTATTGTTACGAAAATGCGGCAATGTTTGACGTTTGTAGTGTGTCCCCATATCCTTGCTTTGATCCCAGTTTTGACAAAAGTACTTCCAAAACGACACGTTGCCTTGAGCGCAAGAAAACGTCTCTAAAAGAGAAAAATTCTTAGCGTAGACCTCTTCTGAAGTAGCGTCCACCAAGTTAGCGAAGAGATGACCCATGGCATCGTATTCACTTGGCGAATAACGCCCGAAGCGCGCCTCACGGACAACTCCACGTAAAAACTTCAACACATGGAAATGGCAGAGCAAAACTGTCGCTTCAGGAAAAGCTTCACGGATCACAGAGATCTCCGTCATGTCTTTATCGACCATCACGACACGGAGTGCGTCCCAACCGACGTTGGCAGTCTTGAAGTGAATAAGAGCTTTGCGCATGTGCCAGTCGGAATTCGTTTCAATTAACGAATGCTGCACGAATTGCCCTCGACCGAACGCATCCATAACCATTAAACTGCAAAGTTGGTAGTCATATCTGAAGGTACAAACGTGAACTGAATTAGTAAGGATTAAAACCTGGTTTATAACTGATACTCAACCTGGCCAATCACCTATGTGAAAGCCTGGTGTCTAACCCGGCATAAACCTGGAATGAAACCTGGCAAATTCCCTATGAAAACCTTACCTGTTGGTTTTGTGGGTACAGTCTACCAACAAGAGCTCTGGAAACCTGGCGAACGTGGCTCGCATACGTCTCGTAGTCAGAGAAATAGCACCGGTCTCTCCGGAAGATGTATCGTCCACACTAACCACATCGTCTTTGTCCTTTTCACAAAACGCTATAAGAAACTCTGCAACAGCCAAATCGTCGTCTGCTTCTCCACGCATTTCATTGCGAATCTTGACTAGGAGGTTAGCCACGTCATTGCGCGTCACCTTGTAGCTTGAATAGTCACGAATGTAATCGTAAATGCGCAAACTTTTACCGCCCACTCGAACCATCAGCCGGAGGTCTTCAACAATAGGCTCACACATCGGTATCTGCCGATTATGTGAATAGTTTTCGAACACCATTTCGGATAGCGCGTGGTTGTGCGTATATATAGGGTTCTTCACCTCTACAATCCACTTGCCCTTGACGAAAATACTTTCGACTGTGAATCGAAACGGACCGCCAGTACCACGAAGTCGGTACTGTTGCCGCTTTCCCATACCACGGCGCCGAGATTTCGCTCCATGGGTGCAAATATACCTGCGTCGCCACCGCGGTAAGTCGTCAGGTAAGTAGCGGACGCCCCGGCCACTCTTCGCACGTTTGGACTCACGCAGCTGCTTGTTGCGCTTCGACACACTCTCTGCTTCTTGAACGACTAGATGCGCGTTCTCCTTCTCGCAGTAATTAACTCGATACCTCTCCCAAGCGTCTCAACTGGCGTGGAGCCGCTTCAGCTCCTTCCCTTCAAATGAATCTTCCTGGAGTAAGAGATCGTCGAGTGAGTCTTCGCTGCCCTCCCGAACTAACTGCGTGCCGTGGGCTAGCTGCGTCCGGTCCGTGTCTTCATTGTCGTCGCCTGAACTATCTCCTCCTCCACTGAACGTTGACACAGCTTCGTCGTCTTCGTCGGAGTCGACGTCTTCCACATTACACAGTTTCCGCTTCATTGTGGGCTTTCGGCGCAAATTGAGAAATGAGAGGCCAGGAGAACGTTTCACCGCCCACCGTTGTACAAAATCTTAAGATTTGATAGGGTAAGGGGAATCTTTGCACATCATTGTAATTTACTTTTTAATTACATTCTGGTCAATACCGTACTGATTACCTGGTCAATACCCTGGTCATTTGTCGCACGGCTATGTAAAAACAACCTGGTCAGTAGATTTTCCGATATAGTAATGCTGCTTTTCTCGACTTAGAAATATAATTCATTGTTTGCCCCCCCCACCCGCTGGAGCAAAGCGAAGGCGGAAAAAAAACTAAAGGGTGATTTAACAAAAGTCACCTAGAAAAGTCACCAACAGTGGCAACGCACTGTCGTGCTCATATACCGGTATTAGCCGCTGCACGTTTTGTGTGAGGGCCCTCGTTAGATCTCACCACACTTATTATAACATCTCCGATGTGTCCCTTGAAGCGGGGGACCAGGAGCTACCCACAGCTGTCAATTAAACATGCAACTATACCTTTGGACCAAAGGTATTTTCTGCATTACTGTACTAGAATTCACGTGTACACAACAATGGAGCGTCTCCAATTTGGAGTTCAATTTGAAGACACCCACCCACCCGGCCGGCTTCGCTGAACCCTGTTGACGCCACCGCTCCTCTCCTCGGTGGGAGATCAGTCGGTGTCGCGTCGCAGGCAGCGGCGTGTACAGTATTTAGATTATAAGTTGAGACTTTAAATTATAGTCTCAACTTGTTTGTGCTTCCTGTCTCTGCAATCCTTTTTGGCGGTCTTTCGTCGCGTCTGCGTTGAGGTTCATGGCGACATGACGCCGAGATGAATGAGGGGAAATCCTGCAAAATGGTCGTCGCTGGCAACGCCGAACAAACGAATACAGTAATCCATGACGCCGAGCCTGAGCAGCCAGCACACAATAAGGTGTGGCGAGTGTTCTTTCAGTAACTGGTTGCAATGTTTTATTACAAGTATTATTAATAATACCGGAACATAATTAATTGCCATACCAAATACGAGACGATTACCGTATTGCGATTTTTCGACATCACGTGATATTTTGCGCTCTTTTTTTTGCGCTTGTCGGCAGCTTTCGTAACTTGCCTCTGCCACAGTGCCCAGATCTTGTCTGGACCAAATCCAGAATGGCTCACTCCAAGTTAAGTGGACTTTGTGTGACTTGGTACGGCTCCATACCAGTCTGGTAGGCCAACAAGCGTACGAGCGGGAAACGAGGTCTTCAATGTCGACGTATCAAGTCGATAATCGACAACCAACAGACCCGCATAGAGCCCCCGCAGTTATCATGGCCGTCGGTTTTTATTGCTTTCACAGTTTGCCTCATTCCATTTCCTCTTGTTGCCACTACCTTCAACGTCAAAAACCGCCCTTCACTTTTAAGGTGTAACTGCGTGGCGTTTATTAGATAGCCGACGCGAGCGTTAGTTCAGTCACGTCGACTAATAACGGCGATTAGCGGATAGTGCGAGTGGCTTCACTGTTCTGCGTTGCCTACATATATGTGTCACCAGAATCGCAAAGTTGCTTGTCGTCTTCACGGCCCAACTTGACAAAAACCTTGACTACATTACTGTACTTTTATAATAATGCTGCATTTTGAGGGAATTTCGGGGAAAGCTCCGAACAAAAACAAAATTTCAGCATAGTGAGTGCGGGTGAAAACCCGCTCGAAACAGTTGGGCTGCGTTCAGACGTCTTCTTTTTTTCCCCTCATCCATAGTCAGTTCTGCCGACTACAAGTTCCCGTGTCGTTTTTCTCGCATTACATTCACGAACAACTCGTGTTGAGGAAACCGGACGTACCCGTACTTTGTAGCAGATCCCCTTCAGCTCCGTTACGCCTATCGCATCGCATGATGGACCAAAGCGAGAGCAGCGCCATCGGCAACACCTTCGTAGACACCAACACTTCCGAGTTCCCTATCCTGGGTGACAACGAGTCCCCCGGGACATCCGACGGCCACCCAAGTATGCGCAACAGCCAGCACCGCTTCAGTCCCAACGGGGGCAGCAAGCGCAAGCTGGCGCAGTCTCCTCTCTCGCAGACACGTTCGTCGTCCTCTTCGTCGTCGCTGGCGGCGTCAACGGCCTCGAACTCGCTCACCGACCGCCTCACCATGATGAACATCCCAATACAAGAACTCAAGGGCTCCGCTTTTTACGGTTGGCTCTGGAAGCGTGGCCAGTCCTTTAAGACGTGGAAAAAGCGATTCTTCCTACTTAACGGCGCAGCGCTCACCTACTACACGCAGTGCTGCGTCATCGCCTCGGACGTGTTGGGAGGAGGCACCCAATGCCTCGACCTGCCCGTTCGAGGCGGTTTACGCGTCGCCAAGGCCGAACTCTCGGACATGACCAGCTTCGGCCTCAAAATCACCAGCTCCAGTGGACGTGTGCTCTATGCGCAGGCAGGAGACCAGGAATCGCGCGAACAGTGGCTCAAGGTACTAAAGGAAGCTCCGCTCTCTCGCGGAGAGATGATGGGACCGATGCCACTCCGTCGGACCATGGCGAGCGACCTGTCGACGCAGCGTTCGTACCAGGCAGAGGGCAGTTCTCCTTACATGCACACAGCCATGAGCGTGCTGAGTAGCGATGACGGCGACGACACGCAGGATTGCGACATGCAGGGCTATCTACATTTGCGGGGAGGGCTTCTCCCCAGCTGGAAGAAGCGCTTCATGACACTGACAGACGGACATTTGACTGTTCGACGAAGCCGCACGCAGCGCAGCTCGGACCCACAGGAAGCTGACAAGCCGTTCGACGTCATCTCGGCAGTGCGTTGGAGCGGCCACGACAACGGCCTCTGCATCCGCCTGGAGAACCACAAGGAGCTGTACGTTTACGCCGACCACGACGTTGACGCGTCCATGTGGCTGGAAGCGCTGAAGAGCTGCTAACTTGGACCCAAGAGACGGACGATAAGGGGACGCTGGGTGCCTATCCCATTGCACTGCGATATGAAGCAGACACGCCGTTGAAGAACCGCCAACGGACCGACAAATCGACAGGCCAAGAAACCAACCAATTCTCCCTTTTTACCAACTTACTACCCCAGCTAAATTATTAGAGGCGATAATTATGACTAAATGCACGTATCCGCCGCGCAAGAATGACGGCTAATTTTGAAGTCAACTGGAGTCGATTACTGCGCACGTGAAGCACGTCGTTTCTGACACGCTCATGAGGCTTTTGCGGCGAAAACTTGACCCACAACGACGTTACGCCCGCCTCAGTCGAGCCGAACACCCAAGGCGCCAACCGATATACCCTGCGCCAAAACAGAAATCTGCCTGAATAAGGAACGGGGTTTCAATTAATAACCTCGCAATTTTTATAGTCGGGAAAGATTTAGGGAGATGGGATAGTGATGGGCAAGGTACTGACAACAATCCAGGCACTGACTTTGATTTCAATTTAAAAAATGGCGCGTAGTAGATGATCCTCCTTCGCTTCAAGCCCTACGAGCCGAACTTGTCAGCTTATGCAATCTCTTTCTTAATTTATATCAGGCGTTCCTTATTCAGGCAGATTTCTGTAAAAGACAAATGCGGAAAAATTGGGTGGAGAACATTTTGAAACAACTACGCGCTTCAACTTCGACGCTTTCGTTTAAGATAAAAGTGCCTACACGGCAGCAATTAATAGGTTGGACGAAGAATTCGTGGAATGCGTTGTCTCGCAAAACGGTTAGAAGCGGATTTGAGAAAGCAAAAATGGTATCCATTGAAAACTTAGAGGCTGGAACGGAGCTTTCCGACAGTGAACCTGATTGGGAGCTGCTACGACGGTTGCTGGAAGAAGTGCCCGTAGTGCGCCATGCTGTGGATACCGGTACGTAGAAAACTTCGTAGTTCCCGAAGAAGAACTTGATAGCTAAATTGTTTTGTTTAAATAATACGTGATAGAGATGCGTCGGTACGTGTACAGATCTTGTGTGTTTTGCAACAATACAACTTCAAAAATATTGGGTCTGAAGTAGGAGATCTCAAATACGGTATGTATATTACGTGTACTCACTACAGTACTTATACAGTATTAATACACTGTACCATGTTACTGCTGGGTGGATTTTTCTTGACAGACCGCGCACGCCAGCGCGCACGTGATGCCATCTTGGTTCCCCTGCGAGGAAATACCATCGGTCAGTAGAAAACTACTGATCTGTCCCCAACGCGGCGCAGAAAAGACGGCAATCAGTAGAAAATGATTAAGTTCGATCCGTACCTAACTCTAATCATAGCTACATTTCTGCTGCCTTCAGCAAAACCGCTTTTGCCCTAAGCGTACCATGCCTCGAAAGCCGCCTCCGAATTATGGGAGTTCTCCCTTCGTGGTAGATCTTTCTGACATCGCTACAGCTATAAGCATGGGTGTTTTGAGGGAAGACGCAAAAGTTGATACCTCAGACCGCTCCAGCCAAAAGTATGGGGGAGTATACGCGACGCGAACCAATATTGCAGACACTGAGTTTCCAACACAAAAAGCAGCAAGGGCAACATGTGACGATTTTGCAACGGTATGTGGATTCCAGTTGATTGTACAATCTTCGAGTGTGAAGCCAAACAACTCAGGAAACGCGAAGTACGTCTGCAAAAAACTAAATGGCATGGAGTTCTTTGATAAAGTTACCCCGGCAAAAGATCTAAGCTGCCCATTCTTCATCAATGTACACGGAAAGAATGGGGTATGGAAGATTACTCAAGCCAACTTCGCCCACAACCATCTCAAAAACATTGGATCTACTCAGAAACCACTCGCGGAGGGAAATATCCCTCGTGAAAAAAAGGCGAAAAGGAACCGGTCTGTCCGTGAAGCTCAACTATCGGCTGTAGTAGCACGTGAAATTCTGCCAGCTCATGCCAACTCAACTTCAACTCTTTCAGGGAAAGCTGTGCAGAAGTTTTTTAAAGGGAAGGGCATCAATGTCAGCAAATCTTCGATTTCTAGGATCAAGCAGGACCTGGACGAAAAATTGCATGGAGATTTACTCGAGAGCTACCAAAAATTGAAGTCGTACTTGGAGCTTCTGGCAAGTAAGAATCCCGGTTCCTTGTGGCGATATGAGAGCGAGAGCGATGGCGTGACCTTCAAGCGTGCTTGCATTGTCCCGAACGCAGGCGCCCACATTGTGAGTATGACTAAAAATTTGATTAGTTTTGATGGCGCTCATTTACAGGAAGACATGAACAAGCGAGGGGGTTTTCTTGTTGCCACTACAAAGGACTACAACAATCATATCATACCTTTTGGGTTTGCTCTGGTACCAACCGAAAATTACGACAACTGGGTTTGGTTTTTGAGGGCAGTCAAAGATGCAATTAAAGTAGAGAGAATCACGATTTTGTCTGATCGTCAAAAGGGTCTTATTTCTGCAGTTGCCGAAGTTTTCCCATCCGCTGGACACCGCTTCTGCCTCCGCCATATCATGGATAATATCAACAGAGCCAACCATAGACTCTCTCTTCAAGACAGAGCAACAATCTGCTCTATCGCTCGTTCCGACTGTGAAAATGACTACAACTTGTACATGAACGAGTTGGAGATTTCGAATTCAGGAGCCGCAGAATACCTCACTAAGAAGACTGAGGTAATCACACCGAGCGGTACCGAACAGAGACTAGTGCTTCCCACTGAAAACTGGGTTAAGTATAAGTTCTTCGAGAAATTTGGCCTGTCAACATACGATGAAATTACTTCAAACATCTCCGAACAAGCCAATAATTGGATGGGGAAAGATCTGCGCAGCTCAAAACCGCTTGATGCGTTTAACCTGTATTGCTTTAAACTCGGCCAATTGATGTCTGATAAAAGAAATGAAGCAGCAGATTGTGCACTTGTGGAAATTGGGAGGACGAACAATTTCCCTGTGTACACGCGATTTGTGCAGCTACCAAACATGGTATGAGACTTGAAGAACTGTACGACGCACAACGGCTTTCAATTGGGCACTTCAAGGATACCTACACGTTTAAGTTTCTCCCGTGGCCAACGACAGAAAGCCTCGTAACCAACCCGCAAACAAAGATACCACAACTAGCACCGGAGCCCGAGCGAATTGGCAAAAGAGGTAAGAAACCGGGACCACATCCGAAACATGCACGTAAAAAAGCAAAAAATGCTTTGTAGGGACGACTTTTCCATTTACAATTCACCCAATAGGCTCAAACTTTAAGGAAACTAACGACACAAACAATTGCAATCGTTGCATGCTGATTAATAATTAAGGTATTTCTTTCCAATAGATTATCTTACTGATCCTCACTCTCAATAAATATCAGCAGCAAACGGACTGGGGAGTCAATCTCTGTGAGTAGATAGAACTCTACTAACGTACCCTGAGAGTAACCAGTTGGATACGTCGTGTACCCAGCTACTTCAACGTCAACATGTTATTTCTGTGTACTATTTTTTAGCTGCTCAAAACGCCTCTATTTATATGGTTGTTTTTGTGGAGTGCACTTCGGTGGCATTCGCCATTTTGGTCGATGCCTCCGCTCAACCCCCGACAGCGTCACGCCCGAACGATCCAGCGACGTCTGGACAGCTCCTTTTGGCAGCTTCGTCTAAGCAGAGAAGCTAGCATACCGAAAGAAGTCGACCGAGAGCTGGACGCCGAGCGTGCATCGTCCATAGGTGGTGGGTTACGTGACGTTGTCAGTAGAGGAGGAGGTCTTTTTGCAAACGAGCGCCGAGCTCGTAGAGGAGACAATGCTTAGCTCTTCGAGGTAGAAAGAATATACGCCAAACGGTGGGTCAATAACTTCGTATACTACCTTATTCAATGGGTGGGGTACACAGAGTTGACGTGGGAGCCAAGTACCAACGTGCCAGCGCGCCTAAAGATGGTGTTCGAACACGAGTCAGTCAATTTCGTCTGGGTCTATCAATCTACGCGGGGAAGACGAACCCAGCGTCGCGAGCAGCCAACGCGCCGGAGTCAGAGACTGATAGACCAAACGAGGCAGGACTAAGAGAAAATGCAAATGCGAACTTAACACCAAACGAGGCAGCACTAAAAGAAAATGCAAATGCGAACTTAACAGCACCCCAGTAGCTGTGAAATCAGTAGTTGTGCAGGCAGCGCCGCGTTGGGGACAGATCAGTAGTTTTCTACTGACCGATGGTATTTCCTCTTCCCCTGCACCATTACGCACTGCGTAACGCAGCGCATGGCATGGAGCGCACAAAGCACTTGCCGTATTCATGAAGCCATTTTCCATAATCATCTAAATTTATGTGACCACACAACTATTCACTAAAGGTTAATTCCGCGCGATGTCCCGCTCTGCGCTGACACGACACGCCCTGCAGAAGTCCCTGCGTGATCAAAATGCGGAAGACCAGCCGCCCGAGGAGACGCAGCGCCGCGTCAAGCAGGATGAGCTGCCAATGTACGTGTCGACGTCGCGGCTTAATTCGTGCTCTAGCCTGAGCATTTTGATTTAGCCCTGCATTGACCCGAATCCCTTTGGCTTTACAGCTACGGCAATGACACGACGTACAACCTGAACACGCTGCTGCACCAGAACATCCTCCAGTCCGCTTACTTCCACGATCTCTACAAGTTCAGGACGTATCACGAAGTGGTGGACGAGATCTACTACCGAGTGGACCATGCAGGTACAAGAGAGGTTTAATTATCGTCTCTTGGGGAATGACGTTAACCTTTATTTTTAACCCTGCTGTCACGAAGAGCCCTGGTCGCCTGGTACGGCGCGCATTCCGTCGAGCTGTTTCTGTTTGCTGCACAAGTTTTTCCTTATGCGCCTCACCCGCAAGCAGATGCAGGGCTTACTGCGACACAGTGTACGGGAGATAGGCTATAAAAGCGGTTAAATGTTGGGGGTTCTTAACTGCTGCGAATACCCACAGGACTCACCATACATTCGCGTCGTGGGCTTCTTGTACCTTCGCTTCACTTGCGACCCCGAAGAGCTGTGGACGTGGTTCGAGCCGTATCTGGAAGACTCGGAGGAGTTCAACGCATCGGCGAATCCGAGCCTGAAAACGTGAGTCTGGGCGACCCTGTGCCGTTGGGTGGTAAGGACGACTGCAGCTGCTGTAACTCGTTGGACTCTACTGCAGCAGGCAGTCGCCACTTGGAGTGCTAACGAGCGAGTTTTCTGTGGTGCTGTAGAACGATTGGCGAGTGGCTGATTTCGTTGCTGGAAGAGAACAATTATTTCGGCACCATTCTGCCGCGTATCCCCAAGAAGATCGAGGACGGGATCAAAGTCAAGGTAAGTGACTCTGGGAGTGGAATGCGACGGAGATTTGGCGTGGAGTGAGCCTAGTTGTTGGGTGGGGGGGGGGAACGTCGCTTTATCGGTTCGTTTCTACAGGCAGTAGAGGTCTGACGAGGCTTTTGTTTGGTTTGTCGTAGCTTCTGCTGCTCTCGCGTAAGAAGGAGCGTGCCAAAGAGAACTTGGCTATCGTTGATCGACTCAAGCCAGGCGCGAAAGTTCGCGCGATGTATGCGGATGAGGAGAACGAACCTGCTGTGAGTGGTTGATCGTTGTATGAAGTATAGAACAGAGGAGTGCTGAGCTGAATGCTCTGGTTTGTAGATGTACGACGCAGTTATTGATTCCGTTGAGGAAGGCGACCAATTCTGGGTGAGCTTTGGGAAATACAGTGCGGTTAGCGCGTGTGCCGTCCCCTAACTCTATTGTTTTTGTGCCCTATCAGGTCTCATTCCCAGCGTATGGAAATACGGAGAAAGTGAGTCTAGGAGACATTGAAGTCGACAAAGGCAAGCAACGCCGTGGACGCTCGCCGTCTCGTTCCCGCTCCGCTGGACGATCGCGCTCACGTTCGCGAGGACGTGATAGAGGCCGCGATGGAGGCCGCCGTCGCCGGGATCGGGACAGTCGACGAGATAGCGATCGACGTCGGGGCTGCCGTCGTGACCGCTCGCGATCGCGATCGCGTTCGGCTTCGCGTGATCGACGCAGACGCAGTCGAAGTCGCACTCGCAACAAGGCTGGGTACGTTTTTAATAAGAGCGTTGATGTTGTCGTGCTTGATTGTGACTGCTCCTGTTCGTTGTCGTGTTACAGTGACAGAGACATTACCGGAGACTTGCTGCAGCAAGTGCGTGAGCGTGAACGTCGCAAGGCGGAGGCGGTCGGACGTGACTACGCTTCACGACCAGCCAGCTACAAGGGTTCGCTGTCGCTGAAGCTGGATCGCTGGACCACAAGGAAGCGATCGCGTAGTCCAGCAAAGCGAGAGGAAGTGGTGCTGGTGCAGCGAGGCATGTCCAAGGGCGATGAACGACCTCGTAGCAACACGCCGTCTCCTGGAAAAGCCCGAGAGTCCGAGCAGCGGCTGAAAAAGCTGCGTGACATGTACGGTGATGCATCTTCAAAGACCAAGGACGAATAGAGGAAAGGGACGCGAGGGAGCTGTAGATCCACAGTAATGTGCTGACACTCCAGCATGTCCAGATGAATTCAACCGAGCTTGGGGTTGTCCTGGCGACTACTGATCGTGTATTGCAGCTGCCGAGTAGTTAGAATCGGCTATGGGTTTCTTGTATGCCGAGTAGAACTCTATTTCAATACAGGACGAGGCTCCAATTCTGACGGCTTGGGGAAGCTGTTTACAGACTGGGTTCGCGTTTCAAGATCCAGCTACCGACGGCTCATGGTTTTAGACGGATTGGATTCTGTAAAGTTTAGCATTTCTGATTGTTTTTTGGTCTCGTGTCTCTTAAAGCCTACTGTTAAATGTCGTGAGGACGATAGCTGAAGAATGCGATACCGGTATCGGTACCGGTATTTCCAGAGCGGATTTCATGGAATATTAAATGCTTTGATAAAAGTATTAAATGCTCTAAGAACAACTTCGAAGTAGAAAAAGACAATCCGACGGATATTGAACTTATAGCTTCTCAAGACAACCCCGAGAATCATGGTTGCGTGCAATATTCCGCATCATTCACGAAGACTCGAACCTTAATCTTGCTCTGGTGCGTTTTGTTCGCAAACGACTCGAACCTTAATCTTACGCTGTTTCGCTCTGGTGCATTTTGTGAGCTTTTCGGTTACGAGTTACCGACATCGATAGCAAAGGGAGTACGATTTTGAGTCGTGCGGTGCACGAAAAAGCTTCGAAATGTGTAAATTAAACAACCACTTTACTAATATCGAACTAAATCTAAAACAAATATTTTTCTACTGCGAGAAAACGTTCAGTCAATGTCAGTAGCTGGCATTTATATTTGCCCGCCACTAGAAATGCAGACAACATTGGTGCTGTGTTGACACATATTTAACGCCAGTATACTTCGTACACTCCGTTCTGTATATCCCTGGCGCTTGAATGCATCTCCTGCGCCTAGTTTGCAGCCGCAGCACTGTTTACTATAATTCATGGAAAAACATACTTCATACCTGTCTAAGATATTAAAACCTAGAGATAAGGTCCCGCCTTATTTCCATTCTCAACATCTCTAATTAATATGCAAGAGAATGAGTCAATTGATTCAGCGCACGATGCTAGCTTTGCATAATTAGTTAAAGTGACCATCATGATAGAATTGCACTTGGTCTCTGACCTTTTGTCTTGAGCTCTACAGATTCTTTTTCTTAGATTTAAAAATGAGACCAGATTTGCAGATGGCCGATGAAAAGGAAAAAATATGGAGCTCGACGTACCCAAAATGAGAAATAGGGCTATTTGATGTACCCCAAAACATATCCGATGGTCTCATAGAATTGCAATGTTGTGAACTGGGCCAAGCGTATGCAGTATGCCTCGCTCAAAAGGATACCAGTGGAAATGTATTGTAATATATCACGTAGCTATATTACCCCTCAGCTATGCTAGTCGGTGGCTGAAAGTAGAGCGATACATCGATCATCCTAAATGAAGCGACAATTGCCCACTCTTGAGCAAGTGTGAATGCGATCTAGACCAACAAATCGTTCGCGGGCACATGAAAACTTAATCGTGTAGTGTATTGAGTTTGCTGAACCAGGGCTTGGTAAGATTCAATAACCGTAATAATAACTGGCAGTAACTTATTGCAATAACTAATTGGCCCCCAATCCCCAATTTCATCCTATTAAACATATACTACCAGTTTTAAAAACCTATACAATCGGTGGTTGGTATTCGTGGATGCATGCGCAATTCGCTACAGGAGAGCACTTCTTTCCTGTCATTCCGCAATTTGCCGAAACCAGCACAAGACCATCATTCTACGCCGCTCACCATGTCTTCAATCGCCCCAAGATCCGTTGCCAGAGCCCTCATTGTCCCCGATGGCGACGGATACCATCAGTGTCGGATCTGCTTCTCCTGTCGGAAGCAAGCTCGTGGCATTGGGTACACGAACTTGGTGGAACATCTCGTACAGTGCCATGCCAATACTTACGAGGACAAATTCCGGGCGATTCAGCGGCGAGAAGGTAGCCTCGACACTTTCGCGAAGGGTGATGAATTTTCCAGGACAATTTATCACTGGTTGGACTGGATCATCATTGGAGAACCGCGAACTGAGCATGTGTGAAAAGGCGAAAACGCGGAAATGTGGTGTAGCGGGATCAGCAAAATCTGCGAGATTGCTGGATCCAACTTACCAACTGCGCCCAGACACCGACTAACGGAGGGGGTCCCCCGATGATCCGTGTTCTGCTGAACTTTCCTCACCTTGTGTACCCGTCGGTAGGGCGGGATCTTGCTCTCTCGGTAACTTCCGAAGAGTTCAAGTGGTGAAGCTTGAGTGTCTTGGCGAGACGTGGGGATGGGGTGGAGCAGCAGTGGAAAACCTTCACTCTGCGTCCGTGGATGGTTCTGGATCCTAAGCGAATATTCGAGCTTAAGTGGATCCAGGGCCTAGATCGTGGATCTCGCCGTAGGGTTGCCTTGCGGGTGTGTTCCCTTGCCTCTACGTTTCCTTTGCGTGGTACTTGCCGCCTCCTGTGACGGGATCTTGAGAGTTGAGATCTGCTTGGGTGTACCCGGCCAAGTAGTAAATCCGGTTAACCTGTCGGATCTGCACGTGTAAAGGAAACGCTCACTAGGTTGTAGGATCTGGCCAATGTATTATCCAGTTATCACTACCAACACTAGATTCACAATTCTCAACCTTCTCCGAGCTCGTACGGCCGATGTAGCTTCGATTCTTGAGGGCAGGAAGGCACTTGCGTGTTACTGTACAAAAAGAAGTCCGTATTGATTCTTAAGCCTATACCTGCCTGGATTTTTACTTTCTATGTCTTTTACCCGTTAAATCCCTTACCAGGATCGGCTGTATGTCCTTTCTCTCCTTGACCCATCATCCCAGCTGTATTATCCTCAGATCCACCGGATCCATGGCGTAATCATTATGGTCACCCTATTATGGGTACACTCATCCGGATCCAGGTCGCTTTGATCCACCTCACTGTAAGAGTACACTCGTCATGGATCTGAGCTCTCCAATCATCCAACATCGTCTTGCGACCGTCTGTGATCTCCATTGTCCCACGAAAGCTCGAGATCCACTGCATTCACTATCCCCATATCCTGGATCCAGGTCACTCCGTGTGGGATCCTCACCCCTTTGGATCCGGACTCAGAAGTATAAGATCTGGGACATATCGCGGTGGATCTTGCCTTCTCGTTAGTCGCTGATACCAGATCCACCTTCAGAAGACGCCTTCCATCATTCCTTCATAAGATCCACACTCGATCCACCCGTACATAGTATATCCCATACCCCCCTAAGTGAACCCAGGTAAGGGTGGATCCGAGTTATTCCTTGGTGGATCTTGCCTTCCGGTAGGTCACTCATACCAGATCGGCTCATCCAGGATGCTGCTCGTCATGTCCAATCCACCTCAGGCAACGTGCATCCGCGCCGGGCGATCCAAACCCTCTCTAATCACTTGAGATTGTCCCTGATTCGGGATAGTGACCCCTTGTCAGGCCCATTCTCTTATTTCTGAGAAAGCACTTCACCACAGAAGTATACTCGTCTGAACCGAGTGAGCGTGAAGACGCTTAAGAAGAACATGTTCAGGCTGGAAAGTGTCGCTCAGGGGCGGATCAAGTTTCGACTGCGTGGCAAGAAAATTGGCTTTGCTATCAACGCATGGACCGAGGACGGTACGCATTTCGTGGCGGTCATTGGTGTAACTGAGGACGACAAGTATCTATTGTGCTTATCGACTCTGATGGACGAGTCAGGCATGGGATCGGACGCGATTATCGAGCTGCTTGACGACGTGTTAGACACATACGAGATTCATGCCTATCAGCTGTGCTTCTACGTGTGCGATCACGCGTCTGTGAATGTATCAATTGCAAACAAGACACTGGTTCCAATGATAGGGTGCGCTAGCCACCGATTAAGCTTGGCCGTCCAAGCCCTCATGGACTATATTGGATAAATTCCATGCGCTCATGGGCAAGTTGAACACGATCAAGAGCCGGCATCATCTCTGCGAGGCAGACGCTCTCATGCCCGTTTATCGTAATGCAACACGCTGCAGCAGCACCTTCTCCATGATCAACCGCTATTTTCGCATCTATTCGAAGTTGGACCGCATCGACGACCAATTGGCGGACTTCATTCCCACCCCGCGAGAGAATGTTCGATTGAAGGCTGTGTATGAAGATCTCAGGAACTTGGAGAGTGTGAACAAGAAGCTACAACTAACGACGGTGTCCCTGCTTGATGTGCGAGCTCTGTTTGATCATGTCATCAAGCATTACCCTGGAGCGGAGTTGTTCCTGTCTCCTACAGCCTCTTTGGTAAATATCCCGACTTCGAGAATGGGGTCGTTAAGCTTATGGCTGGCAGAGAGAATATCCTGACAAGAGGAGAACGAGCAGCTGTAGTAAAACTTCTCCAGACCTCCGATACTGTGGCGACGGGACCGCAGGAGGAAGGTGAAGATGCCCATCAGTCCTTTGCCGAAGCTGCGTTGAGTCAGGAGGAAGTGACTTCTTCTAGAGAGGACCTGAAGTGAATCTCGCCTACATCTAATGACGTGAAGAGGCTGTTCTCACGTGCAGGAATTGTGTTCTCACGTCTGCGCCGAAGCCTTAACCCAATGACGTTGGAGACGATACTCTTTTTGCAGCTCAATAGGAGCTTGTGGGATGCAAGTGCGGTTGCCGAGGCAATTGAGCTGGGAAAGAAGCGGACACGAGCTCGGGAAGAAGAAAACGCGAACTGATCAGATTGGTAAATTTTCTCTGTGATTTTCGTACTGGTATTAAATACCAATAGTAGAAATTTTCTACTATTAGTAGTTTTAGTCAGTATTTTAATAATCACAAAAATGTATCCATCAGTACGAATGGTATGTTTGAGTTGGTGTTCGTTCGGGAGGTGGGGCGCGTCGGGAGGGTTCTCCAGGTAAACCCCCTTCCGATTCCAATGCGCGTATCCGTTTTGACTAGATCCCAGATTTTCGTGTTTTGAAAGTGCGAGGCGGCAGTGTGACGTACACGTCCATCTGTCACGGACGTGTATTGAAAAAAAAAAACTGACAAATAACACCATTATTAATTAGCGTGGGGTCTGCCTGGCAATCAATATCATATTAGATTTTACCAAGCCCTGCGCTGAACTACAAGTAGACATGAATTTTTAAAAGTGCGCAATAAGTGAGCTTTTTAAGCGGAGCGCCTTGAGATTTCCTGCACCCTGTGGGGACAAGCGAGCATGTATAATGCGCTTTTCATGCGTATACCTATAGCTCTGTAGACAATCTGGAGTTTTTTTTTAGATTTTGTACTTTGCAAATGTTGATTGGCCAGAGGATAATGTTAAGGGTTATGTGTTTGTCAGAATTATTTCTTTGTCAATCACAGCATCGGCAGCAGCACTGGTAGATGGTATTATCCCGTTCATCCATTTACCTCTGAAGAAGAATGGCCTAACCACTCCAATGACGCGAAGTGCTCATCAACTACGTAGCAAATGTTGCGTACCCTCATAGACTGATAAGATACACAAGAAAGAGCAACAGACCACTCTGGTGCTCTCTAAATCTACGGAGGGGAGGAGCGGCACTTGTGCGGAGAACAGGTCTGGTGTACAGCGCTGCTGTGGCATCTAGTCGAAGCGTATTGCATTTTAAAAAATAGTACACCTCCCAAGCTCATCAAATAAATGAATGTAGCCAGAAAAAAGTAAAAACATGTCCTGCTTTCGAGTAGTGACTACAGCATTTCCGGGACAGCTAAATGACTGTAATTAAACCTGACTTGAAAGTGACTAGTTGGATTTAGTTTGCCACCATGGATAACTTTTTGTAATAAACACTGCCATCTCGGACGTGCAAAAAATGTACAGCGACAGACAGAATGTAACTGCCACAGTTGGTCAGGTTTATCTTGATATGATTTGCTTTAAAAAAGCTTACACCAACGGACAGAATGCAACTGCCACCAAAAGTCAACGTAAAACGGGCGCGGTTCGTAGCCGCCACTTGCAAATCCACCTAATTAGCCAATCAAATTAGTTAAAACGCCGCATTGCACAGCTGAACTGCAGTGGTTATTCTGCACCAGTCCCTTGGTAAAATGGAGGCTGTAGCTGAGCCCACCCCGGAGTCCGAGTTGGACCACCGGTCGGAGCCCCCACCCGAGCCCCTGTCGCCACCAGAAATCATGGCGATTACAGACCTTCTTGTTGCAGGTAATCCAATACGATCCCGCGATGATTACGGTAGGATGTTTACGCCACCGATGATTAGACGAGTAGGATGATTGGACGAGTACAGAGTGTTGGTGATTGGATGCACCAAATGATTGGATGCAAACTAAGTAGAGAAGACAGTGTAAGCTCTTATTAATCAATCACTTCTGAATTTCCATTCTGCCCCTCAAGTGACTTCCCTCGCCTCGGCCTCCTCGCCCCAAGCTTCGGCAGTCCTCTCCTCGCAAGACACAAAATCCAACCATCTCCTTGTTCAGGTTATGAGCCCAAGTACGATGTCTTCTGTGCAAGATTCCAAGATCTCCATCGACAAGTTCAACGGCGAGAACTACGCCACGTGGAACCGTTACATGCGTGGCGTGTTTCTGACCAAGTCGGTGTGGAATGTGGTGAACCGCGAGACGACGCCCACGTTCACGGACGCCAGGGCCAAGGACGAGTATGTCAAGTCGAGCAACGTCCCCTTCGGTCTCATGCTCCTCCACATGGACGCGGACTACCATCATGTTGTCGACGACTACGAGGAAGCCTGGGTCGCGTGGGCACGCTTGCGTACCCTTTACGGTGGATCGCAGAAGGCTGGACGCATCTACCTCAAGCGCCAGCTCTTCAGCATGGAGATGGCAGAAGGCGGAAACATCCTTCACCATTGCAACGAGGTCCTCAACATCAGCGCCAAGCTCAGCAGTATCGGCGCCAAGATGGAGGACGAGGATGTGGCGATCTGCTTGCTGCGCAGTCTGCCCAAGAGCTACGAGAACGTCGTGCTGAACTTGGAGATGAGCAATGCAGAGCTGCGAACGCAAGATGTGGTGAAGGTGCTCACGAATGAGCATATCAAGCGACAAGGCGAGAAGACTGCGGCGGTGAAGATCGAGGAAGCAGCGAAGGCCTTCAACGCCGAGCGTGAAACTCGCCGGTGTGATTACTGCGGAAAACTGGGGCACGTTATTGACAAGTGCTGGACCAAGCAGAAGGATGAAAACCGAGGAGGTGCACGACGCAGTCGAGGTGGCCGCGGTGCCAACAATATCGACTGGCGTAACGACGACGACTATGACTATGTCGCGTTTGCGGTCTCCATGTCGACAAGCGTGTGTAGTGTCGACGGGCAAGAAGCTCGACGGCACATGGGCGATCGACAGTGGTGCAACCCACCACATCTGCAACGACAAGTCCAAGTTTGTGGACATCAACTTGCGCGACGAAGGCGTACTCACGGTTGCCAACGGACAAACGGCCAAGATTTTGGGAGTCGGCACCGTTGTGCAACAAGTGGTTCTGCCTAATGGGAATGTGCGTAACGTCCGGATCGAAGATGCTCTCTACGTGCCGAGCATGAACAAGAACCTGCTGTCTGTGCCTCAGATCAACCGAGGCGGACACTTCAAGGTGGTGTTTGACGGTTCCGAGATGCACATTGCGCGCAAGTCGTCGAAGAAGATCGTTGCTTCAGCGGACCTGATCGACGGACTCTACTGGCTGCGAGTGCCCAAGGTGTCTGCCAATTCGACGTCCAAGGTCTCGATCAACGGTGTCGATCTTCATGCGCGGATGGGTCACGCTCCGAACGACGTATTGCGGAAAATGGTTTCGAGCGGCATGGTGACGGGCGCGAAAATGCCGACTTCGTCGAAGAACTCGAGCGGATGTCGCGGATGCCAGCAAGGGAAGATGGTCCAAAAACCATTTCCAAGCAACCCGGACAAGCCCAAGTACAAGCCATTCGAGTTCCTGCACTTCGACCTTTGTGGCGCCATGGAGAAAGAGTCGCTTGGTGGCAGCAAGTATCTGCTGCTGATCACGGACGAAGCCAGCGGCTGCATGACGGGATTCTGTTTGCGCGCCAAGTCGGAGAGTGAAGGCTGTCTGCGCAAGTTCATCGCCAAGGTGGAGCGCCAGTTCGATGCCAGGGTCAAGTTCGTGCGTCATGACGGTGCCAAGGAGATCGCGACCAACTCGCTCAAGGCCTTCTACGACGACCATGGCATCGAAGTCCAACCGACGGTTCGATATGCGCATCAGACCAATGCGACTGCGGAACGCGTCAGCCGGACCATTGTGACTATCGGGCGCAGCATGCTTCACTTCGCACGTTTGGACAAGACGTTCTGGGCGGAAGCGGCGATGACGGCGATCTACATCAAGAACCGGTTGCCGTCACCCAAGGTCCCAGGGAAGACGCCTTTCGAGATTGTGTACAAGAGGAAGCCCAACGTGAAGCACATGCGCGTTTTCAGGTGCAAGGCCTACGTCCTGACGCCGAAGGAGAAGCGACTCAAGTGGGACCCCAAGGCTCGTGAAGGCATTTTCATGGGCTATGAAGAGCGTTCGAAGGCGTATCGCGTTTATGACATCGAGGCGGGGCAGGTAGTGATTTATCGCGATGTCACTTTCTACGAATCCACCTTTGACGACGTCAATGTTCAAGATGACGATGAAGATGTCGATGATGCGGCGGATATCCTGGACGACCTCGCGATTTTGGACGACCATGGAACTCGTGAATTCAAGCAGGCGGGGAAACACAAAGCTCGCTCCAACCCTGACGAACGGGAACAAGTTCGTCGACCGCGTCGTAGTGCTGGATTGGAAGAAGCAAGTGCTCCGGGCCATGACTCCGACCATCAAGAATCCAAGAATGAAGACAATGATGATGATGACTCGACTCAGCCCATGTATTGGCGTGCGAGTGCGAATGCAGTGAAGACGAGTGACAGCGCCGAGCCGAAGACGTTCCAAGAGGCTGTGAGCGGCGAAGTCCAAGTCCACTGGCGCAAGGCGATCCGAGAAGAGCTCAAGTCGATGCGACTTCGTGGAGTGTTTCGTGGCGCCAAGTTACCGAACAACCAGCGTGCGGTCGGAACCAAGTGGGTGTTCAAGATCAAGCGTAATGCCGACGGATCCATCGAGAAATACAAGGCTCGACTCGTCGCGAAAGGATTTGTGCAGAAGTACGGCATCGACTACACCGAGACGTTTTCGCCGGTGGTCAAGTACGTCACGCTGCGAACGATCATCGCTGTGGCCAAGTTCTTCAATTGGCCCCTCGACCAACTTGATGTCGTCACGGCGTTCCTGTACGGCTTGATGAAGGAGAAGGTGCTCTGCAGTGTTCCAGAAGGCGTGGAACTTGATGACGGCTACGACTGCGTGGAACTGCTCAAGGCGATCTACGGTCTCAAGCAAGCTTCTCGAGTATTGAACGAGACCTTCGACGAGTATGTGCGCTCCATCGGATTTCGCGTTTCGAGCTACGATCCGTGCCTCTACATCAAGGTTGTCGACGGTGACTGCGTTCTGATGCTGGTGTACGTCGACGATGTGTTGGTGACCGGAAGCTCTTCGATGATGATCTCCGAAGCGAAGAAGCAGCTCAAGGCACGATTCGAGATGACCGACAGCGGCAAGTGTTCCTTCATTCTGGGCATCGAAATGGTCGACAACGCAGACGGCAGTGTCACGTTCTCCCAAGCTCGCTACATCAACGACATCCTGGAGCGCTTTGGCATGCAGAACTGCAAACCTGCTGCCAGTCCAGTCGACCTCAGCATGAAGCTCGTTGCCAGTGACGCCTCGACCAAGTTGGATGCGCCGTTCCGTGAAGCTGTGGGTGCTCTCATGCACTTGATGACGTCGACTCGCCCGGACATTGCTTTTGCTGTTGGATATGTTTCACGATTCATGGAGAGCCCTCATGTCGAGCACTGGATCGCTGTCAAGAGGATCTTCCGTTACCTTCAAGGTACCAAGTCGCACGGACTCCATTTTTCACCAGGCAACGGAGTCGACTTTCGTGGCTATTCGGATGCAGACTGGGCTGGTGACCACAGTGACCGCAAGTCGACTACGTGCTACTTGTTTCAAGTTCTCGGTGGACCAGTATCGTGGGGATCCAAGAAGCAGTCAAGTGTCTCTCTCTCCACGAGTGAAGTCGAGTACATCGCACTGAGTCTGGCAATCCAAGAAGGCAAGTGGGTGCACAAGCTTCTGTGTGAGATCCTCGACGCTGCAGGCAAAGACACCCCGGATCTCAAGATTCTCGACGATAACCAGTCGTGCATTAAGATGACGAAGAGCCCCGTGAACCATGGCCGCGCCAAGCACATCGACATCAAGTACCACCACATCCGTGATGAAGTCAAGCGCGGTGAAGTGATCGTCGAGTACTGCGAGACTACGACCATGCTGGCTGACATCTTGACCAAGGGACTCGGCGGACCTCGTCACAAGGACTTAACGACGGCTCTTGGCGTTCAAGCGTGTTCGCATTGAGAGGGGCTGTTGCAGGTAATCCAATACGATCCCGCGATGACAACGGTAGGATGTTTACGCCACCAATGATTAAACGAGAATGATGATTGGACGAGTACAGAGTGTTGGTGATTGGATGCACCAAATGATTGGATGCAAACTAGGTAGAGAAGACAGTGTAAGTTCTTATCAATCAATCACTTCTGAATTTCCATTCTGCCCCTCAAGTGACTTCCCTCGCCTCGGCCTCCTCGCCCCAAGCTTCGACAGTCCTCCCCTCGCAAGACACAAGATCCAACCATCACCTTCTTCAGCGACAAGGTGAGAAGACGGCGACGGTGAAAACTGAAAACGTGGCCAAGGCGTTCAACACCGACCGAGAGTCTCGCCAATTCACGTACTGCGGAAAATTGGGGCACATGATTGACAAGTGCTGGACCAAGCAGAAGGATGAGGGTCGAGGTGCTCGACGCGGCGGCAACGGCCGTGGACGCGGAGCTAACAACATCCAGTGGCGAAATGACGGCGACGACGACTACGACTACGATCGAGTAGCGTTCGCGGTTTCCCTGGCATGTGGAGTATCGACGAACAAGAATGTGTCTGGAATGTGGGCGGTCGACAGTGGTGCCACACACCACATCTGTAACGACAAG